>NC_061119.1:196531756-196611769 GCF_002878395.1 Capsicum annuum | reverse complement strand
GATGCCGACAGCTTCTCTCTTAAATCTTCAAATTCTTGTTCCTTAGCTCGCCAACACATAATATATGTCAAATCCATACCTAGGTCTTCCTTCATGTCACTTTTGATATCAGTCGCACTGTATTTTCTTTTGTGGCTTTTAAACTTTGATTTCACTATACCGCCAATCAACTTATTAGTTGCATGAAACTTAGGATAAATCTTATCTTTGATCAGACATGTATGTTCTGGTAAAAATTATCTAACATTAAACATTTCAGAATTCTCGATACCAGATGCACGGAATAAAAGATCACAATTTCAAAATCTGCACAATAATGTATAACTGCAGATAACAAAAATACATATGCTGAAATACAATTTACCAACATGGAAAAAGAAAAATTTTAATGTAGGATACACTTACCAGGTTTTACTTGATCTCACAGATCGTGTTGGAACTTCTCCCCAAATTGTATAATACTTCATTGCCGATTTTAAAATACTTTTCGAGACATAGAATTGTTCAAGCTCAATATGTTTGTGATGTGGGTCCGAGATAATCACTTTGGTTGTATCCATCTCAAATATATCCAAACATTCATCTAAAGTAGGAACTATTAATGCTCTTTCAGTACTTGTATTTATCATTTTACGCGCAGTCACAGACAGATTTATAGTTTCAGCATTACACAGTGATGAACTTACAAATGTGCTAAAACTATCCTTTTTTCAAAATGCTTACATACAAAGGTAAAATACTCATATCCCTTATCTCTTTTTTCTGCATAATATAGACCTTCAACCCCATGTCATTATGTCTAAGTATTTGCCCTGCAATCTCTGTTAATTGATATTCAATTTGAATGCTTTTGCAGGTCAAATCTACATCAATGTGAGAAGCCAGTAGGGTGTAGAGTTGATTAGACGAAGCATTTATGCTTAACAATATCGCATCATTGATGTATTGTTGTTCATATGCTCATCTATTAGAGTGTTTAACAAGAACAAGGATGCTTCCCATTGTTAATTTCCAGAACACTAAAGAAAATAAAAATAAAATTAATTATCAAATACGTACTTTATACAATAACTATTTTGTATATACAAAAATGCAAAACGAATTCCAACAAACAGGAACATTTTTTTTTTGAATACTAGTTATCATCGACTAAAATTCAAATTTATCGTATAACAATTGTATCTCAAATTTCAAATTAAATAACGATATGAATAACTTTGAATTTGAAAGAAATAATTCATCAGAATATTTTATTCGACAACTGATAGAATTCATATACAATCTCAAATTTTAAAATTCCACGACTGTTATGCAACTTTGTTGCAAGTTTTTCAGCAATTCTCGCAATATTTTTTTATGAAATTCACAAATAGAATCAAGTTTGTTTATTGATACCTGTAATTGGAGCGTTGTATTTTCAATATTTTCTTCAGAATTTAAGACGATCATCAATAATATTGGAAGCACTCTATTTTTTGAATTTTCTTTGAGTTGTTGTTTATGAAAAACGTTATATGAATTTGAATTATGTTGATGTAAATTAACAGTTGAGGTAAAAATAAAAGAGTCATATAAGGTAAAGGAATCTGTTTAATTAAATGTGGCATAAATTAAGGAACAATTTCATTCCTTATTTAACTCTAACTGATTAGAGTTAAATAAGGAACGGATACCCAATTTGAATATGTATTTAGATAGCAACTTTTTACTAAAATACAAAATTACGAAAAATAACAAATTATATTTTGTATTTAAGTAAATTGTTGCTATACAAATACATATACAACAAAATTTACTTCCCTTATTTTACTCAAATTAGTTGAGTTAAATAAGGAATAATTATCTCATCTAATTAAATTCTCATAAATTACTCTTATTTAAATTAGTAGATTCATTTTTCAAATCAAACTCAAATATGAAGATTATTATTTCCATGATCTTCAAAACTTCAAAATATCATTCTCTTATATCTCTAACTAATTTTTCTTGTTAGTTTTTTTATTTTTATTTTTTATCTTTTTTGTTTATTTTAATTTCTTTTTCTTTTTCAATTTTTTCTTTCCACTTTATGTTCTCTCTTCTACTTCTCTTTTTTTTCCTTTTTTGTTTTTTTATTTATTTTTTTCTTTTTTTCTTTTTTTTTTCCTTTTCTTATATTTTTTTGTTTTCTTCTTCTTATTTTTTTATTTTTTTCGCTTTTATTTTTACACTTCTATTTCTAGTTTCTATTTCTCTTTCTTCTTATTTTTTCCTTTTTTACTTATTTTTTTTCTAATTTTTTTTGTTTTTTCTTTTCTTTTTACTCTTCTATCCCTATCTTTTATTTTTAAAATACAAATATCTATATCATATATACACATTCAAAAAATATACAAACTAAATAGACATACAGATTTGTATATGTATTTACGGTTAAAAACATACATATTTATTTGCATATGTATTTACAGAAATACATATCTGACTTACATGTATATATAAATATATAGGACACAAAATCTCTATAACAAAAATGACAATTATATACATATACATATAGGTAATAAAAATACATATACATATCTTAAAACAGTAAAAGAAAACAAATAAGTACATATGTTACCCTCTAAAATGACATAGTATGTAAAGTTCAAAGACAAATCCAACCTGTATAAAATACATCTCTGCATATGTATTTACAGAATACATACCTGATCCATATGTATATTCTTATTTTATATGAGTCACCTTTGTATTTCGCAAATACATATGAAGATATACAGTATAGTTATATTTGTTACTGTTTAATATGAATATGATATGTATTTCGTAAATACATATGTATGTTTTGTATTGTAAATACAAATCCAGATCTGTATGGTTATGTATTTTATATGTTTTTTGAACATGTATATGTGATATACATATTTGTCTTTTCAAAAATAAAATTTAGAGATAGATTAGTAAAAAAATGAAAAAAAAAAATATAAAAAGGAAAAAACGAAAAAAGAGAAGTGAGAAAAAGAAAAAAAAGAAAGAAAGAAAAATAGAAGTGTAAAAATTAAAAGAAAAAAAAGAAACTAGAAAAAAAAAGAAGAAAACGAAAATATAAAAAGAAAAAAAAAAGATATGAGAAAGGAAAAAAAACAAACGAAAAAGGAAACAAAAAATAGAAGAGAGAAAATAAAGTGGAAAGAAAAAAATGAAAAAGAAAAAAATTAAAATAAAAAAATAAAATAATAAAAATAAGATGAAAAAAAACTAACAAGAAAAAAGGAAGAGATATAAGAGAGTAAAAGATAGTAATGATGTTTTATTTTGAAATCTTGAAGATCATGAGATAATTATCTTCAAATATGAAAAAGGAAAAAAAACAAAAAATAGAAAAAAATAAAAAAACGAAAAATGAAAAACAAGAAGAAAAATAGAAGAGAGCAAATAAAGTGGAAATAAAAAATAAAATAAAATAATAAAAAAATAAGATGAAAAAAAGATAAAATATATGACAATATTTGGGGGATGTTAAATAGTGGAGTAAAAATAAAAAAATTTAAAGTAGTGAGAGTAAAAGATGTATTTACCTAATTAATAAGTAAAATAATACTACACTTGATATAAACTATAATTTTACAAAACTATTATTATTTATTATAATTATAGTATTAAATATGTTACTGTCTCTAATTTTTCCGTTCAAGTTTAATCCAAAAGTTTGGTGAGAGATGGTTGGCGGCCCAACACATTACATTACATCCAAAAAAGAAAAAAAAAACACAGTAACGAAAAGTTAAGGGATCGTTTGGTTGATTTGTAGTACAATTAGTTCCAACATAAAATCATCGTATTCACTAATAAAATATTTGATTGGTCGCATACAATTAAAACCAATATTTGGTTAACGTTAGTAAATAATATCCTTGTTTAATATTATATACTGGAATATCATGTACTTTTGCACAATATAATATGAAATTATTAATATCAATACGTGTATCAGCAAAATGAGTATCATCATTTAAATATGTACATTCCTATGTAAGAATAATTATTTCATTATTAATCACCAAATAAATCAATTTATTTATTATAATTCTCGTAAAATTAGAATGTGAACTAAATGAACCCTTAAAAACATTAGTTATACATAAGGTAAAAAAAGTATATCAAACAACGTATTAATAATATACATTAAACTAATACATGCATTAACTTTTCAATACATTCTACCAAATTCTACAGGGTGGTAGTCCGTCCGGCCATGTTGTATGGAGCGGAGTGTTGGCCAGTTAAGAACTCCCACATCCAAAAAATGAAGGTGGCAGAAATGCGGATGTTGCGCTGGATGTGTGGGCTGACTAGAGGGGATAGAGTTCGGAATGAGACCATCCGGGAGAAGGTTGGTGTGACTCCAGTGGAGTGCAAGATGCGGGAAGCCCGATTGAGATGGTTCGGACACGTGAAGAGGAGGGGCATGGATGCCCCGGTTCGTAGGTGTGAGAGGCTAGCGTTGGATGGTTTTAGGCGGGGTAGGGGTAGGCCGAAGAAGTACTAGGGTGAGGTGATTAGGCGGGACATGGAGCAGTTACAGCTCACCGAGGACATGACCCTGATAGGAAGGTCTGGAGGACGCGAATTAGGGCAGAAGACTAGGGCCGGTTTGGGTCGCTAGTGTAGGGAATTACCTGGTGGGTGTTGTGTGATGATTCCGTGTTCCATGTTTTATTACGAATTTGTGTGCTTTCCTCTGTCTTCTAATACTTATGGGTGCAGTATTTATGTTATGTAATCTAGTTCTGTGCTTTACTATGAGTTTGTGTGGTATCTCGTGATTTGAGCCGGGGGTCTATCGGAAACAGCCTTTCTAATTCTTTAGAGGTAGAGGTATGGACTGCGTACATCTTACCCCCCCAGACCCCACTAGGTGGGAATACACTGGGTTTGTTGTTGTTATACATTCTACCAAACGAGACCTAAATGTATAATTTTATGTGTGTTATGTAGGACATATGGCCTTTCAAAAAAAGCAAGTAAGAACATAGCATCTTTGTTATGTGGATCGAAAGATTTAGAAAATAATATTATATAAGACAAGAAAAATATGATATGTCTAATTTTAGCAAATAAAATTATTTGATATTTATATAAGTTAAAGATACACAATAAAATAATTAAGATACACGCAATCAGACACCACCATTTCGAAATATAAAAAAGAAAGCAAACAGTTTCATTAAGTGCTCAAGTGCTAGATATAACCTGCAAAGTCTGGTTGGCAGTTGTTAGTTTTACACGTGGGGTTAATAGATTAGCAAATATTTACTCCAATTCTTTTGACTAACATTTAACTCAAAGACAAATAAAGAGCACTTAGTAGGTGATGGAGATAAGATACAATTCCTGATGATGAAAGATAACAATAAGTACGTACAATTCCACGAAAAGGGGTGCGTATGGTATGAAGCAAAATATTTTTTGAAAAATATCTTTTTTTATATTTGATTGACTTAAATATTTTTCTCGCATATTTATTCTTCTTTGGTCCAAGAAAAATGCCTTTTCTATCAAAAATGGTAAAAATATTTTTAAAAATTCTCTTTCAAGGCCCCACCCCTCCATATTTCCTCCCCTCATACACACAACCACTTAATTCACCTGTACATCACTTTAACCCCCGATGCTCAAACCCAACCCATCTACCTTCCCTTCTGTCATGCGACCTAACCTGCCTTAGATATCCTGCCAATGGTGCACCATCCTCCACCTTTACCGTGCTCTTTACTCAAGCCCACACCCTTTCCCTTAATCACCATATACTGCTCCGCCCCTACCTTTACCCATACAACAACTCTTTGTTCATGCCCAACCTTCCCCAGCCCTCTATTGAAGCTCAAGCCATAGCCTAGACTTTTGATCCAGACTTAAAATTCAATTGCATGAGATCTAAACTTGGAATTCAATCCTCGGCCCAAAGCCTAACCCTTATACCGACTAAGTCCCTGAACCTATGCTGGCGCCCAAATTACACCTCCCAAAAAGTATAAAATGATCGCTGATCAAATATAGAATCCAACAAGGTTGAGTAGATCCCATAGGGAATAGGTCGAATTTCTAGTGCATGTTTGTCGAAATAATTGGCAAATTAATAAAAGAGGGGGGGTTTTGTGAAACAAAAGAGCAATAGTAACGATCGTTGATTGTTGGATTTGTAATCTCCATGAAAAAGACAATAGGACTATGGTCCCCAATAAGTTCATAACTCCATAGGTGCTTGCTACTTTAGTGATCTCTTAAGGTATTCGGAATGCAGAATCAATAGGTTATGTAGCATCTGACCGACTATATTACTCCCCTTGTGGATGACTATTCCCAAGCACAAAGGTTCATGTGTCATGGTTTTGCATTACTAACCCCTATCTATGATCCCAGTATAGTCATTTTCGTTTATCGGCTCAAGGTTATTAAATGAAGATAACTCCAAATCTTGTTGTTGATTTACTATTTCTTTCTGATTACCCTTGCTAAAGTCCAAAGTAGAGATAGGACGAGTTTCAATACGTTCAGTCGCTAGAAAGAAACCAAAACTACAGAAACAACATTGCATGCCCAACTACCCTTCAAGAATCACTTTATACTTCGAACACTACGTCATTAATCCGTCATGATTTTCACAATCCTAGTTGTGTTGTTTAGCTACTCATAATTACAAGCATACAAGAAGAATTCATAGATGAAGACATAATTATGAACTTACAATAATAATAAGAAAACTTCATAATCTCAACTTGAATTAAAACCCTAAAATCGATGTTTATAAAATCCCATGAATATACCTTAGAATATCATAATATAATGTTGTAAAATATGAAAGAGTGCAAACTCGTACAAAAAAACCTATAGGAGTTTTATAGACAAAATAAAATCTACCCTAATATAAATACAAAATCTGGGTCGGTCATCTCGTACGACATACGATTGTGGTAAGATACCACGATCATCCTTTGGTGCTCATGGTTTCATCAATGACTTTATCATCTTCAAATCTTTAATGGCACGACTTCGTTGTATCAACATACAATCGTATAATGTTGTCGTCATCCGATCATCTTCAATGTGAAGTTCTACAACCTTAACTTCTGCCCTTTAGTCCCATGACCTCAAGGTATGATAGTCACTTCTAAGCATGATTGTGGGGACCTCGCATCTAGTAAGTCTCACACTTAGCTGCTAAAGCTTTGGTTTCAAGCCTTCCTTTCTATAACTAAATGGTACGATCGTATGATCATGGTACTGTCATAGGACCTCTTCCTCTGGTCAAATACTTAATATCACTTCTTCTATTCTCCCTACAAATCCCTAGTACGATCGTGGTTAGGTCCTAAATCACGACACTAATCGTATGAGGTCCATTTCAGTCCAAATTCCAGCACTCTACACTGTGTCACCTATTTGACCTGCAAATACCCAAGTATCCATCATATCCACATAAGCATACCCTTGTACTTGCAAATAGGCACCATTTTAAGTGTATCAGGTGCCGTAAATTCATGGCACATCAACACCCTCAAATTAGAAGGTTTGTATGTCCTAGACAAACAAAACACAGTAACCTTATAAAGACACTTAACCTAGAGAAAACCAAGAATGCTATGACAGTCCAAGTTTTACAAAGACCAATTTTTAGCATACATACACCAAAACATAGTTCAACACCCTCCAATTACATTCAAAATTGACAAGTTCAGTGCATACACAAACTAAGCAACATAATGTAACGAGATCAACACATGGCATTAGATTATCAACAGACAACCCAACATGTTAAGCAGATAACACTACCTAAATAAGTAGTAACTAAAATATAGCCCTTATGACCCCACAATAAAGAAATTCCAATATTCATTATATGCAATGTAAATCAAAAACTAAGATGGAATCAACTCTCTCATTCTCACAAGCAAGTTTGGTTATATGCATTGGCTTGCCCTTATTTTCTATGCTAGCTTTCAGATAGTCGGATAAGGATCACTAGAGGTATTTATTAGCTTGTAATATAGGATCAGGGATAGGTATGATATATATAGGTATAGTGACCAGTGTTTTGGATGGTGAAAGGCGACAGGCTCTGCCTCGCCATGCGAGGCGAGAGACAAGGCGATCACCTTTTGAAAGTGCAGTAACAATTAATACAAAAAAATTAAAATAATTAATTACATATATAAATGATCAAAAACTCAATAGCACTATATTTTAGGAAATATTTCAAGTCGAAAATTAAAAATAGATAGTAACTAGATTCTAAAAATCAAAAATTGAATGACTCAATCCATAAAGCAAGCAATACTAAAACTCTAAAGTTTATTATTTTTTAAGATTTTCATAATCTTCAATACCAACATACATTTCATTATATTGCCCCTCATCTTCTTCCTCCTCACATTCTTCATCAACTAGGGTCCGAGTCTAACTTGAACTTGTAGCTTTTCCCCTGCCAAGTGAGCTTGACCTTTAAGTTGAGCTTGGAGACTTTCTCCTATGACCATAGACATTATCATTTGCTCCAGCTGTCTTAGAAACAGTACCCCAATTAAGATCATCTTCCTCATATACTATTTCATCTTCATGATCTTTGGGGCCACTAAGTAACTATTCATTAGTACCTTTAATATTATCCAAAAGAATTGGATCAATCATATTGCGAATATCATAACGATGTGTCAATGTTATATTGTACTTAATATACACTAGATCGTTGAGAGGTGATAGCTCAAGCATATTCCTCTTCTTGGAATGAAACTGTACATAGTAAAGTAATTACTAATTAGATTCTAATAATAATCACTTTAATATAGAAAGTAGAATATAATAAATCATTCTCACGTGTTCAAAGTCACTTCAGTATTGCTCGCATCCAAATGCACTACAAGTTAAACTTAATACTCTCATGGTAAACTTTTGTAAATTCAAAGTTCCACAGCCAAATAGAGACCAACACTCAACTATATAAAAAATTGAAGGTTAATACGTATAAAAATTTCAAAATTTACCTAAAGAACTAAAGGTATAACAAAGACAACTAAACCAATTCACTAACCCAGTGACCTTGTGTCTCTGACTCTAACATCTTGACTAGAAGCAAAAAATCCATCTGTGCTCTTGTACTTAACAAGCTCATCCAACAACTAGAAAATCTTACGTGGAAAGATCGGGGACCATCGTCTCAACATAAGTATAGTAACTCTCCAAACTTTAGCAATTTTCTGTTCATCCATAGTGGATCTTAAGTACAATTTTGGATTCAAAACATACCCTACTGAATGCAAAAGTCATTTGAGCTGGTCAGTCCACCTTGTATCAATTATTTTAAGGACATTCTCATAATGTCTCTGAACTCAATCAAAGCCCCATTGAATATTTTCCTCCGCCTGCTACATTACTTCAAGCATATAGTCCTTTGGGTTTTTTTCCCATTCACGAAGAAAAGTAACCAGACCAAAGGACTACAAACTTTAAGAGCTTTGACAACATTACTCAAGAAGTATGTAGAATAAAAATGACAGAAACTTTTTTCCCCAAAATATCCTTTGCAAATTTACCCAAATTTCATTCATTAGAGATGACCAATCTTCTCAAGTTCTTACTTTGTTTGTTTATCCTCCAAAGTCAAAAAGGTCATTGCGAATCTTGTCATGGACAATATCACCAAATTTCTTTCATTGGTGAATTTTCTCATCAAATTCAAAAACAACGGCCCTGACTTATGTAAGAAACTACCTTGTTGGCCTTCTTAAAAATTGTAAAAGACATATTATATTAGTTATTAGTTTCATAAGTATTTAGACTTTAGTAATAACTAAAAAAGAGAAGAGCTATTAACTATTACATGAAGCATATGAATTAATCTTTAATATGTCCCCAATTATCAAACTGATACAATGAGAAGCACATGGAGTCTAGTAGATATATGGGTACACAACCCTCATAAGCTCCCCCACTTTCACATTATCAGTGGCATTATCAGTGACAACTTGAACAATATTTTTCAGTCCATTTTCTTCAATTGTTTTCTTAAACAAGTTGTACATTTTAGTGTCAGTGGTAGACTCATTGGTAGCATCAACAGAGCCAAGAAAGATACTACCTATCAAACAATTCACCAAAATACTAATGATCCTTTTTTCATTGCATGTTGTCCATTTATCTATCATAATGGAACAATCATACTTTTGCCACTAAACTTTATATTTCTTAATAAGTTCATCTACTTTCTTTAACTAAGTAACTCTAACTTCATGATAGGTAGGTGGCTGTATTCCTATTCCATGTTGTACTACCATTTCTATACAGTTAGAAAATGAATCATAATTGACACAACTGAACGGGAGGCTTGCATCATAAATCTATACCGTGAAAACATTTACAGCCTGCTCTCTTAAGATCTTTTTTGTGTCATCAAGTCCTTCTCCTCCTCCAACTCCTGCCTTTTCAAAGCCTGTATTGTGTTGTGGCTTCAAAGCCTATATTGTGTTGTGGCTTCAAAGCCTATATTTTGTTATGGCTTCTATGACAAATTTATTAATAGAACCTTTTGTCACATCTAGTACCAAGGATGATACATTAACACTTGAAGACATTCTTTGAGATTTGGAGGGAGGAATCATTTTCTCATGTTTATCCCTATCATCATCATTAATGATATTGTACAATGGCATATATCTTTGTTTCTTTGGATTTTTCATGGCCTTGCAATCGACAAATGCCTTTACTTCATCCTTAATATTTGTCGAACAAGTTTGACATTTTTATTTCCACCTATCAAATGTTGCTTGAACTAAGTAAACTACTATTTATAGTATGTTGACGAAAATTACATATCACTGCATCTTTTGATGGTCCTTGCATACCATAATTTCATCCAATATCCCTTTGTTTGCTACTAGTAGATTAAGATGCCATTAAAATTGTTGTTACTCATCAAGTCATCAAACAATTACGATATTAATTAGTATACTATATAAGTTATAAGAAATAGATTTCTTACATACTATTTACTGATTTTTTTACATATTGTTTACTATTACAAACTTACAATAATACAATGTACTCCTTTTAGGAAACAAAAAAGGAATAAATAGAATAAAAAACATAGAGGAGAAAATCATAGGAACAAGAAAAAATAAGAAAAAATCAATATGTACCAATTGTTGAAGTAAGAAGACAAGGAAATTAGAAAAAATAAGAGAAAATGACACTTATCAGTCCCTGAAGTCACCATCGACGATCATCGAAATAGCGCACAAAGTCACAGTCACAGTCACACTTGTCTTAGGTCTTGATTGCAGTCGCCAAGCAATAAGTGAGTCAAACCAAATAGATAAAAATCCCTGAAATTACCTTTTATACCTAAACCCCTATTTAAAAAAAAATAATATTAAAAGGCATCGCCTTTATCATCTTGCTTTTCCATGTCGCAATTCTCGCCTTGGCATCGCCTTTCGTAGGTCCCAGCACCACGAAGGAAGGGGAAACACTACCTTGACTCACCATTGTCCATTGGCAACATGGTGAGCACCATTGATAACACTGATAGTGACTAACCCTCCTTGACACTACACTAGATCTCGCTTCCGCTCTATGTCCCTTCTTTTATTTCTTTTCCCTTTTCAATTGTTTACTTTTTGGACCCCGGGTGCGGTTTTATTTTATCCATCTTTTATTTTTTTATCCTTCTTCTTCTTAACTTCTCTCTATTTTTCTTTCTTTTTTTTTCTTTTCAAACCACACCAACATCCTTTTTTTTTACTATACATTCTTCATATCCAACTTTTTACATACCCCTACAGTAGTCATGCTCAACTTAGGTGATTTAACTAAGTTGAGGTACATAGTGTCCAAAGAGGGACCAAGGTCAAAGCAAGTTTATTGTGAAAATCAAGAAGGTGAATAAGGTAATTAATAGAAAAGATCTAATTAGGTTCAAGGGATATTTCGTTTATTTAGCAAACTTATTAGACTTTTAGTGGACTTATTTAAAAAATGGTCTATGATCCTTTCCTAAACATCCGTCCTACAACTTTAGAAAGACTAACTATGTAAGTTTTAGACCGTATATACACTGACCAAGTACATCCTTAAAACTCTCGGCTTAGGGCTATTATCTCTGTCACTACCTATTTTGTTCATTCATAGTCAGGTCAGGTTATCGCACTAATAATAATAATGTCATAAAGAGATCAAAACAGCGGTTAAAGTTTAATAAATAACACAACACAACACAAAAATAAAAATACTAATGTCATGACGAGATCCAAAAATCAATTACAGTTCAAGAAAGCACATAACATAAGTCAAAATAAATTTTGGAGGGGTATCATTTAACAAGGTCATAAACTATTTGCATGCTCTTATATACTTTTGACTGCACTAAGTTTTCTCAATTTACTCTAGTTACACATAAGACATAAACTAACATAAAAACATAAATAAACACCTAAACATGTTGGTTCTAACTATGATAGTGAAGCTGAGGAAAAATACTTATGGCAGTAAAGACCTCTATTGTGGTACAACTCCACCCCCAACTAAGAAATCATGCAATGTCCTTATCGCAAAAAATCATGGAAAATAAATACTGGGTCAAGTGACATACCTATAATGTACTAGACGCCTATCATAGTTTGATCAGTTAGGGTCCGATGTGGGATTCCTCCATTCTCTGCTTCTCTCATGGCCTCATCTGTAGTCAAGGCACTCTCAGTTATGTGGGCATTGATAGAGGTCAATGTATCCAATGTCTTAGCTATGAGGGCAGTCTGTGTGGACCCCATACTCTGCTTTACCACCTCAACTATTGGTGGTTAGTAAAATCCTTCCAGAATCCCTGCCTCAGATGTTTGTATATAATCCTTTGCTCTAGTCCTGTTTATCTTTCTACTTTTTTCTTTCCTCTTCTCATCTCTTTTTTCTTAGGACCTCTTTCAATGGGGCTAAAAATCCTCACCCATCTACTCTAAATTTGTATCATCACTTCAACTCTTGAGGGCCTAGTGTAAGAGCCTGAGACCATAGAGTCCACGACCACTACAAGTTCCACTATTAAAGGCATAAGAAAGGGTGTGGGAGGTGCAACCAGTATGGTCCACACAGTAAGAATCTGGACTGTTTCTTTGAGTATAGTCATGTCAGAAGTAATAGATCTCATCTTAGGAGCCTAGACCATATCAACATTATTTGAGATTTGACTCTCAAACCTATCAAATAGAGTTTAAACCACCTATATGTAATTACCCTTTAGGTTATTTTTTATATTTCCACTTATTTTTACCGTTAGAGCTTTTTCGTAGCTGCCCTAAGTTATTTATGACTTCCTAGAACCGACAATTTGGTAACCAAGAAATTTATTTATTTTTTATAGTCAATTCCTTGTTTAAAAGTCTTCATTGGTTCCAAATAACCATCAGGTGAAAACTTCAGTAAAATAATCTCGAATGTAAACTCTGAATATGCCAGCATCTCTATAATGTCAATTTAAGGATAGGAAGACCTTTAGTTCGGGTCCAAAGGCACCTGAGATCATTTCGACCTATTGATTGAAAAATTAAGAAAATGAAATATAGGTGTGGGACCCACATTTGGTTGAAACGACCTCATATGAAAAATCGGTGTGCCATTGCATCTGGAACATTGAATTTGGTATGGTTTTATTTGAGTATATGAGATTTTGAATGAATCTCGAGCACCTAGTTAAGTCCATTCTTAGACTTAGAAAATCTGGTGCATCAGGCTTCTAGTACACCGCGATCGCCACTCTATGGACCGCATTCATGACTCTGTGTGCAAAGGAGATGATATGATTACAAAAGGTTATCTCCACCGTGGCTCGTGTGGCAAGCAAGGGGATGCTGCGATTGCATACCTCAAGGTCGTGATAGCGACCCCCGAGTACTCGGACTGGGTATAAAATGGCCCTATTTTCCCAAATTTGGGCTACTCTTCATCATTCTCTTGAGAGGAAAAACCCTAAGGAGTGAGATTTTTTAAAATTAAAGCTTGTGGAATCTTGAAAAGATAGATTAACATTTATTTTGATAGATTAACATTTATTTTCATAATTATATTCTAATTTAAGGTAAGAATTCACTCTTTTCTTGGTGAAATTTCTTGATTATTTGCTTAAGACCTCAAAACCATTAGGGCTTTATTTTATCCCAAACTTAGCTTGGTTTTCACCCATTTTAGAGGGAAATAATTTCTTGAGCTTGATATTACGTTGGGTTGGTCTTAAAAATGTGACTTTTATAAGTAGGACCCGCATGGGGTTTTAAGGTGATTTTTGGACCCAAAGCACAATGGTGCAATATAGTTATCAATATTCTCATATTGATGAGTAGAATGTTTTTTTGATAGATTGGCATCTTGAAGAGGCTTCTCGTAAAGAAAAAGTGGTAGTTTAGCAGTTCGTTGAGCTTTCTTCAGTGTCGAGGTAGGTTAGGTTTATCCCCTGTTAGATTGAGCTATGTCATAGTATTTTTATGATATTATGTTGGATTTGGGATGGGATTAGGTGTTGGATTGATGAAATTCAAGATTTGGGTTTAGTTGGACCGTTTAGGCTAAATTGAAATCGTAGAGTTGAATTACTTAGCTTGTTCCTTATACCTTAGGTGAATTGAACTTCATTACTCATGTTTAGCATGAGAATGCCTTATTTTGCTCTAAACTAAGTAAAACACCTAGTTAATCATACTTCGGTTAAGATTTGGCCTTAGTTGCTTACATTAATGGAGGTTACGTGAGTTCCCATTTGAATTAGTTAAAGTGCTTGAGAAGAATCTCTACCTTAAAATTAATAGTGGCTTGTTATACATCTAAGTGTGGATTTAGATACCATAGCCTAGTCTGGGGTAGTGTTTGACTTAGAATGTATTTTGAGGATTTCGAAGTGGGCTCTTTGACTCACCATAAGCCAAGATTGATGAATAGTTACCTTGAGACCCTTATATGCTTACTAAATGCTTTGAGAATACCCCTTTGATGAAATATTGAGGAACCTTGGTAATTGTTAGTTATGACGGATGGCATTGAAAGAAATGCCTAAATGATTAGGCCACATATATGATTTATTTGTTAAGCTTATGAGGAGCTATTGATTATTATAAAGTATCTTTTATGCTAATGATAAGCCATGGATTATGCTATCGATAAGTCATTGCTTATGATATTGCCTATGACTATGCTCATGCTAAAGAATTATGCTAGAAATCATTTTTATTTATGATATTAGAAATTATAATGTTAATGATGCTAGAAGTCATGTTTATTGATTACATGGAAATTTACACTATTGATTATACTTAAAATCATGACGTTTAATTGTATGAATACTCATGCCATTGATTTTGCTACCTCCTATGATGATATATTGATATCCAGTAAGGCCGGAGGATAATTGTAATGATGATATTGATACCCGGTAAGGCCAAAGGATATAGAGATGATATATTGATACCCGAAAAGGCCGGAGGATAATTTTGATGATGATATTAATATCCGAAAAGATCAGAGGATATTGTGATAATGTATTGATACCCGAAAAGTTCAGAGGATAATTATGATAATAATATTAATACTCGATAAGACTGGAGGATATTGTGATGATGTATTGATACCTGATCGGTGATATTGTTATGATATATTGATGCCCGATAAGGTCGGAGGATATCGTAATGATATGTTGATACCAGGCAAGGCCAGAGGATGATTATGATGATATGTATCCGATAAGACCAGAGGATGATTATGATAATGCATTGTTACTCGAAAAGGCCAGAGGATGATTATATTGATGTGCCTATATATACATCTACTAGTTTGAGTCCAGCTATGCCCTATGTCTGGAAATTATATGCTTATATATACTTATGTGAAATTTGGGTATGTTGTTGATATTAGAGTGTTGGTTATAGCCCGAGAGTGATAATTTTTTATAAAGTGGTATAGTTGATGAACAGTGATAAATAAGGATTAGTGGTGGATAATATTTAAGTGACTAATCATGACTAGTTGATAAACATGGATTAGTTGGTAAAGGGTAATTAGTTGATAAATATTGGCTAGTTGATAACTAATGATTAGTGGATATATGGAGAATAGTTGTTGAATGATGACTAGTTATTAAATAGATTAGTTAATAAAAGATGGTTAGCTAATAAATGGTGACTTTTGAGTACTGATGATAAGGTTGTTAAATGATGGTAGTATTATGGAATATTGATAAATTGTGATAATGTTGGTTATTGGCAAATTGATGATAATTGTGGAATGATCGTTAAGAGGTAATGGAAGTTATCTATAATGTTGGTTGATTGCTTTATTCTTCTCTTGAGTATATAGTTGTATGGAAGACGGTGACTAGTTATTTACTTTTCTGCACCAATTGGCGTATAAGAGCCAATTTTGTAGCTATGTTTGCTTGTGTTGATGCTTTATGATACGTTATTATTTTGAATTATTTATACGATATGTTTAAGCGAGTATTTACATGTGTTGATGCGTTATGTTATATTGTTATTTCGATTTAATTACTTATTATGTACAACAATGTTGGAGGTGATTCAGGTTTATTTCTGTACACTGACTTAGTTATGTTATCTTACATTTTATCATACTTATATCATAATTTAGCTCAGTCAACCGATGATGCCTACTGAGTACCCATTTTTTTTTGTACTCATATTAAACTTCTATACTTTTTTGGTGAAGGTTCAAGTTCTAGTTGTCGTCATTGATCATTGTTCATACGATGATTGTCTTCTGAAGATAGGGTGAGTTCTTAGAATTTGATTCACCCATTTCCCTCTATCTTTATGTTCAGTCATTTGTTTTGAGATAGGTGTATTGACTATTCTAGACTTTGAGTTGTATTACTACTGTTAGATGCTCTTCTACTGCATCTACCAGGTCATGAGATAGGTATCTTTTATTGACTATTTATTTTATTTAGAACCTTTGTTATTTATAAATTATGTTCTTGAAATTTTTCCAATGTTGGGCGTTACCCACTGAATTAACCCATTGTGTTAGCTCTAAGTTATGGTTTGGCTTACTTACTAGCGAGATTTAATAGGTGCTATCATGAATCATAAGTTGGATCGTGACAAATTGGTATCATAGCAAGGTTTCACCGATATTTTTAGTACAAGAGCAAGTGTCTAATAGAGTCCTGAGGATCAGAATGAGGATGTCCCTTTCCTATCTTAGGAAGGCTATGATTCCTTCACTTCTTTCACTCATTTTTTGCTAAAAGTATGAGTTGGTTTGTAGAAGTATTCTCTTGACTTTACTCTTTCACAGATGGATAGGACACGTGCTACCGCTACACGAGATGAGGGCCCTGAGACTGATCTTAAGGATCCTACTCCTATTCTTGGATGACCTAGAGGTCGTGTATAGTCAAGTGATGGTTCCCCAACTTGGGGATAGGATAGGCCATCTTCCACATGTCCTATTCCTACTCTTGAGCCAGAGATTCTTCCGCCCTAGCCAGTGGTGGGCCACGGACCAGCCTAGGCTCCATCAGGGTTTGTTTCTTCTTTAGTGCTCAGGGATACGTTGGTTTAGCTTTTGGGTTTAGTTGGTGGTGCGTCGTCTAATTGTGCAAAGTCTACTGATCAGAGTGGTATTGAGGCAGAGGCGTAACCTGTAGCTGTGGCTCCCAAAGTTGAGGGTCCTTCTGCACTGGAGGTTGCTTAACCAATAGTATCTTAGCCAATGGTTGCCTATCCTGCTATGTCTTCTGAGGAGCAGAATATGTTGGGTTGATTCTTGAGATTAGATCTACCTAGGTTTTCTAATTCTCCGAGCAATAATACATATGAGTTTTTGATTTCTTGTGAGAATTGTCTTCGTAATTTAGGCCTTTTGAGACTCGTGGTATGTATTACACCATATTTTGTTGGATTTGGTTACTCGACATTGGTAGAGACTTGTTATGGATTCTAGACTAGCTGGATTTTCTCCTTTTTTATGGAATCAGTTCTCTGAAATATTCTTGGAGAAGTTTATGCCTCGCATCTATAGAGATCACTTGAGGAATCAATTCTCTAGATTGGAGCAGGGCTCCATGATAGTTGTAGAATATTAGGCTCATTTTCACAAGTTGCCTAGGTATGCGACTTCTATTCTGGAAACTGTGTATGAGAGGTTTTGATGCTTTGTTAGAGGGTTGAGAATTCCAATTCGTATGTCTACTCAGAGTTTAGTTGCTGCAAGTAGGTATTTTACTGAGGTGTCAGATCACACTAGAGTGATTAAGGAGATGCATCATGAGGGTAGTGATAAAAGGCCTAGATTTTAGGGCAAATTCAGTGTGAGCCATCGTAGTTCCCAACCCAGAGATGGTAGTTATCAGAGAAGGTATCCTCCACATCCATCATATCAGCCTCAGAGTCAGCCTAGTCGACCTATTCAGGAAGCTCTTCAGATCACTGAAGAAAGTTAGTCTAGTACCAGAGACCGCCCTGATAAGGGTGTGGTTAGTCTTTGAGAGGTTAATTTTTTGGTTATTCTAGATGTGGTGGTTATTCTGGGTTAGCCAGAACTGTTGGTTTTGATTTAGCTTAGGTTTTCTATTTTAGTTGTGGACTTCCTGATCACTATTTATAGGATTGCCCTAGTCGTGGAGTGATTGTTGTTTTATCTCAAGGTGCTTCCCCTATTAGAGCAGTTTATCCCTCAACTAGAGGTTGTTCTCATGGTCACAGAGGTGGTTTCCAGGGTACTCGATAAGGTTCTCAGGCGGGCGAGATAGGAGGTAGGTCAGGTACCCAGCCAAGTGATGGGTGTGTTCAAATGTATGCAGTACCTGCTAGACCTAAGGCTGAGACTTCGAATATTGTAGTTACAAGTATGATTTTGGTGTGTCGCTAGTCGGCCCTTACTTTATTTGATCCGGGATCCACTTATTCTTATATATTTGCTTATTATGCACCATGATTGGAGTTGTATTATGATGTATATATGTGTCATTGCGTGTATCTACTCCCATGGGTGATTCCTTAGTAGTGGATTGGGTTTTCAGATCATATGTTGTGACTGTTAATGTTGTTAATACTTATGTTGACCTTATTATTCTGGATATGGTAGATTGATGTGATTCTCGAAATGGACTGGTTATTCCACTATCATGCGTTCATAGATTATTTGCTAAGATAGTTACCTTATCCATGCCCGACATACCCCATGTCGTGTTGTAAGGAGTTGTTAGTCGTGAGCCGATGGGGATTATTTCTTATATGTGTGCTAGGAGGATTATTTTGAGGGGTCCGCGAGTCTTGTTTCGCTTATATTTATGATACTAGTATAGAGAGTCTGCCACTTGACTCTGTTCTTATTGTCTGTGAGTCTCTTGATATGTTCCCTACCCACCTGCCTGGTATTCTCTTTGTTCGTGAGTTTGAGTTTGCTACTAATCTCGAGCCTGGCACCCAACCTATTTCTATGACACCTTATCGTATGGCTCCTATCGAGCTTAAAGATTTGAATTCTCAGCTTCAAGATCTTCTTTCTAAGGGTTTTATTAGACCTTGTATGTCCCCTTGGGGAGCTCCAACATTATTTGTAATAAATAAAGATAGCTCCATGCGTATATGTATTGATTGTAGGAAGCTTAATAAGGTGACGATGAAGAACCATTATCCTATGACGCGCATTGATGATTTGTTTGACAAACTTTAAGGAGTAACAGTGTTTTCTAAAATTGATTTAAGATTTAATTACCATAAGTTGAGGAATCGGGCTGAGGATATCCCAAAGACAGCTTTTAGGATCCATTTTAGGAATTATGAGTTCTTAGTGATGTCATTTGGGTTGACTAGAGCCCAACCTATTTATCAACTTGATACACCAAGTATTCAGGCCTTATTTGGATTCTCTTGTGATTGTGTTCATCGATGATATCCTTATATATTCGATGAGTATAGCGGAGCATGCACAGTATTTGAGGATCATGCTCATGACTTTAAGAGATCATGTGATTTTTGCCAAGTTTTATAAGTGTGAGTTTTGTCTTTAGTCAGTGACATTCCTTGGCCATGGGGTGTCTAAGGATAGTATTATGGTAGACCCGATCAAGATTGAGGCAATTCATGATTGGATAGACCTATATCTCTAACTGAGGTTCATAGCTTCATTGGTTTGATCAGTTATTTTAGGTCGTGACAGATTATAAGTGATGAAATCTATAAAACTGCAGTAGCTCATGCAGGAATCTTGGGGGATAGTCCTTTGGTATCTAATTGTAACTATGATTTGGCAATGTACACAAGGCATGGAACTGGTAAGAGTAACACTCAGAAGTTTAATAAAAATTACATTCTTCAATATGATTTTTATTAGTTGAAGGAGCAACAAAAAGAATTGCTGGAAAATTATTGGTATCCTCTTGATCATAAATTCAAGAAGAATTCAAAGTTTGATTGACATAATGAAGCCTATAATGTGTCCCTTGATGAACAATCTGGTCAGCATAGTTCAAGTTCATATAATCAACATACGGGGCAAGGTTCATCTTCTCTTGATGCAGGACACCAATTAGGATCAAACATTTAGATAACTCAGATAAGCCAAATGGGCAATACAGCCTTTACCAAGGAGCAGTATGAGAAAATCTTGAGAATGATCAACATAAATGATACCACTAGTCATGCTGGAGATTCAACAAATGCAATTAGTACTTATACTACAGCTATTACTTCTTTATTAGCATTTGTTAAATCCAAAGAATGGATTATTGAAATAGGAGCTACAAATCATATGATAGTTGATTTAAATTTACTGCTTGTACAATCTATAAAAAGGTTAGAAACACCAAGGGAGGTGTATTTGCAAAATGGTGGTACTACTCTTGTAACACAAGTGGGGAGTAGTTTTTCATCAAAAGTAAATTTGATAACTAGTGTATATCACATACTTGAGTTTGATACAATCTATTGTCAGTGTCACAAGTGATCAAAGAGTGGTAATGTTCAGTAAACTTGTTCCCTGATTTTTGTGCCTTTTGGGATCTTTATACTAAAAAGGCGACGCGATTGGTAAGCCTGATGGAGGATTGTATCTGCTAGCTGGACAACAGGTTCCCAAAGTTTCAAAAACTATAGCTTATAAAGTGTCAACTGATAGTGGTGTAACAATAGGCAGTGGTGATATTGATCTTTGGCACAGAAGATTAGGGCATATGTCTACCAATGTTCTTAAGAGAATAGTTTCTTTTGATGTTCAGAATATAGAGATAGAACAAGGCAATTCAGTGTATGTCCTTGTACAAAACAAACTAGAGCTTTATGTCCTTCAAGTAGTATTCAAACTATATGTTGTTTTGATCTTGTGCACATGGATTTATGGGTCCTTATAGAGTTGCACGATGAATGGAAATAAATACTTTAAAATTGTTGTGGATGATTTTTCAAGATTTACTTAGGTGTTTTTGCTTAAACAAAAGACTGATGTGTATGTTTAGATTCAGTAGTTGATTACATATGTTAATGTTAAAACACAATTTGGAAAAATTGTCAAGATAGTAAGAACTGACAATGGAACCTAATTTGTCAATTCTTTATGTAGTACTTTGTTCAGCAATAATAGTATGCTACATCAAACAACATATGCCTATGCACCTCAGCAAAATGGTGTATTTGAAAGGAAGTAAGGTACATCTTAGAGGTCACAAGAGCAATTGGGTATTAGGCTAACATTCCTATAACTTTTGGGGGATATTATGTTTAGATGCAATACATATCATAAATAGGTTGCCTAGTTCAGCTATTGCTTATTAGGTTCCTTATGAAGTGTTATATGGTACCAAACCAAATTATGCTCACTTGAGAGTTCTAGGATGTTTATGTTATGCTAAAGTGTTGAATGAGCATGATAATCCTATGCCCCAAACAAGAACCACTATTCTAATGGCTATTCAAACACACAAAAGACATATGTGCTTTATAACATATCTTGCAAATCTTTTTTTTATGTGCAGAGATGTCTCATTCAGAGAAGATGTGTTTTCTTTCAAGATGAATCAGACATAATTACCTCATTATATGTTTCCTTTGGAAAAACCCGTGCTGGATAAAGTTATCAATGAAATTCACCTACCTCATACTCAGCTACTAGTCAACCTCAAGTGTTGCAGCAACAAGAGATACAATAAAAGGCTGCTATAGCTGATAGACAAGTCACTCAGGCACTTTCTTGTGAGGTTTAAAGAAGATCAAAAAAGGTGATATAGCAAATTATGTTACTTACGACAAGTTGTCTTCTTAGTACAAAGCATGTACAATAAATTTTTCTTCTGTTCATGAACCTACAAGTTACTATGAAGCATGTAAGGACTCAAGGTGGATAGATTCTATGAAAAAACGAGATAATAGCCTTAATATTATATCACACCTGCGACAAAGTCTTTTTACCTAAGGGAGAAAAGTATATAGGTTGCAGGTGTATCGATAAAGTTAAATACAAATCCAATGGTGAAATAGAGAGGCTTAAAGCTAGACTTGTAGCAACAGGTTATGGCCAAAAAGAGGGAATTCATTATAAGGAAACATTTTATCCAATTATAAAATGAAGTATGTTAGGGTAGCACTGGCTACTGGAATAAGGAAAAATTGATTTACTCAATAAATGGATGTTTACAATGCTTTCTTAAATAGAGATTTAAATGATGAGGTGTACATAAAGTTGCCTCAGGGATTTGCTAGTTAGGGGAGAATGTAGTGTATAGACTACTCAAATCTTTGTATAGACTATAGCAAGCTCCTAGACGATGGAATAACAAGTTATCAGAAGCATTACTAAAGTATAAATTCACCCAGAGTCAATATGATCCATCACTGCACATCAAGAAAATAGTAGGAGTTACTCTTGAACTAGTGTATATTGATGACATGTTAATCACTAGTGATAGCCTAAAGTTAATAGAGGACACAAAGACAAAACTGCAACAAAGTTTCAAAATGAAAGATCTAGGAGAATTAATGTTCTTTCTTGGTATTGAGTTTGCAAGATGTGATAAAGGTATACTAATGCATTTGAGAAAGTATGCATTAGATTTGTTATCAGAATTAGGCTTAATATCTGCTAAACTTACCTCTACATCTATGGATTACAACATTAAGATAACTTTCAAACTATTTGATGAACATATTAAACAGTCTCAATCAGATAAAGATCCTTCTGCAAATCAAGAAACCTATCCAAGACTGATTGGTAAACTACTCTACTTGACAGTGACTAAGACTAACATAGCTTATAGTGTCCAAACCTTAAGCCAGTTTTCATAAGCTCCTAATAAATCCCATAGGGATGCAATACTAAGAGTGGTGAGATATGTCAAGAACTAGCCAGGTCAATGTGTGTTATTGTCTAGTGATTCTACTGATAAAATGAGTATTTATTGTGATGTTGATTGGGCATCCTACCCACAAACCAGAAGGTCTGTTATAGGGAATTTTGTAAAGATTGGTTTAACGCCCCGGGAGCACACCCTGGACGTTATACGGTACTTACAATTACAAGAGAAGCTACCCCATGAACTGGCATACTATTAAGAAACTAGATTATAATATATTAAATAGTTGTTCTGCTATACGAAAATATAATCATGACAAAATCTGAGAGAAATTATACTACAGATACAATTTACAATTTGATAAAAACTGAGGAGAGAATTAAAATTCCATGAATAGATCAAACTGACATCTATGAAGCCTCTACTCTACTGACTTTAGGTAGCTGGGGCACATCTCCAACTACCACTAATCAATACATATGAAAAAATTGAAACACAACACAGTACATAAATTAAAATTGACTTGAGTTCCCGAAATAGGAGAACTCATCACCTGCTGATTGGAAGCTGCAACTGTTTGATTATGATGCATAAGCTATAACTGGTACCTACATCATGAGACAATGTAGCACACATACATATATGTGGATTAGTACTTCTGGAATGTATTGAGTAAGATGGGGTGAAATAATTAAAACTGGTTCATACGTAATCTTAAAGCATGCATGACTAGGTGTAAGTAGACTCACCAAGAGACTGAAATAGACTGAAAACTGAAATATCTTAAAACATGAGTAACAAACATAATCTGATAAGCTGGTGATCACTACACTTAGTTTCTTAATACTTTACTTTTATAATATAAGTAGAACTGAAGTTGGAAAATAGTAAAACATGGGTACTGTATGAATACTGGGTTATGTAAAACTGAATTATACTTAGTCTGAATAACTGGACTGAAACTATAGAGTACTACGTTTATGAGGTAAGGACTATCAAAACAACATGAGATAACTGAGAATGAATGCATGGATATTGTAATATCTGAGAATGCAAGACCAAGCATAAGTATATTTCTGAAATAATCTGTAAACTAAAAGACTGAAAGCTGTTAAACTAAATATCTAAAAATCTGTACACTTAGTTAAGGAAACCTGAACTGAAGAACCACTAAATACTATACTAAGACTGTGGGAGGTAACATCTAACCGACATGCCCTAATATGAGCTAATTGGGGTCCTACCTATAACCCAATTGGAAGGGTGTCAGTATTGTTCCTATCGTTCCATAGGTACTAACACTGGCTGTGTGGATCTACTAAAGTGAAGTCTCGAAGGACTAAAGAGTCACTCTCTACTGACAAGTTCCCTAGCGAGATTGGTGTCAACCCTCAACTGGTAGGTTAACATCTCAAACCTACGCTGGCGAATTAGTTCTAGAACACAGGGATTGTTACTAAGAATCGCATCCTCTACTGGCAGGTGAGCCCTCATCCCTGGGTTCTCTCGGTGCTAAATCCTACTCCCAACTAAAAGACACTGAATACTAGACTGAACTAATTTTAGCTGTTTATGGTGACTGACTAAACTGAAAATGCTTATAACTATCCTGAAGCATTTTGTAGATACTAAAGACTAGGTAAGCAGCAAGATTTCGGGTATTCAAAACCCCCAAGACTCGATAACAATAACGACAGGGACATACTAAAGCTTCGAAACCATAATAAAAAAGCATTGTTTAAAGAAGTCCATCACTTGGGCATTTCATCAAACACATGGAGATTAATACTTTAACATGGGGCAATTCATCAAACACGTGTGGATCATGAACTTGAATATGGAAATATCTTAAATATGGGAGCATAGCATGATTACATAACTAAAATCATGAATTGAGGAATTTACATGTAATTCGCTTGAAATAGGACATGAGCGTTTCATCAAAACATGTAAAGATCCTAGCTTGAACATAAGAATGTCTTAACATGATGGAACAATAGAGTTATAAGACAAAATCCATAACTTAGCGATTCATCTTGAAATTGATTGAACATGATTTGGGAATTTCATCAAACATGTGGAAAACATGAATTTGAAACATGAGAATGTCGCTAAAATCATGAATTTTGGGTCTATCACAGAATTCACTTGAGTAAAGCATGAGGAAACTTAAATTCATGGAATGAGGAATTCAGAATCTTCATGGAATTACAGATGACTGAATTGAATTAAAAACACCATGAAAATATAAATTTAATCCTTCTTGAACATCTAAAATAACATAATGATCGAAAAAATCATTATTTAATTGAAAGACAAGGGTTTTAGGATCCATGGGTGAAAGGGGACCTATGGATGAACTCCCACATACCTTAAAACTTTAAATCTTGAAGAAGAAATAAAATATTGAAAGCTTTCTTGAATTGAAAAACTTTGATTCTTGATTGTTCTTGAAGAGGTGGATTGAATTTGATGTTCTTGGGATTAGATTCGGGTTTCTTGGAGAGAAAAGTGAAGGAGAATGAGCAAATAATGCTTAAACTGACATCTTAAATCGTGTTTTTACGACCTGGGTTGAGGTGGAAAAAGATTCAATTGTCCCTCACTCATTTAAACCAAAATTCATAATTCGGATTACGTTTTGAAAGCTCACCGTGATACGTTATAATCGCGGTGGCTTACTGGTTCTGACAAAAATGACCATAACTTTCTGCTCGAGTATCGGATTAAAGACAAAATTGGTATCGTTGGAAAACTGACTCAATAATATACAATTTGGTGAGTCTTGAGATGAAAAATTCTACATACATCAAAAGTTATATACTTTTAAAGTTGACCCTTGTAGAATCGAACACCAAACTTTGGACGAATCTGAGGTTCTTATCTCAACTTGGATCTAAGTGATTTTTATGAACATTCTTAACCTAAAAAGCACTTCACACACTAGGATAAATATCATGACACATGCATTCGAATTATGAATCAAGAACATGACAAATACACCTTCACAATGATGTGATTAGTGTCTCATCGCTATCCCTGGCGCGACGTGGTGGAATCGCACTGAGATACTAGAATTGAAATTCAAACGTGAACCAATCCTCATCCAAAAAATTCAAAACTTACTCGAGACATGCTCCTTACATCCCTGAACATGAATCAATAAAAAATATCGTCTCAAAGTCTGGAAGGTCAACTTAAAATTCCTCGAAGTTAGAAGGTCTTAAAAATGGCTAAGTCCTCAACACATAGCTAAATTTTCAGGCTTTTGGCCTCTTATGCAAGCACTAGGAAATGAACTGAACTAACCAAAAGTATGGGGTATTACAATTGGTGTCTCTATTATGGCTTGGAAATCATTGAAACAGACCAATATTTCCAAAACATTAGGTGAGGCAGAGTTCAGAAGTCTTGCAGTAGTCATAATTGGACTGGTTTGGATACTGGGATTGATGAGAGAAATTGGAATTAAAGTAAACTTGCTTACTAAAGTATTTCGTGGCAGTAAGTCTGCTATTCAAATAGCAACAAATTCTATTTATCATGAAAGGACAGAACAAATTGATATTGATTGATTTTTCATAAGGGAGGCGCGATCACAACCAATTATGTGTCAACTCAAGATCAGCCTGCATATATGCTAACCAAAGGTCTAACCAAAGTACAGCAGGTGCATCTTAATTCAAAGCTAGGAATATGTGACATCTTCACACCTTTCTAGCTTGAGGGGAGTGTTGAGTGCATTAATACACATGCAACAAAGACTACTACTCTCAATGTATAGTTAGTTGACTAAAGAGTTTTAGAAAGTTAGTTATGATTTTAAAAGTTAGTTATATTAAACAGTATTAGTCAGTTAAGCCTATCATTTAACTGACAAGTGTAGAAGTAGTTAGCATAATTTTGTATATATAATAAAAATACTCAATGTACAAGAAAGCGAGTTCAATACATAGATTTATTCTTCAAGAAATTCTCTTCTTCCTCTGTCCTTCTTCCTCTATTGATTTCACTACATATTATTATTATTCTCTTAAAGTTCTAAGTCATTGATACATAGAGAAATAACAAAGAACCTTTGGATCGAGAGCCACAACTATAGATTCCAATTATTCTTATATACTATCATAACATGCATGTGAGACCAAAGGTAGATTGAGAATGAATCATGTTCAAAAATGAAGCTACCCAAAGCTAAATTCGCAACATGGTTCCTTAGACATGAAAGATTGCTAAAAAATGATCAACTTCTGAATTGGGAAATGGAGGTGAACCAAATCTGCATCATGTGCCTGAACTAGAGAATAATTATCTGTGTTGTGTCACTATACTAAGAAAACTTGGAAAAAGATAGCTCGATGGATGCAAATTAAATATCTCATTTCTATAACATGGAACAACATATATAGAGATTAGGTGATTCAAAATGCTAGAGGGAATTCGAAAAGTGTACAAAATGTTCATAATGACATGTACAGAACTCATGTGTAACATCTGGATTGAAAGGCACCAGAAAATATTTGGAGGTAGAAGCAGAAATTGGGAGATAATTGCGAAAGATCGCCTATGTAGCTTGTGTAAGAGCATCATCTAGGATTAGAGATGTAGTACTCCATAGTTTCATTTTCTGATAATCTTGTATGCTTTAGATGTTTAAGTGTTTGTTAGACTATACAAGTCGAGCTCCAACTTTTTTGCTCTGTATGACTTCACACTGGTAGTTAGTAAAATCAGTTTAATTACCAAAAAACACAAAAAAGTAATTAATTTAGTGAAATACTCTCTTTGAAAAAATAAGCATCAAGATGAATACTAACGTCCAGCTTCAAATGGGCCATCAAATTGGGTTTCAAAAAATCAATTAATTTGCAAAAAAATTACATGCCTTAGCAAACATAAGCTCATACTTATCCTATTTAGCCTAAGTTTCAATCAAGTTAAAATTATCTTAGGTATTCTTTTAAAAAAGTTTATTGCAGATTATAAGATTCGTTTTTCATAATCAAAAAATTAAGTATTTAGTTGCAAGTTGTAGTAGTTTTTATAATTTCTACATGAAATTATTTATATAATTTATTAGAAGAGATAGGTGGAAAAAAAATTCTCTTGTTATGATATTGATGTATCTTTTGTAGTGAATGTTTATTAAGCATATTGATAGTATCTATCAAGATCGATCAAGATTTAGTGAGTATCTATCTAGATATGAAATGTCTATCTTTTGGAGAGAAACTCAATAGAATTTCTCCTATAAATAGAGGTGTTTTATTCATTGTAAATTATCCCTCAAGATAAATAAGAATTACTCTCTTCTCTCTCCATTCTTCTTGTTCTTACTTTAATATTTTATAACACGTTATCAGCACGAGACTTTGCCATCTCAAATTTGAAAGCTAAGATATTATTTTTTTTCCTTTTCTCATATGACTAGTAATCTTACAAAACATGAGTTCGTTGCCCTTCAAAGTTTGGACATGAACTATATTTCATCAGTGTTGGATGCCGAAATCCACTTAGATGCTATGAATCTTGGAGATGCCATAAAAAAAATAATACAACTTCTAGTCAAAATCCTTTTAAGGCTATGATTTTCTTGCATCGTCATCATGACGAAATTCTGAAAATCAAATACTAACTACTAAGGATCCACTTGTTTTGTAGAATAGCCTAAAAAAAGGTTTGACCACATGAAGATGGTCATTCTTCCAAAAGCACGATATAAATGGATGTATCTGAGGTTTCAAGACTATAGGTCTTTTCATGAGTATAATTCTACCATATTCAAAATTTCTTCTCAGTTAAAATTATGTGGAGAGACTATCAATGATGATGATCTTATGGAAAAGACCCTCTCCACCTTTAATGCCTTGAATGTTCTTTTACAGTAACAATATTGATAGAAAGATTTCAAGAAGTATATTGAACTGAGTTCTCATCTTCTCGTGGTTGAACAAAATAATAATCCGTTAATGAAAAATCACAAATCGACCTACTGAATCTACACTATTTCTTGAAGTGAATGAGCTGTATGCCCATCATGCTAGGCATGAAAACATCGCAGTCGTGGACGTGGTTATGGTTGTGGTCATAATGATCAAGAAAGAAATCTCGTTCCTGGTGTTAATCATTCATCGAACAAAAAGAACCATCAAAAGGAAAAAGGAAAAAATGATAAACGTGTAGCAATTGGTTGCTTTTAATCTAGTGGAAAAGAATATGATTCACGTAACTATCGTTCTCTCAAACACTTGGTTGACCTTTATCAAAAATCAATAAATAAGAAAGAGAAAAATCATGAGGCTAATCTTCTCTCTGAAAATCATTTTAACATAACATGTTTGGATGTAATAGATTTCTTCGAGCACCCTGAAGGAAAGATTGATCACTTGATTGGTGATATCCATAAACATAGAAGAATGACTAATTTTTAATTTTTTTTCTAGTAAATAAAAGATCATGTAAAAATAGTTGTTCGCATGAGTGCTAGTTTTTCTTTTAATTAGTATTGTTTGCTTTAGTATATTATCGTAGATCATTGTGAAATTGAATTCAATTTAATTGTGTGTTGATTAATGACTCCTTAATATTGATTTTAGTTACAATATCTTAAATATTATCATCAAATTGTCTATTTTCTGAAAAGAATGGTACAATGAATTGTACCATTAAATTATTATTTTATTTCTTTTTTTTGTTTTGATGTAAGATGAAAAAAAGGAGAAGGAAGAATCTGCTAGCTTCGGACATTTTGCACCTTCTGATAATAATTTAATAATAAAGTACTATTGTTGTACATATCATTGTTTAAGATTAAGTGCATAAAGACATGTACTTTAATTATTTTCAATCATAAAGACAAAGATAATTATTTATTTGTACATGGAAAATGATTACTAGTTTCTTATATTACTATTTTATTTTTACTTTGTAATTTTGACACACAAATATTTAATATATTAATTTTGTGTATTTTATTTAGAGATATGGATAATCCTCAAAATAAGTTGTCCAGTTATGAAAATATTTATTTGATTGATTATGGTACGATATATATGATATTCAAAGACGAGAAACATTTCTCTCATCTAAATATCAGCAAGATAAACGTTACTACAATTTTGGTAGTGCCAATTTGATTGAAGGCTTCGGAAAAGTCATTATAATCTTTTCTAAGAAAGCTAAATTCATCATAACTAATGCTATATTTTCTCCTAAGTCTGGTAGAAACTTGTTGAGTTTTATAAATATCTGTGAAAATGATTATTATATCAAGACAATTGATGAGATGAATCTTGAATATTTTGATATCACTAAGAATGTCTTTGGACAGACATGGGTTATAGAAAGTTCCCTAGTTTTTCTTCTGGCCTGTATTGTATAAAGATTAGTGCAGTTGAAGCACATTCTATGGTAAACAAAAAGTTACTAATGTCAATACTTTCGTACTATGGCATAATCATCTGGTACATCATGGATCTGCAATAATGAGACGAATTATGAAAAATTCTAATGGGCATTTATTAAAGGACCTGGAGGATCTTTCAAATGGTGAATTTTCATATAATGTTTGTTACCAAGACAAGTTAATTGTGAGTTCATCACCAACAAGACTTAGGATTGAGTCCTCCACATTCTTGGAACGCATACATGGGGATATTTATGGACCTATTCACCCACCTAGTGGGTCGTTTAGCTACTTTATGGTCATAATAGATGCTTCTTCTAGGTGGTTTCATGTGTGCTTATTGTCATCTCACAACTTGACATTTGCAAAATTATTGGGACAAATAATATAATTACGGATACAGTTTTTGATAATAAGATTAATTCGCCTTGATAATATTGCAGAATTTTTATCCCTGGCATTTAACGATTATTGCTTATCAATTGGGATAAAAATTGAACATTCTGTAGCTTATGTTTATATGTAAAATGGTCTTGCTGAGTCATTAATTAAACATTTACAGTTGATAGAAAGACCGTTGCTAATGAAAATGAGGTTGCCCACTTCTATTTGGGGTCATGCAATTGTGCATGCTGCAATACTTATTGATCTCAGACCAAAAAATTATCTTAAATTTTATCTATTATAATTAATTTTGTGTCAAGAGCCTAATATCTTATTCGATAATTTTTTGGTGCATGATATATGTGCCTATAGCACCACCAAACCACACCAAAATGAGCCCCCCAAAAAAGTTAGAGATTTATGTTGGGTTTGAATCATCCTCCATTATTCACTATCTTGAATCATTAATGGAAGATATATTCACTTCTTAATTGGTAAATTGTCAGTTTGATGAGATAGTTTATCCAAAATTAGGGGAGAAGACAGTGACATCAAAAGAGAAATTTTGTTAAAAAAACCCATCACTATCTCATGTTGATCTACGTATTTCTATTTGTGAGCAAGAAGTACAAAAGATTATTATCTACAAAAAATTACAAATCAAATGCCAGACACATTTACAAATTTAAAAAGAATCACCAAATCACATATTTCTACAAAGAATATCCCAATTCAAATTGATGCTCCTAAAAGACCATCCACTAGAGTCATAGCTAATAAACCCAAAGCACGCTTGAAGCTTGGTAGACTATTGGTTCTAAGGATCAAAATCATAGAAAAAGACAAACAAATGGTCAAGATGACACCACGAAAGATCCTCATATGGAAGTTCGAATTTCAGTAATTTTGATATCCTTGAAGAAATCAATGAGCCTGAAACTTAAGAATATAAGGAACTATCCACAAATTCTAGTGATGTTGGAACTAATTTAAATCAATTTGAAATAGTAGTGGATTATGTCTCATTGCCCGGGACTACCCCCAATCTTAATGCGGTGCTTAGAGCCACAAGTGACCCAAGCTAACCTATGACTTAGAACATGCTATGAGTACTGAAGAAAATAATGAAATGCTAAGTGAAGTTAAACCGAAATATCTTGTAATAGACAATAATCAAAATAAAACCAATGATATCTGAAAATAAGTCAAAGTAGAAATAAATCTAACTATCTAAAAGACTCTTAACGTGATGAGTTGTTGGGGAAGGTCCTCAACTAACTCAAACTAACTGAAATAATATCAAGTGCTGAAATGAAAAAATAATGAGGTAACTAGTCCTCGATTGATGAGGACTCACCAATGCTGCAGCTGAGTGGCATGTGAATGTGCTTAGAGTGGTCCGGGTACTGAGCATCCAAACCTATATTATGAGGCAATATAGCATAAGAAGTATGCGATTAGTACTTTGAATGTACTGAGTATGTGAGATAGGAAGCTAGCTGATATATATATATATATATATATATATATATATATATATATATATATATAAATTGAGCATGAATGCATGAACATGAAAATCGAATGAAAGACCAAGTATAAACATATACTGGATAACTAAATAACTGAATACTTAACACTTAATCAAACAAACCTGAACTAAACATAATCTGAAAACTGAACTGAGGACTGTGGGAGCTAACACTAATCGACATGCCCCAATCTGAGAAAATCGAGATCCAACTTGTAACCCCAATTAGAAGGGTGTAGGTACCTTGCCAAGGGTACCAACACTGGTTGGCGTGGATCCACTAAAATAATGTCCCAAACGACTAAGGTATCAGTCCTCTACTGGCGGGTGACCCCTATAACCTATGATAGAGCAGTAGTTCTGGAACTTAGGAACTTCTATTAAAGGTCTCAGTCCTAAATTAGGGGGTAAGCCTCCATCCTCGCATTCACTCGATGTTAAGTACTACTGCCAACTGAACTGACACTGAAATATAACTAAGCATATATGAACTAGTAATTGATATATGCTCGACATGATCTGACCTTAACAACATAAGCATGGTCTGAATGTCTCATATTATGTAAGCTAATATATGCATGGATTTCCTAGGTATCGGGTGTTCATAACCCACCAGCTCTGTCTAATGCAGCTGAACATAATAGTATTTACTGAGCATGATAAGAGAATTTCTTAATTTAAAGCCAATAACTCAATAACTTGATATAATAGGAAAATCATGTTTTTGAATCCGGGAAATCACTAATCTCATGGCAAACACATACCCATGGTTTGCTTAATGCACATAAACTGAGGAAAGTTAAGAAATTCATGGTTGACCTGGAACCCAACTAAGGAAAAGGGAATTATACTTGTAAATTTAGGGTGTTCTTAGGACTCAATGGGTAGAAGGGACCCACTGATGAAGTCCCACATACATTAAAGCAATCCCCTTGAATTAATCTTCTTGAAACTTGAACATGCTTTATGAACCCCAGTTGGCTTTGAAGAAAAAATAATTGTTATTTTTCTATGTTTTGAATGATTTCTAAGTTTATAAGAGGTTAGGTTAATGTTTACCTTTGATAACTGATGTTTTGAAGGCTTAAACGACATGAGTTTGGGTTAAAAGGGGTAGAAATTACCAAAAAGCCCTTATTAAAATCGTGTAGGAATTTTGGTCCCAATCGTCACGACTCACCCAATGAATCATGCCGTCTAGTCACAAGCTGTGGTATGAGTCGTGATCTGAGATCCTAGGTTCTGAGCCTTCACTACTAAGGTAACGACTCCCTCTCCTAATGACTCGTTAGGTCTGACCACAAATGTTACGAGTAGTCGTGATCTGGGATTCATTTTTTGAGTTTCTTTCTATTATGGTTACAGTTCAACCTAACGACCATTAGGACTGATAATGAGTCGTGGCCTGGACTCTTTACCACTGGGCTGAGTTTGGGATCCTTTACTGTTCTGGTAATGGGTCCACACCATGAATCATTATGTCATATAACTAGTCGTGATCTAGAATTGTTGTCACTGGGACAAAACCTGAGACCTTTAATTGAGTGACAATGACTCACACATGATTACTCGTCATGTGTAGTAATGACTCGTTGCTAGAGTCATTTATTACTGATAGTCAGATAGGTCTTTATGAAATTTTCAATAACTTTTTGCGATGACTCAGATTAAGCTGAGACTTGTGGTATTAGAAAAATAATTAATGGCCTAACTTTTGATGGGTTTACAGCTTGAAAACTTGGGGTATTATAATATATCTCCTTTGAAATCATTTATCCTCGAATGAAACAGACTAAGATAAGATGTTAGGGAAAGTTGATATTTTTACACTTATCACTTATGAGCTGGGCATAAATTAATATTTGAATCTGGATCTGATGTATGGACAAAACTAGACTCATGAATGCATGCCATGACATAGTAATAGCTGAATGACTAGAGATAGAAATAAAAGAATTAATTTATTAATTAACGAAAATGGTTACCTTAAGATGAAACTAGGTTCTGAGACAAAAAATGGGGGGTACTTGGTCATCATATCCACCTCTACTTCCCAAGCATCTCCCTCAACTGACTGATTTTTCTTTAAAATTTTCACCAAAGAAAAATCCTTATTCCTTAATCTTTGAATCTGACAGTCAATAATCTCAACTGGAACCTCTTCGTAAGAGAGGCCACTTTCCACGCCAATCATTTCTACTGCTAGTAATGATGTTAGGTCTCCAATACATTTCATCAACAAGGAGACATGAAACACTGGGTGCATTGATGCTAACTATGCAGGTAACTCTAACTTGTAAGCCACTTTTCCATATCGGCTCAAAATCTTATAAAGGCCAATGTAGGTATGACTGAGCTTCCCTTTCTTACCAAATCACTTCACCCCTTTCATGGGCGAAATTTTTAGGTATACAAAATCACCAATAGTAAACTTAAACTCCCTTCTCCTCAAATATGCATAAGATTTTTGACGACTCTGGGTTGTTTTTAGCCACTCTCGAATCAACTGAACCTTTTCCATCGCCTTATGCACTGAATTTGTCCCTATCAAAGTCGCTTCACCAACCTCAAACCAACCAATAAGAGATCTACATCCCCTACCATAGAGCACATCAAATAGGGCAATTCGAATACTAGAGTGATAGCTGTTGTTATGGGTAAACTCAATTAAAGGCAAGTGATCATCCCATCTACCCTTAAAATCGAATACACAAGCCCTCAACGTATCTTCTAAGGTCTGAATAGTGCTCTCCACCTTACCATCTACCTGTGGGTGAAAATTTATACTGAGATGAACTTAGGTACCAAGACCCTTCTAAAAAGCCTTCCAAAAATAGAAGGTGAACTAGGTACCTCTATCTTTAATAATAGTCAAAGGGACTCCATGTAACCTTACCAACACCATAAGATAAAGCCGAGCATAATCTTTGACTGAGTACAAAGTATGAATCTGGAAGAAATGAGTTGACTTGATCATCCGATCCATAATGACCCAAACAAAATCATGTTAACGACGAGTACGAGGTCTAACCTTGTAACAAAGTCCATATTCACCACTTCACACTTCCAAGTGGGGATGTTGAATTCCTGAAGAGTACCATTAGGCCTCTGATGCTCAACCTTAACCTGCTGGCAATTAGGACATTTAACCACAAATTCCGTTATATCTTTCTTTATACCAATCCACCAATAGACTTCCCACAGATCGCGATACATCTTAGTGGCTCCTAGGTGAATAAAATATCGTGAACCATAATTTTATGCTAATATACACTACCTAAAATTACCTATATTTAGAACATATAATCTTCACTGATAATGAAGAATGCCATATCCTTATTGGGAGGAAACCTCAATCTTCTGATCCTGAACTGTCTCTTTCAACCTGAGAAAAATAGGACCACGATCTTGCTTTTCCTTTACCTCTTCAATCAAAGAAGATTTTGAACCATTCTGAACCCAAACACTACCTTCTATCGAGTCAACCAACCAAATTCCCAATTTAGCAAGCTGATGGACTTTGCAAACCAACTCCTTATTATCATCATCGATGTGGGTAACACTTCCCAGAGACAGTCTACTAAGGGTGTCGATCATAAAATTGGCCTTACCTAGATGGCACAAGACAATCATATTATAATCTTTCAATAATTCCAACTACCTTCTAGGACAAAGATTTAGGTCTTTCTGGCTGAAAACATACTGAAGGCTCTTATGGTAGTAAACACATCAACATGGACCCCATAAAGATTATTTCTTCATATCTTTAAGGCAAAAACAGCTGCTGCCAAATCAAGATCATGATTTGGGTAGTACTTCTTATGAGGTTTAAGTTGTCTAGAGACATATGCTAAAACTCTGCCTCGCTATATCAACATATAACCTAAGCTAACTCTGGAAGCATCACTGCATACCAAAGAAACATCTGAACTCTCTGGTAGAGTAAAAACTAGAGCGGAAGCGAGTCGAGTCTTTAACTCCCAAAAACTCTTCTCGCAAAAATTTGGTCACTGAAACTTGACTTTCTTCTGAGTCAGTCTAGACATAGGAGAAGAGATAGAAGAGAATCCCTTAACAAACTGTTTGTAGTAGTCAGATAAGCCTAAGAAACTTCTGATATTCAGATTTAAAGCAAGAATTGATCTATGATCCTCAGCTAAGATATGAAATCCACACTTATTATTTTGAACATAGCTTACAGAAAAGAGAAGCATAACTGGTTTTCATTATAAACCCTTATGCTAGTTTTAAGGTGGATTTTTTACAGTATGAGCACTAAGTAATAAGGGAGTAGTATTTATCACCGAGTTGGATATGTGTCTAATGTCACATGCCCCAGAACTACGAGCCAACGTAGGTTAAGCTTATTCCCAATATAGATGAAGTTACAGATAGTGATCACTTTAGATTAGGTCCTATGTTGCGACTCAGGTGCACAGGCAAGTGTACGTGGTTTGACAAGTAATATAGTGGCCTTTAAGAAAGCCGAATATCGATCCCACAGAGACAAGATTTGACAACAATTTAATTTCAATTTACAGTTTAGATTCAATTGATGCAAGCATAACCAAAAAGAGAGTTTGTAGTTTATAATTGCAAGAAAATAAACAAAACGTAAGTAAAGATCTAAAGACAATCAATAGGAGAAAACCCAGGGTTGAAGCACTTCGAACAATCATATTACGTCTTGAACTTCATTCGTTAATCTACTTATCGTGGTTGTTGATTTGTAGGGTTTATTGCATGATTACGATTTCCCAACCTCTAATCGTTTACCTAGCTGAACCTTACATCTACATTGTTGAAAGGGGATGTAATGATTCACTTAAGTTCTTTACAAATATCATCCTACATATGAATCAAGTATGGTATCTAAGTACATCCCTGTCCTAGATACTAATTTGAATCTCTTATTTCATAAAGAAAAACAAACCATACTCTGCTTATTCCCATGTTCTATCTCCCTATTTCCTCTCCCGAGTTCACAAGGTCGACAATAGATGTATTCTACAGGTGATCAATCCATAAAATAGCTATAACAAGAATAAACAAACAACCATCAGTGATAAGCAAATCAAACGAATTCAATTCAAAACTATAATACTCATGTTCTTGGCTTCAACCCCAGAAAGAGGACGTTTAGCCATGCATAGTCATAATCGCAATCACAAGGTTGTAATTAATGACTAAAAACATGTATGAACTAAATAAAATTAATAAAAACCTAATTATGAAGTTGTAGCATCCCCTTGATCTCCAAAATATGTCCAAAAGTATGAAAAAACATGATACAACATGTATATATAGCATAAGGGTAAGCCAAGTCCGTGTTGGAGTTGAATTGGAGTGAAACACCCAGGTATGGGGTGGAGCATGCGTTGCATGCGATTCGCATGCACTCACTGGAAGTTGGCTTCTTAAATTTCTCTAAGGCACTGGACCCCTGAAGTAAAGCATGTGGCACACGCTGTATTGCGCCAGAATTGAGCATGCGACGCACACATAACACATGTACACACTATTTTGGGTCCCTTCTGAGTCTATTTATGTGTTGCACTCACCTAGACTCATTTTCAAGAGCCCACACTCTCCCAATACTTTTCAGGTGTCCAAATTGGCGTCAAGCTTTGTTTTGTGCTTCCGTGATCCATTCCAAGCCTTTTTGAGTTGTTTCCACTTGATTTGATGCTTGTACATCCTTAATATATCATCATTATCCATTCATCAAGCATCCTATAGTATTAAACACAATAATTTAGAGCTCAAATCAACACAACATTCAACAAGACAAAATAGAAACAAGAGCTAAGCATAGGCAAATTTCACTTTGATCTTTAACTTGTTGTTTTGACTCTTGTCTTAATCCACTTGACCATAGTACACTCATCAAACTTAGTTCCACATATAATAACACATTTAAAACCATAAGTAATACATAGAACGCAATAGAATCCAACAAGAGAGGCTAGACAAGCACCTAGCTTATGCTAGAACGACTAGTTTTTTCCTATTGAACTCTAATTGATTCTTTTTGGTACAAACTTGCTTGGAATTCACCTTGAACCATATAAACACATGTTTTAACACATTTATCTCATTATAAACCATTATATATTAGAATCGCCCTCAAAACAAAGCTAAAATGGCTAGAATGGTAACACTAGTATGCATAAATACACCCAATATCACCACCCCACACTTAAAACCTTGTTCGTCCTCGAACAACTCTTAACTACAATCATCATCAACTAAGGAGACTCTACACTTCTACTAAATGCACGACACTAAAGCTAGTACTACAATGACTACATAGAATTCAAGTTACTAATCTAAGCATGTTATTACACAATTGAAAGCTCATGAACACTACTCCAAAACATACTAGCCTCAAGAATTCACTCACCTAGTTGGCAAACTCATGCTTATCATTTAATCAAAGACATCATACAAATCACCCATATTCATCAAACATGTTCCCTCATAACAAGAGAGTTACCCATAATTACTCACAATTAAGCAATTCATAACATGATGGGAACAAGAATCAAATTATGCTTACTCTAAAAACAGAAATCACAAGTTACACATAATGAACCATAGGCTTGCCCTTAGTGTAATGCTCCGCTAATAGTCGAATGTAAAGCTTAGGATCAATTAGGACTTTTTCGGGTTGTAACGTAGGCTAAGGGATGGGTAAGAACTATTTGGGAATAGTGACTAACCTCTCTAAGCACTTTAATACACTACATTAAACATTTAAAATCAATCTCCAACAACCAAATTATACTTTTTCATCCTTCCATACCTTTTGTTTTTGCCCCATCTCTTTTAAGTATTTTCACAAACACTTGGTGGACACATAGTTTACTACCACAAGAATCAATTTTTCTCTTTTTCCACAATCATGGCAATATTTTTAACATAAATTATATCCGAACCATCCAACACACATCAATTATGCACCAATAACTATTACCTTGGGGCATCAATTTCACCTTTTTCTTCTTCAATTTCTCACACTCCTTACTAATTCAATTTTTTTCAATTAAAGCACCTAGGAGCTTTTTGGATTAAATTATGGTCTGTCAAAAAAGGGGATTAGGCTACACATGAGGCTTCCAAAGAAAAGGCTAAAGGCTCAATGAAGGTTAACTAGGATAAAGCACTAGGGTAGGTCAATTATAAGGTATAAAACAAGGCTATCAAAGAAATGTCTATATCATCTCCTAAAGCCACATTCTTTATTTCACTTCACACACACACCGGGCAAATTCTAGATATCACATGCAACAAGGAATATACAAATACCTCACATGCACATGGCACATGTTCAACTCAATAGGATCATCATAGACTCCCCACCAAATAATAGCACAAATTCAAAATTAAGCCAATAAGTACTAGAGTCGTTGAGCCTAGGAGTCTCAAAAATAGTAATTCATTCAATCAACATGCTTTTTCAAATAAACCCACTTGCATCATGTAATCAAAAATAGCACCAACAAGAATATATCACTTATTCCTATCCTAAAAAATTTTAAATCAAGCCAAAATTTGGGAATTTCCTCACTCCACACTTAAAAATCTACTTTGTCTCCAAAGCGGATTTAAAAGTAAGAGATAAAAATACTCCCTGAGGCAAGAGATAAAAATACTCCCTGAGGCCTCTAGGCTTCGCTAGCAGGATCTTTTTGCATAAAGAAGATCCATGGGACCCCACACTTCATCTTTGCCATGCTTCAAACTCAAGTTTATGATACTCAGACTTTTCATTAACCTGTGACTCAACCAAAACCAAAAACTATGTGAAATATAAACTAAAAATTGAAAAGAAAACATACCTAATTAACTTGGGTTGCCTCCCAAGCAGTGCCTGATTTAGTATCGCGGCATGACCCAACTCAACTCAATCATATTCCTTCACCCTTTTACTTCCTTTTGGGAGCCATTTTTTCATCCTTTTCAGACCTCTTTTATCTTTTAACATGTTGAGAAATGGTGATTTCATCTTAGGCCGCGCAATCAGGTATTCAGAAGAGGTCTTTAGTGGCTTAGGCACCCCACACTCATCCCTTTCAAACACATTGATCATGCATAAATCTTCATATAAGGGATTTTCAATAGGGGCCTTGTAAACATCAAATGCCACCTGATACACTACAAACTTTGAAAGTACCGAAATCAACCAACAACAAACTAGTTTTAACACCACAACCCGAGAACAAGTGGAAACAAGCCCAAAACGTGAAGAACACAAGATTAACAAGTTGACAAAGATGTAATAACACGAAAACAGTGGCTACACGAGATGAACAACAAGATAAAAATAAAAATAACCAACTGTTTTAACAACATAAGAAACAACAATAAAAGATTACACTAAACAAAGGGATATTAAGATAGACTACATGAAGGCATAATCATAAGAACCCAAGAGCATAGTCCACTCTTGAACCCTTAACACTACACACTATAATTCACCTATCTCTTACGTGGCATAAGAAGGACCTCGATCTCCCAAGCATCCAATGTTTCCAAGCTTGAATCCAACACGAGCGATTCCACACTCAAATTGAAATCCCTAGTTACAATGTTCGGCCATAGGGGCCTTTCTCACAAGAGAAAAATGTCTAAGTGTCTACAACTTTCAATATTCATCCAAAACTACAAAAGAAACCCTACAATGTTCCTTATATAGTACATTACAAATAGAAAGTAAAATGACCAAAATACCCTTCAAAGGTGAGGTGCCCATCAAGTGTGAGAAGTGGACTGATTTTGGTGTGTTTTGGCCATCTTTTACACATCAATTACACACACCAAGTCTCAGGCTAAATACGCACTCTCATAAGTCCATATCTGTGATTATTCTCGTATCATCCTCTCCATCTTGAGAGAAATTTATCCACAAATTCACGGATTCACCTCATTCACTTGGTCACTTCAATAGAAACCACTCAAAACAGCCCGCAAAAAACTTGAGAAGGCACAAAAAATAGTCCGCAAAGAACATAAGGAACCCGAGAGCTCATTAACATAAGTCTTGATCAACTTCTTTATTTTGAACCTCAGTTTCCTCTCCATCTGGAGCCTTGTCTGCATCCTCACCTGAAACACATAGTGAAAGACAAAGAAAACGCTAAACACATCCCACCTTTTTTCTTGGTGGTGGGTTCCTTGTGGTTCCCTACGCCTTCCCCTCAACTTCTCTTCCATCATAGATGCATCATTGTAGACTCCATGTCCCCCATGTTTCTTTCTACCACACTCCTCTATATGGACATATCGATTTTGATGAAGTGGAGTTTTGGGTGAAAGGATTGATTTGGTAATATGGAGCTTCGATTGTGGAGCTTAGATGGGAGGAGATTGGTTTCCAAGTCCCTCTTGTTGGACTTGATCGAATTGAGGGAGAAGTGACCTACTTAGGTCTCGAGTTGGAGGGCAATGATGGCTTGCCTTATGTCTATGTCATTTGATTGTGGTCTTGGTGGATTGATTGTTTGAGGTAAAGTTTTGGAAGTAAAAACACGAAAATTCCTTCGACTCTCCACTCGATCAAACCTCTCAAGTATAGTAGACATATCCGAGCCTAATTTTTCAAGACCCGCATTACCCTTAGCCATCTCTCGGGCAATAGCATCAAGGTGCGCCAAAATGGTGTCCATTATGGCAAAGGAGCTACCTAAAAAAACAGAAAACACATTAGTTGTACAAAAACATCCTCACTCTCTCTTTTTATTTCACTACAAAAAAAAAAAGTCAAATTACAGGGGTTAATTTTACGGTTTGCGGGGGTTTTAAACCCTTGCAAAATGTAATTCCGACGGTTCCCAAAACCCCTACAATACGAGCCGTCACAAACAATTTGCGACCTTTTTTTTCTGATTTTAGCTCAAATTTAATTGTTCTTTTAGACATAACCTACAATTCAATATTTGTTCAATTCATATATCATTAATACAACATGAGTAATTAAACATTGTAATTGACAAGCATATCAAAAATACATTGAACATTAAACTTCAAAATTAAATTTTCAACATTAACATCTTCAAACTCCAAATTTTCAACATTAACTAGTATCTTCAAACTCAAAATAAATTTAAACACAAAAAAACTTTAATATTCTAAAATTCACTCCAACCACACAATTACATCGTCATAATTGAATATCCAAGACAAATGCAACGAAATCAAATAATGTCATTAGGATCATTATCATCACGTGATCTCCTTGCGTCCAAGGGCGAAATGGCCCACTAGCCGCATACTTGGCTACATAAAAATGCAAAGTATAAAAATCAATCGATAAACATCATGCAACTTCAAAGTTCAGAAATAATGAAACAATGAAAAGGACAATGAAGAACTTCAAATTTTAAAATGCATAGGAACATAAAGGATTAGCTTGATCCTAAAATCCTTCCAAACCCCTCTCAAGATGAAGGTCTGTCTCAAAAAATTTGGTAAAAAGATAAGTACTTTGATCAGAATTTTGTAAGAATGTTAAACAAGAAACACCCCCAAAGCTCAATGATGACCAAAAACAAGAAAGCACTTGTAGGCCATCTTCCAAAAGGAAATTTGGGTTATTTGTGACAGAAAATGAGAAGAATTTTGAACAAGAGCAGCAGCTAAATGTAGCTGTTAGCCTGTTACACAACACCTAGTTTGAAAACTTAAATAGCTTGTCCAATCTAAGTTCAAATGAAAAGAAAAAAAAAAAGCTAAAGAACCAACCTTTAAAACTTAGAAACAATTATTATTGCACCCTTTTTCCTCAACTGAAAGTAACCAAACATAGCTTGATCCTAAATTCCTTCTAAATCCCTCTCAATCTGAAGGTCTTTTTCTCAAAAAGTCCTTTCTTTTGGTTAAAAAGATAGCAGCTTGATCAAAATTTTGTAAGAAATGTAAATCAAGAAACACCCCCAAATCAAAATTTTATAAGAAAATGAGCAGAATTTTGAACTGGAAGTAGAAGAAGTAGCTGTTACAAAGCGTCTAGTTTGAAAATAGAGTCACTAGTTAATAAACTCACCGCATCGAAGGCTTCAAAAATGTCGATGCTAGGCGGTTGAATGGTACAGACGACGATTCTTCCAGTATCGACAGTGTTCCTAACTGCTCTCATTACAATAGCAGCAGCTCTTGCATCCAACCCAGAAGTCGGTTCATCCATGAAAATGATAGAGGGGTTTGCTACTAGTTCAACTACAATGGTCAGCCTTTTGCGTTGCTCGGTTGATAGACCATCAAATCCAGGCAATCCAACTACAGCTGATCTTAATGGAGTTAGCTCTACAAGTTCCATAACTTCCTCAACAAACATCTGCAGAGGTAATATATCAATTATGTTATTGCCTGCCATGCACGTTTCTTTAAATATGTTTGACTAATGTAGGATAGATTATCACTATGGAGAAAGAATTTGGAGGAACCAACCTTTCTCTTATTATTTTTCAATGTCTTGAGGTAAACGCTGCCAAGCTGAGTACAACAAGGACTCATAAATAGTAACATAAGGCGAATGAATGTCATTCTGTTCACAATATCCAGAGATACATACAAAGGTTTCTTGGTTCTTAGGATATCCAGAAATCTTGATATCACCATCAATATATATATCCTTCTATTTTTCTTCCAACCAAGACATCCATCAATGTTGTTTACCAGCACCACTAACACCCATCAAAGCTGTGAGAACACCTGGCCAGAAAGCTCCACTCACACCCTTTAGAAGTACCAATCTATCTTCAGTGGAACCTTGGTCTTTTATTTCCTGCATTTCATTAGAATGTTGGGTTAGTTGTTCATAGAAAATAAAAGCCTCACGAGTCACGAATATTGTCAGTAACTATTTTTGGAAAGTTACCTGAGGCATGTCAACAGAGTATACAATGTTATCAAAACTGATGGAGTGTGGTTCAAATGGAAGAACCATTCCCCTCTTCTTGTCTTGAACCTCAGTTTCACTTCCCTCAATAAGCCTTTCCTTTTCTGCATTCTCATTGTCGTTTGATTTCATAACTTATGGCTTCTTAAAGCTGAAATATATAAGAAATACGGTATTAGCCCCCTCTGTAAGAATCCTTTAAGTCATAGACCAACCAAGTAAAGGCATTAGAGATACTCACGATTCAGGTAAGCGAGTCCAATATTGTAGCAGATGTTAAAGATTATCATGAATCTAATAAGTTCCACAACACCTATTCAATACCAATATGCATCTGGAAAGAATCCGCGAGCTCTTACTACTGCATGTCCAAGTGTCTCATTTCCATTTAGCGCAAACTGTTTTAATTAAAAGTGGATATGAGCATCCATATTTGAGAAAATTAGCTATTTTCTTGTGGTTTTGGGATAAAAAGCTTACACGTTTCCACTTCTTCCCATCAAATTCATTCACAAGAATTGAATTCACAGAATACATCAATGGTGAGATCCAGTAACCCCAGATCCACCATTTCTTCACGTCCTCTTTGTTAGCCCAATATTGTTAGCCCAATATTGTTGTTGATCCTTCTTTGATGTTACCTGAAATAATTTAAAATTTCCACCTTTATGTCTGAGACATAGTTAACTATATAAAGTCTGGTAAATCTTACAGATTAAGCATTTATGGAGGTCACACACTTCAACACAATATAATAATAGATCGTGAAGGTAACATTCAAATTGTGATTCACCTCAAGTAGTTTTAATTTGTTCTAAAAGACTATTTTTTAGGTATTAAAATGAACCAATAAAATTGGAACGGATATAGACAATTCATATAGCCATCCCCAGCTAGTTTCAGATTAAGGCTAAGTTGATTGATATAAGACACCAAGAAAAGGAAATAACTACAGAATGCATAACTATCTCACCTTTGCCAGTCCGAAATCTGCAAGCTTCACTGAACCACTAACACTCACCAATAAATCGTCACACTTAATATCCCTTAGAAGAGCATAACAAAAGTCTTAGAAAGAACAAGTTTCTACTTTCCATGTAAAAAGTCCAGTGACGACAACTAAACGTTCTTCTAGTGATTGAGAGATAAGTTCTACATGCACACATCTTAAACAGAGAATCAAGACACTGCTCCCATAAATTGTAAGAGGACAAACAATAACCACAAATCAACAATGTAAAGATAACATATGTATCACCTGTGCATCACTTCTCTGGAATGAAGCTAATGCAACCCACTCAAGATTTGCCTGTTATAATCCGAAACATGGGAATCACGCAAGTGATACTTGCGATAGACACTTGCAAGCGAACATTTTGTAACAAGCTCAAGAAAGATATACAGTTTGCTTTCGTCCTGAAGATAGAAAAACATTATGAATTTGCAAGAAAAGATGAGAAGAATAATTCTCTTAAGTTCACAGTTACAATATGCATGTTATTAGATCTCCATCTAGCAGACGATGTTACCAATAAAAAGACCCAACCATCAACTAAGTTACACAACTGCAGAAAAGAGTTTCTTCTTTTCAAAATATCTAATAATACTTTTGTCCATGGGTTTAACAAATTTGAACTATAATCTCACAACCTACACAACAAAGATGAAGTAAATCTGCAGAATATGCACATTATAGATTATGATAGCATACCTTGTTTGTGCCATGATAGCGAACTATATTTTTATGTCGAAACTGACTTAGAAGAGCTTCTAAGAAAACCCCCACCCCCCACCATTAACAGAGCTTCTCATATTTCACTGTCTTTAAAACACTCACCGACATGGAAATATAAAAAGCAAGAATACTACACAAAAATGGAAACATAAGAGAAAACCATGAACAGATCTATTTAATTCTAAAATATGCATACATAATATACCCATTAATTTTTTTTGACACCAGAGTTCCTTTCAGGACTCACATTAATCTGTCAATTGCAATACCAGCCTCGGAGTCCAGCTCAATTGCAACACCATCCTCGGAATCCAATATGTGCAATGGCCGGTCGGAATAGCAATGGCCGACTGACCGAAGTTAATTAGGGGGAAAATGAGAGAGGCCGGTAGATTTTGTGGGGGGCAGGGAGAATGTGAGAGAGTGATTTGGGGGAAATGAGGAAGATCTTTTAATTAAAGAGAGGGAAAAATTTTTGGCACAAGCGGCAATCTTTTTTAATAGCGCAGTATTTGTATTTTTTTTTTTTTAGTTATAGCGGGGTTTAAAATCTATGCAATTGATAGGCATAAATTTTAGAGATAGTTTTGTAACCTTGTATTTCATATAATTTTATGAAGGTTAAAATAAACTCCCACAAATTTATCCATTTTTTGTAGTGTTTCTTGACTCTTGGATCCCTCACGCTCAATCACATAAGTTGTTGCAAGCTTGCTTGTACTCCAAGTGGTGTTGAAAGGTGAATCCAACGTTGACAAAGACTCCAAAGAGTAAGAAAAACACAAGGACATATCACAATGACTCAAAACAATTAAGACGCACAAAGGAAAGTTAACACGAAGAATGGGTTCAAAACTAATTTACAATCTAGTAAATGGGCACTAGCTTGTAAATTAGTATTGGAATCAACAAACGAAACCAAGAAAACAGCAAATTGAAATTAGAAGATCAAAATTTGAGCTTAAAAATGTTGCATGAACAGTAAAAGTGATAATGTGGCAGTCCACTAGTGGTTCGGTTCTTGACAAATTTTAATTCACAATTCACAAATTGGACCTTGGTGGAAATTATTCAATGGAGGGAAATACAAACTAGTCTTGGAGCTCCTTTAACAATTCAAAGTTCAAGACTCAAAAGTCTTTGACTAGACTTGTACTTCTCCTTAAAACATGGACCCTTGTTTTATGAAAAAAGGTTGAGATGTGATGTAAAGTCTTTTTGGTGGTTGGGGTCCTTTCAAGATTCAACAAATACTACACCTTGTCTTTCACCTTTTTAAGATCTAAGTTCACTTTAATTTTAACAAGGTGATGAATATGGTGAAGAACTTCAAGAACATAACAACCACAACAAAAACAACCAACGACAATCTCCCAAGAACAACAAGTCCACCACAATAAGGTCAACAATCGCATGGCCAAAACCACAAGGATAGCAACAACAATCGGCTAAGTCCCCTTTGTGTTGTGTTTTCGATTTTACAAAGGGTAAAGGTTGTGATGAACAACAAGAACACAACAACAAACTTTCAAGATCTAAAACACCACCAGAACACAAGGCCTTTAACTCGGTCAAGTCTAGCACAACAACAACATCCAATCAGCTACACTTCGTTCACAACAACAATATTAACAATTCAAGCTCAAGTTTGGATCGACTCGAAGTGTTAGTGAGAACAAAACTAACACTACAAACAGACAAGACAAGTAAAATACTCTTATACCTAGACTCAAGAACAAATCTCGGCCAAGAACACCACAAGAACACAATTTGGGCCAAGACAACAATAATGGACAGATTGCTAATTTCTGAAATTTTCAGTTTTCAACAATTTTTTTTATTTTTAAGTTTACGAGCCCAAGATTGATCTTGTAGGAACAAGATCAAGTCATGATTTGATACCAAATGATACACTACAAACTTGGAAAGCACCGAAATCAGCCAACAACAAACTAGTTTTAACAACACAACCCGAGAACAAGTGGAAACAAACCCCAAAACGTGAAGAACACAAGATTAATGAGTTGACAAAGATGTAACAACACGAAAATAGTGGCTACACGAAATGAACAACAATATAACAATAACCAACTATTTCAGCAATACAAGAAACAACAACAAAAGATTACACTAAATAAAGGGATAGAAAGATAGACTACATGAAGGCATAATCTTAAGAACCCAAAAGCATATTCCACTCCTGGACCCTTAACACTACACACTATAATTAACCTATCTCTTACGTGGCACAAGAGGAACATCGATCTCCAAGCATCCAACATTTCCAAGCTTGAATCCAACACGAGTAATTCCACGCTCAAGTTGAAATCCTTAGATACAATGTTCGGCCATAGGGGCCTTTCTCACAAGAGAGAATTATCTAAGTGTCTGCAACTTTCAATATTCACCCAAAACTACTAAAGAAACCCTACAATGTTCCTTATATAGTACATTACAAATAGAGAGTAAAATGACTAAAATACCCTTCAAGGGTGGGGTGCCCATCAAGTGTAAAAAGTGGACTGATTTTGGTGTGTTTTGGCCATTTTTTACACATCAATTACACACACCAAGTCTAGGGATAAATACGCACTCTCATAAATCCATATCCATGATTATTCTCGTATCACCACCTCTCCATCATCTACCCTCATCTTGAGCATTCCTTCTCTAACGTCAATTAAAGCCCCTCCGGTTGCTAAGAATGGGTGCCCCAAAATAATTGGTACCTGTTCTTCTGCCACAAAATCAAGAATAAAAAAATTAGCAAGAAAAACAAATTTACCAATCTTTATGAAGACATCTCAATGATTCCCTCCAAATATGCTATGGATCCTTCTGCAAGCTGCATAACCACTTGTGTCTCTCTAGGCTCTCCCAAGCTTATTTTTATCAGCAATGATAGAGGCATCAAAGTTATGCTTGCCCCCAAGTCACTTAGTGCATGGACTTTATTTCCCCAATTTGTATGGGAATAGCAAACTTCCCTTAATCTTTTAATTTCTTGAGAATTTTCTAAGTCATCACAGCACTACACTCTTCAGTTAGTGTGATTGCTCCCACATCTTGCAATTTTACCTTCTTTTCCACCATATCACTCAAGTACTTTGCATACTCAGGCATACTCTGCAAATTATCTAGCAAAGGTAAATTAATATGCAACTCCTTGAATGTGTTAATGAACTTTTTTAACAAGGCATCCTCATTCGCTTTTATGTACTTTTGAGGGAAGGGCAGTGGCAGCGTCTTGTTCTTCTCTTGTTCAACAACTTTTTTATTTAAGTACTCGGGCTTCCTTGAATTTTTAGAAACTTCTTCATTTACCTTTTGGGTCACCATATAAACATTTACCTCCTTTGTTACCTTGGAAGGTTCTTCTTGAAACTCTTTACCACTTCTCAAGGTGATTGTCATAACTTGCTTTAAAGTTTCTGTGTCAACTAGCAAACCACCTTTTGGCCTAGTATTCAACGCTTTTTGATTTTGCCCCACTTGCAACTCTAAACTTCTAGTAACCGCTTGCAAAATTTTCAGGTCTATAGCCAACTACGTCTGATTAGCTATGATCTGCTTCAACATCTCCTCCGTGTTGCTAGTTGACTGACTTGGTTGGCCTGTGGTAGTAGGGCATTTCATAGATGATTTGTTGGTTGAATCTGTCACTTTATATTATAGGAATTACCATAATTTGGCCTTTGAGCATTAAATATGTACATTACAGATTCTAGATTTGAAGCACACATGGCCGCTGAATGGCCATTATTTCTGCATACCTCACACCAACCTGCAGCTTGTTCAATGGCATTAACTGTGGCTGCAAGTTGTGCTGCTCATAACTTTATGCGGCTGAATAATGTGTTGATCAAATTCTGTAGTGCAGAAACCTGTGCTGATAAGGCTGTGAATTGGTCTACCTCCAATACACCTGCAATTCTTTTTGTGGCACTTCTAAAATTTGAATGCCAATCTGGATTTCCTTGTGCTATGCGGTTCAATAATGTGTACAACTCATCATAAGTCAATTCCAGCACTTGACCACCTACGGCTGAATCTAGAAAAATCTTCGTCTTCTGATCAAGAGCTTCTATAAAAGTATGAGCAAGTACCTCATTAGACTCTTGGTGGTGTGGACACTCTCAAAGAAGAGCCTTGGAGAGTTCCCAAGCATGATAGAGGTTTTCATCAGGCTTCCTTTTAAAGCTCACTATCTCACAATGAAGTTTTGCAGTCTTGACTGATAGAAAGAATCTGATGAGGAACTTTCTGGCTAAGTCATCCCATGATGTGATTGAATTGGCCGGCTCAGCATTCAACCACCTTTTAGCTTCTCCCAAAAGTGAATGGGGAAATATTGTCAGCCTCACATAATCTGGAGTCACTCCAGTCGAAGTGAATGTATCTGTAAGCTCAATGAAGGTCTGCAAGTGAACTTGTGGATCCTCGTGTGAAAGACCTGCAAACTATCCGCGGCTAATAAAAAGCTGCACCTATTATGTTTCAACTCGAAGTTCCCTCCAACTGTCGGTCTTTGAACTAGGAAAGTAAAGTTCGTTGGAAGTGGGACTATCACTTCCCTCACCTTCCTACCAACTGCTTGTTGTTGAGCCATAGGAATAGTATTCTCTTGGCCTTCTTGTATTTAAGTAATTCTAGGGAGAAGGATTACTTCTCTCCTATGTTGATGGTAAAGTTTCTCAGGTTCTGGGCTTGGTTTTACCAACTCCCTATCCCTTGCCAACTTATCAACTTAAAAACCTGTTTTCTGCAAGAACAAAACCAAGACCAATTGTAAAAATACCAAATAAACCGAAAAGTAAAACTAAACTAAGCAATTGCCAAATAATAAGTCCCTGGCAACGACGCCAAAAACTTGTTGCGACTCAGGCGCACACACAAGTGTACGTAATCTGAAAAGTAAAATAGTGGCCTTTAATAAAGCCGAATATCGATCCCACAAATACAAGATTTGGCAACTATTTAATTTTAGTTCACATTTTAAATTCAATTGACACAAGCGTAACCAAAAAGAGAGTTTGTAATTTATAATTGCAAGAAAATAAACAAAATGTAAGTAAAGATCTAAAGACAATCAATAGGAGAAAACCCAGAGTTGAAGCACTTCGAACAATCATATTATGTCTTGAACTTCATTTGTTAATCTACTTATCGTGGTTGTTGATTTGTAGGATTTATTGCATGATTACGGTATCCCAACCTCTAATCATTTACCTAAGTAGAACCTTACACCTACATCATTGAGTAGGGATGTAATGATTCACTTAAGTTCTTTACAAACATCATCCTACATATGAATCAAGTATGGTATCTAAGTACATCCTTGTCCTAGATACTAATTTGAATCTCTTATTTCATAAAGAAAAACAAACCATACTCTGTTTATTCCCATATCCTATCTCCCTATACCCTCTCCCGAGTTCATAAGGTTGACAATAGATGTATTCTATGGGTGATAAATTCATAAAATAGTTATAACAAGAATAAGTAAACAACCAATAGTGATAAGCAAATCAAAAGAATTCAATTCAAAACTGTAATACTCATGTTCTTGGCTTTAACCCCAGAAAGAGGGAGTTTAGCCACGCATAGTCATAATCAATATCACAAGGTTGTAATTAATTACTAAAATATATATGAACTAAATAAAATTAATAAAAACCTAATTATGAAGTTGTAGCAGCCCCTTAATCTCCAAAATACGTCCAAAAGTATGTAAAATCGTGATACAACATGTATATATAGTATAAGGGTAAGCCAAGTCTGTGTTGGAGTCGAATTGGAGTGAAAATCCCAAGTGTGGAGTGGAGCATGCGTTGCATGCTATTCACATTCACTCACGGGAAGTTGGTTTCTTAAATTTCTCCAAGGCATTGGACCCTTGAAATAAAGCATACATCGTACGTTGTATTGATCCGGAATGGAGCATGCGACGCATGCATATCACACGTAAACACTATTTTGGGTCCGTTCTAAGTCTATTGATGTGTTGAACGTGCCCATTATCCTTCCTATCCGCCTACACTCTCCCAATACTTTTCAGGTGTCCAAATTGGCGTCAAGCTGTATTTTGTGCTTCTGTGATCCATTCCAAGCCTTTTGAGTTCTTTCCACTTGATTTGAAGCTTTTATATCCTTCATATATCATCATTATCCATTAAAAAATCATCATAGATCTGAAGCGCGCCACATTTATGAGCAAAAGGCTACGGAACAAGTTAGGAATCATTCTTTTATTTTATGATCTATTGTACTTATAGTTATCTCTACCTGCTTTAACTCATGCTTTTACGTGACAAAATATGCCTCCTCGCTGATCCTATGCTTGCAAAAATAGTGACCAACCACCATTGCCCGTCGATCCTCTAAATGAGAACGTGTCTCGTGCTGAATTTTAGGTTACTTCTTAGGCATTGGGCCAAGCTGTGACTGCCAATGTTCACGGCAACCATCAGGAGGCAGTCCCACTTCAGCAGAATGGTGATTTAGCTGAAACCAGAATTCGTGACTTCATGAGAATGAACCCACTTGATTTCTTTGGGTCAAAGGTTGGTGAGGACCCCTAGATCCTTATTGATGAGGTAGGAAAGATAACTAAGATTATGCATGTTACTCAGGAGGAGAGTGCAGAATTGGCATCCTATAGGCTGAAGGATGTTGCTTATGATTGGGTTGTTATGTGGAAGTAAGGTAGAGGTGAGAATACAGCTTCTATAAGTGTCTAATTTGGTGGTCAAGGAGTGTAGGACTGCCATGTTTATTAGGGATATGGATATTGCTATGTTGATGAATCATGCTAAGTAGATTGAGGTAGAAAAAATAAAGGAAAAAGAGAAGAGGAATAAGAGGGCTAGGACTGGTCAGTTTGAGTAAGGTCAGCTAAGGTCTGGAGGGGGAAATCATTCATAGTTTCATGGTCATTCATCTATGCCAATACCATCTTCAGCTAGAGCCCCTACACCCAGAACCAAGCAGGAGAAATGGGGCAGAACTTATATGTCTAGGTCTCAGAATAGTGTGAGTGGAAGACCTAGTTATTCGACATGTGCTAAGTATGGCAAGAACCATCTCGGTGAGTGTTTGATGGGACTAAGGGTTTGTTATAGATGTGGCAAGTTGGGTCATGGGATCAAAGAGTGTCTGTATACTAAGCAAGGATGTTCTTTCCAAGACTTAGGCTACTAGCTTACCGGCTCCACTAGGTCGCCCAGTTCCTCCTCAAGGTGTATCATCTAGTACCGGTGGCGATCAGCGCCAGAATCGATTCTATGTTTTATCCTGATAGAAATAGGAGAGTTCACCAGATGTTGTTACTGGTATGCTTTGTGTCTTTCATCTTAATGTATATGTGTTATTAGACCCAGGGTTAAATCTATCTTATGTGACTCCATTGGTTGCGGTAAATTTTTAGATAGGTTCTAAAAATCTCTCTAAGCCCTTCTTAGTTTCCACCCTAGTGGGTGAGTCAGTTGTTGCCAGACGGGTCTATAAGAAGTGTCCTATTACTGTCCTCTATAAGATTATACTAGCAGACCTAATAGAGTTAGAGATGGTTGATTTTGACATTATTCTGGGTATGGATTGGCTCCATTCCTGTTATGCGTCTATAGATTGTCGCACCTGAGTGGTGAAGTTTTAGTTTCCCGATGAGCCAGTTTTTGAATAGAAAGGTAATTTTGTGTCTCCCAAGAGTCATTTTATATCCTATCTTTAAGGCCGAAAAGTTGATATCAAAAGGGTGCATTTATCATTTAGTTTGAGTCAAATTTACTAAGTCCGAAGCTCCAACAATTCAATTAGTTCGTGTAGTCAATGAGTTTCCTGAGGTATTTCCCGAAGATTTTCCAGGGGTAACTCCCGATACAGAAATAGAATTCAATATTGACCTTCTTCCTGATACTCAGCCCATCTCTATCCCCTCATATTGTATGGCTCCGACCGAGCTTAAAAAGTTAAAAGAGTAACTTAAAGACCTATTAGATAAAGGTTTCATAAGGCCCAGTGTTTCTCCATGGGGCATTTCTATCCTGTTCGTACGTAAGAAAGATGGCTCTCTCCGAATGTGCATTGACAATCGCCAGTTGAATAAAGTCACAATCAAGAACAAATATCCTGTTCCTAGGATTGATGACTTATTCGACCAGCTTCAGGATGCAAGTTATTTCTCTAAGATAGACCTCAGATCCGGCTATCATTAGCTTAGAGTAAAGGAATGTGATATCCCAAAGACAGCTTTCAGAACCCGTTATGGTCACTTTGAATTACTAGTTATGTCCTTCAGGCTAACTAACACCCCAGCAGCCTTCATGGACTTAATGAATATAGTTTTCAAGCAGTACCTGGAAACACTTGTCATAGTCTTTATTGATGATATCCTTGTCTATTCTCGTAGTAAGAATGATCATGCAGACCATCTTAGAATTGTGTTGCAAACTCTTAGAGATCATCAATTGTTCACCAAATTCAGTAAATGTGAATTTTACCTAAGATTAGTATCTTTCCTTGGCCATATTATTTCCGGTGATGGCATTAGAGTTGATCCTCAAAAGATTAAAGTAGTGAGAAACTATCCCAGACCCATCTCTCCATCAGATATCAAGAGTTTCTTGGGTTTGGCTGGCAATTAGTGATGGTTTGTTGAAGGTTTCTAATCTATTGCATCCCCTATGTCTAGATTGAATCAAAAAAAAAAATTAAGTTTCAGTGGTCAGATTCTTATGAGAAAAGTTTTTAGGAATTAAAGACTCGACTTAATTTAGCCCCAGTGTTGAAGCTATCATATGGATCATATGGATTTGTTGTTTACTGTGATGCTTCTAAAATTGGCCTGGGTTATGTTTTGATGCAAAGGGGTAAGGTCATAGCCTATGCCTCTAGACATCTTAAACCCCATGAATGAACTATCCTACCCATGATCTTGAGTTAGTTGTTATTGTGTTTGCCTTGAAAATTTAGAGACATTATCTTTATGGGTGCATATTGATGTGTTCACGGATCACAAAAGCTTGCGATATGTATTTTCGCAGAAAGATTTGAATCTTTGCTAGAGAAAGTGGTTGGAATTATTGAAATATTATGATATGAGTGTTTTGTATCATCTGGGCAAGGCCAATGTTGTGGTAGACGCCCTTAATAGACTGTTTATGGGTAGTGTTGCTCATATGAGGAATGATAAGAAGGAATTAGTTCGGGAAGTTCATCAGTTGGCTAGATTAGGTGTTCAGTTGGTTAATTCAGCTGAGGGTAATATTTGGGTTCAGAATAGTTCGGAATCTTCTTTAGTTTTCGAGGTGAAGGAGAAGCACGATAAGGACTCTAGTATGGTTAAGCGGAAGGAGTCAATTAGAGACCAAAAGCTAGAGGTTTCTCCAAAGAGAAGATGGTGTGTTGCGATAACAAGGTAGGTTGTGTGTGTCGTATGTTGATGGTATGAGGCAACGGATTTTAGTATAATCGCATTGTGCATGTTACTCTATTTACCCAGGAGCTACTAAGATGTACCGTGATTTGTGGGAAGTTTATTGGTAAAGTGGCATGAAGAAAGATATTGCAGAGTTTGTGGCTAAGTTTTCTAATTGCCAGTAGGTTAAGGTAGAGCACCAAAGGCCTGGTGGCACCTTGCAGGAGTTTAGCATTACCACTTGGAAGTAGGAGGAGGTGAACATGGATTTTGTGATGGGTTTGCCTCATTTGCGTAGTCAGCATGATTCGATTTGGATGATTGTAGACAGAATAGCCAAATCAACCCATTTCTTGCCAGTTCAGACTTCCAATTCAACTGAGGACTATGCCAAGATATATATTAGAAAGTTGGTCAGATTGCATGGAATTCCTTTGTCCATCATTTCAGATTAAGGTACTTAGTTTACCTCTTAATTTTGGAAAGCCTTTCGGAAGGGTCTTGGTACCAAAGTTTGTCTTAGTTCAATTTTTCACCCTCAGGCCGATAGTCAGGCAGAAAGAACCATCTAGACCCTAGAGGATATATTGAGGGCGTGTGTTCTTGACTTTAAAGGAAGTTAGGATGACAACTTTTCTTTGATAGAGTTCGCCTACAACAACAATTACAATTACAGTATTCAAATAGCCCTATTTGAGGCTCTTTATAAGAGGATATGTAGATCACATATTGGTTGGTTTGAAGTAGGTGTGGCCGTTTTAAAAAGACCAGATGTAGTATTTGAATCTATAGAGAAAGTTCAGTTAATTTGAGAGAGGTTAAAAATAGCCCAGAGTCGATAGAAGTCGTATGCAGATATAAGGATAAAAGATCTTGAGGTTGAGGTTGGTGACTTAGTTTATTTGAAGATTTTGCCCATGAAGAGGGTGAAGAGGTTTGGCAAAAAGGGAAAGCTCAGTCCCCGATATGTTGGCCCTTATAGGATCTTGAGTCATGTTGGGAAAGTAGCACACGAGTTTGAGTTGCCTGCAGAGTTTTCATCCGTGCATCCAGTGTTCCATATTTCCCTTTTGAAAAAATGTATTGGTGATTTAGCTGTTGTAGTTTCGTTGGAGGATATGGAGGTTAAGGACAACCTTTATTGTGAAGAAATCTCGGTTGAGATCCTTGATCACCAGATTTGCTGACTAAGGGACAAAGAAGTTCCCTTGGTCGAAGTCCTTTGGCGGAATCAGTCCATTGAGAAGCCACTTGGGAAGCAGATGCATATATGCGAAGCAAGTAACCTCATCTCTTCTCCGTAAACTCAGACTCAACTTAAGGTAACCGTTTTCCTCAGATTATCCCTTTTCCATTCTCGGTTCCAGCTCTATATAATCATCTTTATGTCATAATCATGCATTCGAATCCATTCAGCCATGTAAGTATGCTTTAAGTTATATGAGTTCAGTACATAACCATAGTCCCACAGTATTCCCAGCTTAACCAGTCATATTACGAATATTCCCAAAGGGGAAATATTGTAAGACTCCATAAGGTCCTAGCTCAACTCAGCTTCCTAGTGCATGTTAAAGGGGTCCAAGACTTAGAAAATTTCACTAAGTATTGGGACTTAGTAATTTATAAAGCTCTTAAACTTCAATGATTTTATTTTCGACCTTACCAACCTCGGAACGTTAATTTTTCAATTGATTCACGATCTGGTTTGATGATAGTACATCCCAGGTGATTTTTAGAATTTTTTAACAAGCGTAGAGGTGTGTTTATATCATCAAAATAGTAGCATCCCACAATATGCCCGTGGCGCGCCCTCTTATTTTTCTAGATTTTGTTTCCATGGATTTAAGGGCAATTGGGTCATTTTCCCTCACCCAAATCCGTCCAAAACATAAAATTAAAACCCCAAAGGAGCATTAGTTGCCTTATTTTTCACTCATTCTCTCCAAGAAAACCCTAACCTCCCCTAACCATTAAACTTTCTTTAAGATAAGCAAGAATTTAAGTTCCCTAATTTAAAATTTTCAAGAAAAAAATTTCAAGATTATCTCCAAGGGTTTCAAGTCAAGCTTTCTATATCAAAACAAGTCTATTAAGTTATGTAGGGTTATGAAAAAGGGTATCCTTTTACCCTTGTGCCCAAAATCACGTGATTTTAAGACTTTATTTACTTGTTTTGAAGTAGGGTCATACCCAAGTTTCTGTATTCTTGAAGCATATGATTATCATGAAATTTAAAGCTTTTAGTATATCAAGAAGTGCTTATGTTTATGTTTTTAACTTACAAGGTTTATTTTATGAATGAGATGTCATTATCTTGATTCATTATTGTTGAAGTATTTCAAGAATCATATTTAGCATGAAATTTTGTTATGAATTGACATGAGTTTAAAGCATGGGTTCTAAGCCCTAAGTTTAACTATTGAAATTTCTAGAAGATTATGCTTGTAAGCATTCAATGAGAAGCTTATATTCATATTTAAAGCAAGAATTGATCTTTTATCCTAAACTAAGATATGAATCCACAATTGTTATTTTGAACATAGCTTATAGTAAAGAGAAGCATAACTGGTTTTCATTATAAACCCTTATGCTAGTTTTAAGGTAGATTTCCTACAGTATGAGCACTAAGTAATAAGGGAGTAGTCTTTAGCACTGAGTTGGGTATGCGTCTAATGTCACATGCCCTAGAACTACGAGCCAATGTAGGTTAATATTATTCCCAATATGGATGAAGTTACAAATGGTGATCACTTTAGATTAGGTCCTATTCTGATGGCAAGAGTAGGACGACTTTCCCCAACATGAGTTTTTCCCTACATGGGTAAGATGTTGGACTCCATAGTAGCTCACATGGTTTATGTCGATTAGAAGAACCTCCCTAAGAAAGATTAAAAGTAAAGCTCTTAGAAACTAAGTGTGTGGCTCACAAAGTTTATTTAGTATGATTTATTATTAATGTTTTATGATTTTTCAGCTTTCAGTTTTATTCAAGCTCAAGGTGAGTCACTTACACTTAGCATGCATTAATGCTTACAAAACTAAGTGTTATGGCTCACAAAGTTTTTCATTATGCACTATTATTCATGTTCATAATTTTACATCTTTTGTTTTATTCAAACTCAAGGGTAGTCATTTACACTTAGCATGCATTCTTTACAAGTTTATATGAACATCAAGTTGCTGTTTTTACTTATGCATTCACCCCCACATGCTCAATACTTCCAAAAGTACTGATCCATATATATGTCTATGTGCTACATTGTCTCATAATGTAGGTTCTGGTGCTCAGTTTCAGTAGCTTGATTGACCGCGAGCATCTCTACCTGCATCCCGACGTTGGTGAGTCCTCATAGTTCGATAACCCGTTTATCAGACTTTGTTATTTCTTCCATATTTTAGTCACTCAATTTTCTGTTATGTTCGAGTCAGTTGGGGCTTGTCCCAGTGGCTCTTTAGTTAGAAATAGAGGCTTGTCCGACTGGTTTTCTATTTTTAGATTAAAAGTGTTGGTTTTCAAGATTCTTTTGGTTTTCAAGATTCTCCAAGTTAAGATTTTCAGTTAAAACACTTATTTAGTTATTTCAAGATTTTGCATGTTTAGTTTACTGTTTATTATGAGTTTTAAAGTTGTTAGAAGGCTTACAGGGTTAGATTGGGACTACTCATACTCTTGAGCATTGTGTGACGTCCAGGGTATATTTTCAGAGAGTTATACTTTCTAAGACATTGTGATCGGAAGTGTACACCCATCTGGCTATAATGGAACTACAAACTGGAGTAGACACTGAATAGAATTCTGCAAGGATTTCTGGATATGACACCAAAATCTACTGCTATATAAGGAGTCACGAAGGAAAGTGTGGCTTCGGGGTCTAATAATCCGTACACATGAATATGAAAGACTTGTAACATATCAGTAGCCACATTAGGAGAACCCTTCTGATCCTACTGAGTTTGGAGGGCATAAAGCCAATTCTGGTGTTGTCTGGTGGTTGCACTAGAAGTGGTACCTTATTGAGTAGGGAGACTGGCTGGAGCTGATAAAGAGTTAGCTTGGACTTATTGACGAAGATCCTTACCCCTCTGTGCAACCACTAGGAATCCCTTATTTGTGGCCCGCCTTACCACACCCAAAACAAGCATCACTACCTGCCATGCACTCATCATTGAGGTTCATACCATATCTCCTGCAGACTGGGTTTATATGACCACTACCCATGCTACTCTATGACTTAGTGCCTGATGTTTTATCTCGGGTATCTTGTCTGAACTTAGGCACAGGAGTGTTGGCAGATGACAGGACTGAAGCTTAAGATTTCTAAAGGAATTGAGATTGGTTCCTACCATCTAAACTATGCTGAGAATAACTAAAGCTACCAGTTCAGGTCCTCTTGTTATCCCTTGTTTTCTCCTTAATCTTTTCCTCCTCGATCTACGGAGCTTGCACCATCAGTATAGAGAGATCCATTTCTTTAACCAACATGGTCGTCCTACACTCTTTGGCCACATCTTCAGAGAAACTAGACATAAACTTACTCATTCGAGCTCTAGAATCCACTACCATAGTTGGAGCATATCTCGCTAACTAAGTAAACTTGAGTGAATACTCCCTCACGTTCATGTTACCCTGCTTAACATTGATGAACTCTTGCACCTCGGCCTCTCTCAACTCGAGTGGGAAGAACCTATACAAAAAAGCAGTAGCAAACTCATCCCACTCTATTGACCCTGCTTCAACACCCTTGTCCTCCTTCCACTGCTTAAACCAAGTATGGTTCACTCCCTGCAGCCAATTCAACACTCTCACTTGAAGTGAAGCCCATGATTTTAGTCACTTTCTGAACAATATCAAGTAACTCATATGGATCCTCCTCGGATTTGGATCCGAAGAATGATGGAGGGTTCATCCAAGTGAAATCCATAATTCTGGTTGTCGTCGTATTTATCACTAGATTGGTTAGGGCAATGGCCTACTATTTATTCAAAGCAGCCATGGATTGGTCTAAGTAGCCCTAAATTTAGTATAAAAAACCTGCTCATTTAGAGGGTCTTCGAAAACAGGCGATTGTGTTGGTTGGTCCCTATTCCTTTTTCTGTTAGCTCTTCTAGGAGGCATTTTCTGTAAACGGGTAGAGGATGAGTTAGAAGAAGAAGTTTAATAGATCTTGTGCTCCATCACACGACATGAATAATGAAAGAAGTGAGACTTTCCTAAAAACATCTCATAGCCACTCGCCCATAGGTGTGGCGCGCTTCACACTCATGAAAGATACTCTACTTAACGTGGCTTTCAGACACTCTATACCTTGTTCTCTGATACCAAATTTGTCATGAACCGGGACTACCGCTAATCATAACACGGTTCTTAGAGCCACAAGTGATCCCAAGCTAACCCATTACCTGACACATTCTATAAGTACTGAAGAAAATAAAAAAATGCTAAGTGGAATTCAAATTGAAATATCTGATAATAGCGAGTAATCAAAATAAGACCAATGATGTCTAAAAATACATCTAAGTAAAAACAAATCTGACTGTCTGAAAGCCTCTAAATGTCATGAGTTATCAGCACAGGTTCCCAACTAACTCAAACTAGCTAAAATAATATAAAGTGCTGAAATAAATAATTTATAGGGTAACTAGTCCTCGACTGATGAGCATTCACCAATGTTGCAGGTGAGTGGCGTGTGAATGCGCTAAGAATGGTCCGAGTAAACCTATATTATGAGACAATATAGCGCAAGAAGCATGCGATTAGTACTTTGAATGTACTGAGAATGTGAGATAGGAACCTAGCTAATATATATGTGTGTGTGTGTGTGTATATATATATATATATTTTGTGTATGTGTACTGAGTATGAATGCATGAATATGAAAATCAAATGCAAGACCAAGTATAAACATATGCTGGATATCTGAATAACATGAATACTGAACACTTAATCAAACAAACCTAAACTGAACATAATCTGAATACTGAACTGAAGACAGTAGGAGCTAACAATAACCAACATTCCTCAATCCAAGCAAATTGGGGTCCAACCTATAACCTCAATTGAAAGGGTGTCAGTACCTTGCCAAGGGTACCAACATTGGCCCGTGTGGATCCGCTAAACTAATGTACCGAAGGACTAGCGTGCCAGTACTATACTGGCGGGTGACCCCTTATAACCTACGGTGGCGCTGTAGTTCTAAAACTTAGGAACTTCTACTAAAGGTCTCAGACCTCAACTAGTAGGTGAGCTTTCATCCATACGTTTCAGTCGATGCTAAGTACTACTCCCAATTGAACTGACACTGAAATATAACTGAGATAAACTGGTAACTAATATATGCTCAACATGATCTGAATTTAACAACATAATCATGGTCTGAATGGATAATAATATGTAAACTGATATATGCATGGATTTTCTAGTTATCGAGTGTTCATAACCAACCAGCTCTGTCTAATGAAACTGAACATGATAATATTTACTGAGCATGATAAAAGAATTTCTCAATTTAAATCAACAACTTGATATAATGGGAAATCATGTTTTTAAACCTGGGAAATCACTAATCTCATGGAAAATGCATAACTATGGTTTGGTTATGCACATAAACTGAGAAAAGTTAAGAATTCATATTTGACCAGGAACCCAATTAAAGAGAAAGAAAATTGTACTTGTAAATTTAGGGTGTTCTTGGGACTCAATGGATGGAAGGGACCCACTGATGAAATCTCAAATACTTGAAAGCAAACCCCTTAAAGAAATTTTATTGAAACTTGAACTTACTTTATGAACCCTAGTTGGCTTTGGAAAGAAAAAAATGACTTCTTTTTTATGTGTTGAATGATTTTTAGTTTTTTTAGAAGTTTGGGTAATGTTTACCCTTGACAACTGATGTTTTGAAGGCCTAAACAATGTGGTTTGGGGTTAAAAGGGTTGGAATTTACTAAAAAATCCTTGTTAAAATCGTGCAAGAATTTCGGTCCCAGTCATCACGACTTGCCCAATGACTTATATAATCTGATCACGATTCGTGGTTTGAGTTATGATCTGAGATCCTAGGTTCTGAGCCTTCACTACTAAGTTAACGAACCCCCCTCCTAACAACTCGTTAGGTCTGATTTTGGTAACGGGTCCACACTATAACTTGTTATGTCTCATAACGAGTCGTGATCTGGAATCTTTGTCAGTGGGACAAAACCTGAGACCTTCATTGAAGTGACAGTGACTCACACATGATGACTCATCACGTTTATTAATGACTCGTTACGAGAGTTGTTATCACTGACAGTCAAACAGGTCTTTAGGAAATTTTCAATAACTTTTTTCCTGACATCAAATTAAGGCAAGACTTGTAGCATTGGAAAACTAATTTAATGGACTATCTTTTGACGAGTTTAGAGCTTGAAAACTTAGGATATTACATGTCCTTACATATAATGTTGGAACAAAAATCATGCAAGATAGTAAAGATCTTGAACCTCAATCTGTCACAGAATGTCGACATAGAAATAATTGGATAAAACGGCAAGAAGTAATTTAATCAGAGTCAAATTCAATTGCCAAAATTGAAGTTTTTGGACCTATAGCTTAAGAACCTAATGGTGTTAAGCCTCTTGTCTATAAAGGGGTCTTTGTGCGAAAAAGAATTGTGAAAAATGAAATACAAAGTTATAAGACATTCCTTGTTGCACCAGAAATTTCATAACGGCTTGGTGTCGATTATGAAGAGACATATTTACCAGTTATAGATGCAATAACATTGTGTTATCTTTTTAGTTTCACTGTCTATGAGAGACTTGAAATGCATTTGACGGATGTGGTTACAACCTATCTATATGGATCACTTGATAATGAGATATACATGAAAGTTTTTGAAGGACTTAAGATGACTAAAGCATATAGTCCAAAGCCTCGAAAAATGTATTTCACTAGATTGCAAAGATCATTTTATGGTTTGAAGCAATTTGGATGCATGTGGTATAACCGTCTTAGTATATATTTATCTAAGGAAGGTTATACAAATAATGAAATTTGCCCATGTATTTTTGTAAAGAAAAAAAACATCGAAGTTTGTTGTACTTGCCGTCTATGTCGATGACATAAACCTTATTGGAACTCCATTAGAGATACAAAAGGCAATTTATTATTTAAAGAAAGAATTTGAGATGAAAGATAAAGGAAGGATAAAATTATGCCTTGATTTGCAAATTGAGCATTTGACAAATGATATCTTTGTCCATCAATCTGCCTACACAAAAAAGATGTTACAAAAATTGTATATGAATGGAGCACATCCATTAAGTACTCCGATGGTTGTTCGATCATTTGATGTGAATAAGAATCTATTCCAACCTCAAAAAAAAAAATGAAAAACTCCTTGGTCCTAAAGTATCATATCTTAGTGAAATTAATGCACTAATGTATCTTGAAAATACTACAAGACCTAATATAGCCTTTTCAATTTATTTGTTAGCAAGGTATAGTTCTGCTCCCACTAGGAGACATTAAAATGGGATCAAACACATATTACGGTATCTAAAAGAGACTACCAATATGGAATGATTTTATTCTAAAGAGTATAGTCTTGATCTTGTTGGTTATGCTGATGCGAGGCATTTATTCAACCCGTATTAAGCTCAATTTCAAATAGGTTATGTGCTCACATGTGGGGGTACTACCATATCTTGGAGATATAGAAAGCAGTCTAGCATAGCCACTTCATTAAACCATGTTGAGATTATAGCTATTCATGAAGCAAGCTGAGAAAGTGTGTAGTTGAGGTCCATGAAACATCTCAATCGAGAAAAATATGGTTTGAAATATAACAAAGTACCTATGATATTTTATGAAGATAATCAGCATGCATGGCACAACTTAAGGAAGGATTCATAAAAGGAGATAGAATGAAGCACACTTTTGCCAAAGTTTTTTTATACACATAAGCTCCAAAATAATTGTGATATTAACGTGCAACAGACTCGTTCAAGTTTAATCTGGCTGATTTATTTACCAAGTCTCTTCCAACTGTATTTTTCAAGAAGATGGTGCACAAGATCGGGATGCAAAGGTTTAAGGATGTTCTCTCATGAGGGCGAGTTAATACACGTTGGACTCTTTTTTCCTTACGAGGTTTTGTCCAACTAGTTTTACTTGTAAGATTTTTAGTAAGCATCCTATATGTATATTAGTAGATATGTGTACTCTTTTTCCTTCACTAGAGTTTTTCTATTTGAATTTTCTTATAGCAAAGTTCTAACGAGGCACATTATCTATTAGACATTTAAGGGAGAATGATATGATATTGATGTATATCATTTCTTGTGAATGTCTATCAAAAATATGATAGTACCTATCAAGACCTATTAAGATTTGGTGAGTATCCATCAAGATATAAAATGTCCATCTTTTGGAGAGAAACTAAATAGATATTCCCCTATAAATAGAGGGGTTTTCTTCATTGTAAATCATCCCTCAAGAGAAATAAGAATACTCTCTCTTCTCTCTTCATTCTTCTTGTTCTTACTTTAATACTTTGTAACATCTCTTCTAATTTTGTATGATTTCCATTAGTGCAAATGAAAAACAAATTTCCTAAACTATCTCTCCTCATAATTATCCACTTAAATTCCATCACATTCAATATTTCATCTATAATCTATAATCTATATTCTTGTTCTTACTTTAATACTTTGTAACATCTCTTCTAATTTTGTATGATTTCCATTAGTGCAAATGAAAAACAAATTTCCTAAATTATCTCTCCTCATAATTATCCACTTAAATTCCATCACATTCAATATTTCATCTATAATCTATAATCTATAATATATTAAAAGTGTGAACACTCTTAAAAAAAGTGATTTGAACATTTTACCCTTCATGAAAATACTCTGCAATAGACAAAATCAGCTTTTTACTTTTTTATATTATTATTCAATTATATTTATTTTTAAAATAAAGAGTCATAAAATATATTATAAGTTTTAAATTAAGAAGTACTAAAATATATGGTAAGAATTATGAAGAAAATTAATATTTATGGAGTTCTAAAATATACTATGAGAAGAGGTGAGAAAATTGGAAAAGTCGTACACTTTTTTGAGGCGAAAAAGGGAATACAGAACCATACTTTTTTTTCGGCTAAACAAGAAATACAGGTTAATGACTAACGTTCAATTAAAGAAGAAAGTTATGATAAAAAAAAAAATTTAAAAAAATAAGTAACAAATATTGTTAAACATTGACAAAATAAAAAATTAAAACCAACTAATATGTTATTAAACTAATATGTTATTAAAAGTTTATCTCTTACAAGTCTTTTTAATTTGGTAAAAAAGTTTTCATAATTTAATTATTTTCTTAATAATTAGGGGTTTGAAATCAACTAAAATAAAGTATTTATTTTTTATTATTTGAATTGTATAATTTTGGACTTTCAAATCAATATATTAAGTTTTTCTTATTTAGGACTCTCTTTTATAGAGCGACAGAAAAATACTAGCATCACTAACTAAAATAATGTATTAATTTTTCCTTATTCGAGTTATGTAATTTAGGACTTTCAAACCAATTAATATTGTATATTAATTTTTCTTATTTAAGATCTCTTATATGTAGAGATAAAAAAATACCAATATCATAAAATCCAGAGGTATGCTTCTAATTCTGGACACTATTATTCCTTCGATGAATTCTGTACTTTTTTTCTTCGAGATATTTGTTTTTTTCTTCAAAATTCAATTGCATAACATGAAGATTTAAATATTTGTTTTTCCTTAGCCATTGATGTTGATTCTTCTGCCTTATTTTTTTTTCTTTCGCCATCAATATAGGTTCTTCTTCTACTTTATTATAATTATTTTTGTTATTATTAATTTATTATAAATAGTTGTGTTATATTATTATGCTCATATATAAGATAGCTTTATTATTTAGAATATGTTTTTGTGCATCAATATCAATATAATTTTAACTTTTGATATCAATAGCAAAATTTTATTCACTATATTTAATTTACTCTTTAACTGTTAGTGTGATAATGAATTATTATTATATTAATTTGAGATCATTGTAGGAATCTGCTGATTTCAAAATCTGCTCTTTATGTCTATATAAACATATTCATGTTTATAGATATGATTAAAAATGTGAAGGCACTTAAAAAATGATTTGAACTTTTTACCCATCATTAAAATACTCTGTAATAGATAAAATCGTCTTTTAATTTTTTTATATTATTATTTAATTATATTTATTTTTAAAATAAAGAATCATAAAATATATTATAAGTTTTAAAAATTAAGAAGTATTAAAATATATGATAAGAATTATTTAAAAATTAATATTTATGAAGTTCTAAAATATATTGTAAGAAGAGGAGAGAAAATTGAAAAAGTAGTACACTTTTTTGGGTAAAAAAGGGTATACAGAAGCATACTATTTTTTTATCCGGCTAAACAAGAAATACATTTTAATAACTAACTTTCAATTAAAGAAAAAGTTACAACTGAGAAAAGTTTAAAAAGGAAAAAAAATAAGTAAAAAAAGTTGTTCTTATTCTAACATTGACAAATAATAAATTAAAACCAACTAATTTATTAAAATTTTTTCTCTTACATATCTTTTAAATTTGGTAAAATAGTTTCCATAATTTAATTATTTTCTTAATAATTAAGGATTTGAAATCAACTAAAATAAAGTATTAATTTTTGCTTAGTTAAATTAGGTAATTTAAAACTTTCAAATCAATATATTAATTTTTACTTATTTAGGACTCTCTTATATATAGCGACAGAAAAATACCAGCATCACCAACTAAAATAATGTGTTAATTTTTCTTATTCGAGTTATGTAATTTAAGACTTTCAAACCAATTAATATTGCATATTATTTTTTCCTTATTTAATATTCTCTTATATAGAGAGATAAAAAAATACCAACATCACAAAATTCAGAGGTATGCTTCTAATTTCGGACACTATTTTTTCTTCGATGAATTCTGCAATTTTTTTTTCAAGATATTTGTTTTTCCTTCAAAATTCAACTGCATAACATGAAAATTTAAATATTTATTTTTCCTTCGCCATTGATGTAGATTCTTCTGCCTTATTTGTTTTCTTTCGCTATCAATATTGGTTCTTCTTCTACTTTATTATAATTATTTTTATTATTATTAATTTATTATAAGTAGTTGTGTTATATTATTATGCTCATATAGAATGCAGCTTTATTATTTAGAATATGTTTTTGTGCATCAATACCACTAAACTTTTGACTTTTGATATCAATAATATTTAAATTACTCCTTTGTTAGTGTGATAATGAATTATCATTATATTAATTTGAGATCGTTGTAGGAACCTGCAGATTTCAAAATCTACTCTTTATGTCTATATAAACATATTCATATCTATAGATATGTCTATATAGCTAATTATAATTGTGACTACTTAAATATATTAAGAGGAACTGATAATTATTGTTACTATATAAATATATTTAGGCTTAAACAATCTTTCAATTATGAAGAAACAAGGTTTCTTTTAAAGTATAATGATTGAGACTCTCTTATGAAAAATGACCAAGTTTGTTGGTTTTTTTCTTTAAAAAAAAAAGAAAAATTTGTGAGGTACTTATTTATAGGAAAAGTGATAAATAAAATGATATTTTTCTGATTAATATAAAGTAAACAGGATTGAGAGAATCTAAACTTAAAGGTTAAATTACCTAAATACCTTTTTTATTGTTTAACGAGGTGATCTAAGTACCTTTCGAAAGTCCTAAGTACCATTTGAAAGAGTCGCAAGTATCACTTCAAATAGTACGACAGTAACATGACAAAAGGTCATTATCATCGTTTGGTGAACCTGAAACTGGCGTAATCTTAAGTGATATAATAAATAGAGGGATAAACCTAAATACACATGCTTATAGATCATATGAATAGAAATACATAAGAAGAATAATGATCCATGCTTCTTGGATGCTTTAAGAAGCTATTAGAAAGTGATACATGTAAATTCTTAATAATGAAATTCTCAATGATCATATTTAAAGATATTTTTTTCTCAGTTCTTCACATCATGATTAACCTACTCATGACTCGCATGCTTATATTTCTGTTTGAGATAATTACTAAAAATTGTCAATCGAGAGTAAATATTAAAATTTAATTTAGTGTATAATTAATTTTTCTACTCATTTTAGTTGCACCATCAGCGGATCACCCTAATTAATAAATATAAAACTTATGATCTCTCACCCTATTAATACTACCATAATTGGTTATCGTAGTACTTTAAAGTCTTTATACCAAATCACAAATGTTAAATCGTAGATCAGTTTTGTGTCCATGTGAACATATTCATGTTTTTATTTCTAACTATAGTTGCGACAATACTGCTAATTTTTTCTTGTGTGTGTGTAAAGTTACTCTATCTTCAGTTATTTAATTTATTATGAAATATTACAGAGGCACCAAATCTCAAAGTATAATGTTAATCGACGAAAAGACTTTACAAAACAGGGGACACAAAATCTTACCCTCCCAAAATAAACATAAATTCATCATATCTATGCATTCAAAAGATAATTCAATTATTGTATCAGTATAATAACATCCATTCTCATTATTTAAACAAATCTAAAATTTAATGTAACGTCAATAGTTTTTTTCTAAATAAATTGTTATTTTTATCATTTTATATTAGCTGACACAATATACACGTGCAAAGCAAGTACAATAGGCTAGTAATTATTAAATATCTTTAAATACAAACCAATAATCAACAAAAATATTTCTCTATTCCATCTCTTTCTCTCGAATCAGATCTAGCAAAAATATGCCTATAGCAATTTTCTCTTCTGAAAATCAACCAAAATTGTAATGAAAGTAAATTTTTTTGCCTGAAAATGAAGATGGTAGAAACATAAAACATGTATATCTTTAAGAAGGTCAAGAAGAGCATTAAAATCTATAAGATTTACATCTTTAAGGTGTATGTTCAAACAAGTTCATTCAATATTGAAGTATCTAGCAATGTCATGGGATTATAAATAGTTTCACCAACAATTATCTTTGGAAAATTAGCTTAGGAGTCTTCTTAAGGAATAAAATCATGAATTATGTGAAGAAGTAGATGGATGAAAAATTCAATTGTTTGAATCACTCTATTATTTTTTGTTAGTAGTAGAAACTTTTTATTATTTATTGTATTAGATTTTGTTTCACTATGTATTGTATGAACATGATGTATAATATAATATGTTCACCTTATTATAAAAAAGCTTTTTTATATATATGTAATGGGTGTATATAAATTATTTTACTTAATTTTCTTATACCGGTTTATATACAAACAAGATTAGTGTATTGATCATGTTTAAAATACGATATCTAACTAGTTTTTTTTTATATATTTTGGAATCTGAAATTTATATAGAACCTGGCAAGTTTTATTTTATTTTATTTTTTATGTTAGTATGTAAGAAATTTGTACATATTTTAGTGTATTAATTGTGTATAAAATATGATAATTAACTTACATTTGCTTTTATTTTTTAGGTGTTTAAAGTTTATTTATAAATTGGTGTATTTTATTTTATTTTATTTGTTTATACATATGTTTATATGTGAGAAATTTGTATACAAACTGATAAGAATCATGAATGCAAAGTCGTTCATTGAATTTGTTATTTCATTAAAAGAATTAAAAAAATCATGAATATATACAAACATGTTTTATGTATGAATTGTGTATAAAGATGATAAATTTAACTAGTTTGGTCGTACTTTTATTTTTTGAATTCTGAATTTTGTATAAAAATTAGTGTATGTTTCAACATTGTTAGTTGCTTATCAAGTTGTATTGTTCGTTAACAAATATCCATAAAAGGGTATAAAATGTGATTTTTCTAAAAAAAAAATACTTCAAACAACGATTTTATATCGACCACATATGAAAAGTCATTCATTAAATTCGCTATTTTTACAAGAAAACAATTTAAAAATCATGAATGGAAACATGAAAATGGTTGACTAATGTATAAAACCTGATACAAGAAGAAAAAAAAATCATAAATAGCAAACTTAAGCTCATAATGTAATGTCCCGAGTTTTCATGTCATAAACCTCTCATCTTTTTCTCACGAAATCAGATCCAGCCTAAAGGAATTATTACCCATAACTTGACTCTCTCGTTTCTATCTCAGCCCTATAGCTATTTGCATGAGAATTCATGCACTCACAGATCAGTTCAGGAGCTCACTATGTTGAGATTCAGTCATACAATTTATTTCAGTTGTGCATGATAGCCTAAAGCCTAAGATTCCTCAGTATTTTTAGCTTAATTAGCCACATTCGAGGATGAATGTTCCCAAGGGGGAGATATTGTAACACCCCATACTTTTTCTAGCTTAAAACTGTCCGTAGAATGTCAAAGATTTGCTTCAAAGATAAATGCCTTTTTATTTTATGCAGTATTATCCAGATTGAGACTTTCTATTGTGTGAAAAATTGTATAAGTTTTCCATTGATACCAAATTCGTCCAAATTCGATACTCAGTTGAGGAGTTAGAGCATTTTTAAGTTGACAGTGTGCCACCTGTACTCTCAGTGCATCACGGAGAAGGCAAAAATCACAATTATCACTTTTCAGTGAAGTTCCGAGATCATGGCGCGTCTCAGAGGAGTCCCATTTCACATTTGACAATTTTCAGTGAGCCTTCGCGATAATGGTGCATCGCGGAGGTGGCCAAAATGACATTCCAAAGGGGTACGGCGATGGTGGTGCATCGCGGAGTCTGCCCAGTTCCCAATTGTCCAATTCCAGTAAGCCACCGCGATAGTGGCACGTCGCGGTGGCCACCTAGTTTGGAAAAATGTGACATTTTCATTTCCGTCCAGAAGTTTAATAAGGGCTTTTTGGTCAATCCTCAAGGCCCCAATTTGTGTAAAACACAACATTAAGCATATTTCAAAGCACTTTATGCTTATGTCATCAATTTTAATTTCTCTCAAAATAAAATTCTAGATTATCAAACTTTCTCTCTAAGAAAACCCAATTTCTCTATTAATTCTCCAAGGAAATTCAAGATTAAGGATTCCCAATTCAAGAACTCTAAAAATTCATCTCCAAAGCATCAATAGGGATCCAAGATTCAGGTCTTAGCATCTAGTTTATCAATTGAGGTATGTGGGGTTCTTCAATAAGAATAGTCTTTTCATCCTTGTACTCAAAATTTGTTTAAATTACAAATTTACTGAATTTTATGTGATTTTCCATGAAATTAAAGTTAGGGTTTATACCCATCATTGTTATTTACAAGCTTATGATGTTTCTAATGATTTAGAAGAATCACATGATTACGTTCATATTTTCATGCATAATGCAAAAATCTTCAGATTTTGAATTAATTTCTCAATGTTTACATTATCAAGTATGAGCAATTTGATGTTTTAACATGAGATTTATGCATAGGGTATTATCCCAAGATTGAATAATATTACTTCATGAAAGACGATGCTTCAAACATCTTATGAGCAAACTATTTCCAGTTTTCAAAAAAAGTTTTAATTTTTTTATCATCAGTTTAGCTATGAAATCTACTTTATAGAATTTAGATCAGCTGTATTTACAAATTTACGCAGATAAAAGCATTTTTCGTTTCATAATGAATCATTATACAAGTTTAAAGTTAATTTCTGATAGAATGAGCATAAAGACTAGAAAGGGAGTAGTATTTAGCACCGAGCGGAAAGTGTGGGATTAGTGTGCCCTATCTTTCACAGAACTACGTAGCCAACGTAGGTACAGATTATCAGATTATTTTCATTTCTATATGAATGACAATTTTAGCTTGTGATCGATCACATGGACAGTGGGTTATACTCCTTGGCAAGTGTATGACACCTCTCCCCATCATGAAGTTTTTCGCTTAGGAGAATAAGACGTTGGACTCCATGTTAGCTCAAATGGTTTATGTCGGTTAAAAGAACCTACCTGCTAGTAAAAGTAAATAAATAATTTTGAGTATTTCCCTACTAGTAAAGAAAAGCTTTGAAAGAATTTCCTTCAAATAAAGTATTTTTCCATGCAGAATGAGTTTTCATATTTCACTTAGCCTATATGATTTGAGAATAAGAACAGAATACAGATTTCAGAATTAAGTGTAATGACTCACAAGATTTATATTATGTGCTTTACTATTCATGATTTATGATCTTCAGATTTCAGATTTACTCAAGCTTATGTGAGTCGTTTACATTTAGCATGCATTGTTTTACAAATTATGATGATGAGATGATGTTTACTTATGTATTTTACCCCCATATATTCAGTACATCTTCAAAGTACTGATCCACATATATGTCTATGTGCAATATTTTCTCATACGTTGTAGTATGTACAGTCAGAATCAGACAGTTGCAGATTTCAGCCAGCAGATGAAGAGTTCTCCTACTTCGGGGACTTTAGTTAGATGTTATTTATGTACTTTACTTTCTTATTCATATGTATTGATTAGCGATAGTTAGAGTCGCGTCCCAACTATATATAGTCAGTATAGTAGAGGTTTCATAGATGTCAGTTAGAGTCAGTTATATAATTTTAGTCCCTCCTTTCAGATTTTATCAGAATGTACAAGTGTATCAGTATTGTATTTTCACAGATTCCATCATTTTTATGTTTCCGAACAGTAAACTCTGTCATTTTATACATGTTTAATCAGTTGTTTATCAGTATGCCAGCTAATGGGCTAGCTTGGGATCACTTGTGGTCATAAGCACCGTGTGACGTCTCGGGATCTGTTTTCGGGGTGTTACACATAATTAGAAGTTTCATAGCAACTGTTTCATAATTACCTGAAATAGCAACTTGTATTTTGTATTTTATAAAAGTGTTGCTACTAAAATACATATACAATAAGATTTACTGTTCTTCTTTTACTCAAATTATTTGAGTTAAATAAGAAATAATTTGTCATGTATTTAAAGCAGTAAATTCCTTTTTCATAAATTACTCTTACTTAAAGCATTAGATTCTTTTTTCATAAATTAATCTTATTTAAATTAGTAGATATCTTTTCCAAATCAAACTCAAATCTGAAGATCATTATCTTCATGTTCTTCAAAAAAAAAATTCTTTTTAGTTTTTTTCATCTTCTTTTTTTATTGCTTTTTTTTTTATTTTGATTTCTTTTTCTTTTTCATTTTTTTCATTCCACTTTATTTTCTCACTTCTATTTCTCTTCGTTTTTTCTTTCTTTTTTTTCTAATTTTTTTCCTTTCTCATATTTTTTTCTTTTCCTATTTTCGTTTTTTTCTTCTTTGTTCCTTTTTTTATTTTTTATTTTTTTCTCTTTTATTTTTACACTTTTATTTCTAGCTTCTATTTCTCTTTCTTTTTTTGTTTTTACTTATTTTTTTAAATTATTTTTCTATTTTTGTTTTTTTTCTTTCTTTTTTTTACTTTTCTATCTCTATCTTTTATTTTTAAAAGACGAAATTTATATCAAATATAAATATTTAAAAATATGTACAAAATAAATAGACATACAAATCTGCATATGTATTTACAGTACAAAACATAAATATATATCTGCATATATATTTACAGAAATACATATCTGACTCATATGTATATATAAACATATAGGACACAAAATCTCTATAACAAAAATATAACTATATACATATATATATAGGTAATAAAAAATACACGATACATATCTTAAACAGTGAAGAATACAAATAAGTACATATGTTACCCTCTAAAATGACATAGAACAGTTCAAAAACAAATCCAACACCGTACAAAAATGCATATGAATATGCATTTGTATATATAAAATATAAATACATGCACATGCCCCCAAAAAATTTATAATACATTTGTGACATAATACATCTATTTAATTGCGCTTAAACTACATATTTCTTCTTCTTCATGTAGACACCACAAATATTCTTATGATAAAAAATTCTTGTACTGCTCCTTTGATAACATCTCCTTAATACGTTCTTCAATATCATTGACTATGTGACATCCTATATGTGGTGCAAACCTTGAAAGTACTCTTGCCATGAATATATGATCACGCGGCACCCATAGAACAAAATAATGACATAAATCTATATTACATGTACTTTTCAAAAAAAAAAAATACATGAGACACATAGTATACATATGCTTTCTTTTTCATAATACACATTAGATTACAAAAAATACATATAGCTTTGCATATGTATTACAGAATACATGTCTGATCTATATGTATATTACCATACAAAAAATACAAATATGACTCTGATATGTATTTACGAAATACATAACTATAATATATATCTTTATATGTATTCGCGAAATGCAAATATGACTCATATAAAATAAAAAATACAAATGCACATCTTAAATAGTAACAACTATAACTATATACATTTACATATAACTAAATCAAAAAATATATAATACATATCATGAACATTAAAAAATACTAAAAAAATATATGTGCTACCCTCTAAAAAAAATATATCAACATGGTCATATGTGTATAAAAATACATATACTACACATGACCTATAAGCTAATAAAAATACAAATATAAATATCTTTAAAAATTTAAAATAAAGCATCATTAATATTTCTTTCTCTCCATAACTGTGATTAAATTTTAAAATAAAGCATCCAAAAAAAGAAGTGAAAAAGGAAAAAAAAAAAAAAAGGAAGAAAGAGAAATAGAAGTGCAAAAATAAAAGCAAAAAATAAATAAATAAGAAAATAAAAATAGAAAAAAATGAAAATAGGAAAATAAAAAAATATGAGAAAGGAAAAAAACAACAAAACGAAAAAAATAAAGGAAAAACAAAAAAAGAAAAAAGAGAAGAGAAATTGAAGAGAGAAAATAAAGTGGAACGAAAAAAATGAAAAAGAAAAATAAATCTGTGTGAAAAAAAAGAGATAATTTTTGTGAAGTTTGTTTTTTGGGTAAATTGAAGAGAGGTAAAATAATGGAGTGAAAATAGGAAAGAAAGAGTGAAACATGCATGTATAGAGTTACTGGACAAAAAAATATTATTTTTGCTATAAAATGTAACTTGAAAAAGTATTGCTATTTATCGTAATTATGATCTTAAATTTATCACTTTCTGTAATTTTTCCAAAATTATATTGCAAAGAAACAAGGAAGAAATAAATATTAGCATGTTTTACATACCCTCTAGTCCGTCAATATTTTTCTTCTTTCTCCTAAAAATATTTTTTACTTTTAAGGAAAAATAATATTTTCCTTCTCTTTCCTGGTCTTTTTTTATAAAGTTATAGGGAAAAGGCATCATTTCCACTCCATACTATACAAGAAAAGTCTAAACCACACATAAATTATATAAGTGACCTATTATACACCTTAACTATATAAAAGTGATATTATTACCTCCCCGCGGCCCCCATTCTAAGGCGCGTGTGTTACACTTATTTTAGTTGCGTTCAACCTATTAAATAATAAAAATAAATGGCTAAAAACATTAAGGGAAAATGCATCGTTTCCACCCCAAACTATTGTTGAAAAGTCGAATCCACACCTAAACTATATAAGTGACCTATTACACACCTTAACTATAAAAAAGTGATACTTTTTACTGACGTCGTGCTGACGTGGCAGCGCGTGTAAAATACTACACCACATGAAAGTGGTGGTAGCCTAACAGGGTGTAAATATTTTCACTTTTTTATAGTTTAGGTGTGTAATAGGTCACTAGTATAGTTTAGGTGTGGCTTCGACTTTTCGGATATAGTTTGGGGTGGAAACGATACCTTTTCCCTCTATTAGGCTGGGGTATGCCACTCAGCCTACCAGACCATATAACAATATCGGATTAAGCCAAAGTCGGAAGACCGAACCAAAGCACCAACCGAAATAGGAAAGAATCTAAAGTAATTTTATGACTGTATGGACGATTCTTTTACCCAAACATGGGGCCTGTCAGAGATTTAATAACCTTATGTTATATAATATAATATAATATAATATAATATAATATAATATAATATAGTATAATATAATATAATATATATATCTATTATCTTAAAAGTGTGAAGAGCCTTATAATTCACGTTTGAACTTTTTGCCCTTTATTAAAAATCTCCATAGAAGATAAAATAGTCTTTTCACTTATTTTAGGAGTCCTACTAATTAATAATTCAGGAATCTTAAAATACAAAGATATATATAATTAGAATTAGGGTTTTTTTAATCAACTAATAATATAAAAGGCGAATGCTAAATTTTGCACTCTATTACGGTATATCAACCTTTGGTTGTGCGTCCTCTTTTTTTTTTCCTTTGATGAGGTGAAGGTCGGAGCAACATTACAACCTATCTGTTTCAAATCAGCTACACCAATTAAAAGACAAACATCTTCTATTGTGATCATATAATCAATCTTCATGCATTAAATCAAATAATTCTTTTTAATTCAACAGAATATTGGTGTTCCAGCTGTTTACATATTTGTTATTTTTGATAATTAACTTGACTAATTTTACTGTAAATAAGGAAGTGCGGGTCTGTGACTTGGAGACTGAATTATCACATTGTCAGGCTTCTTGTTCGATCGCGGCTTTTCCAAGAGAAAGAGCTGGTTGAGAGGCATAATGCATGCCTTAATGATGAGGTATTTTGTACCTTATTAAAATACACATGTTTGAGGTTTAATTTTATTATTTTGATTTATAGATTATCGTATTGTTTTATTATAATTTCTATTATGTTATTATCTATTGTTTTTTATATTGTTTGGTCAGGCTTTAAGGAATTTTTCTGTAAAGGTTAGATTTAATCATGTTGTTTTGATATCTAGATTATGTTGCACTTTCTACTCTATTGCTAGCTTCTATTTTTTTCTGCTTAATACAGATGGTAAATGAATATTCATTGTACATTTGTACAAAACTTCGACCTCGAGCGTATGCAATAAAATTGTAGATAGTCAAGTGGAATTCAATCCACGAAATAACTTGATTTATGGACAGCATCGTTGTGGTAAAGGTTGTAATGCTAGAGAAATCATTACCGCACGGCAAAGAGGGGGAGGTCATAAGCGTTTATACCGTAAAATTAATTTTGTGTAAAGATCAAGTTTAATAATTGTATTATTCTGATAATTTGATTGTCGTATTTATTTTATTGTGGCTTCTATTTTATTTTTATTTAAGTATTATTTTTATAGATATAGATGAATGTTCGATCGGTCTTTAAGGAAATTTTGTGTAAAGGTTAGATTTTATTTTGTCGTACTTTCTATTCTATTGTTATCTATTATTCTGCTTCATACAGGTGGTTGATGAATGTTTGATCGGGCTTTGAGAAAATTTTCTTAAAGATCAGGTGTAATCGTATTGTTTTGAAATCTCGATTGTCTTATTATTTTGGTGTAGTTTCGATTTTGTATCTATCAATTATTTTTTCTACTTAATATAAATGGTAGATGAATGTTCAATGTTTACAAAAAAAAAAGGATGAATGCTCAATCAATCTTTAAGGAACTTTTGTAAAAGTTAGGTTCAATGAGATTTTTCTTGTTTACTTTTGGCAATATTTTAGAAGAGCAGTAACCATTTAAAAGGAGGGTAACAATTTAACCAAAAAAAAAAACATTAATCCAAAAAGTTTGTTTTTTTAGAAAAACGGCCAGGGTCTAACAATGAAAAAAGATCACATTACGTGAGACAATCAGACAAAGATGAATACAAGTTTAATACACATTAGGATTTAAATTTTGATATTTAAGATGACATTTGTTCATTATACTTAATTTTGCTCCTAGCTTAATTGTTAGTCTGATAGTGGCTTAAAAGGTTTTATCCTTGATAATATAATGTACGTATACACAACAATTGTTTTTTTATATGTATTTATTTTTAAATTACACGATACACAATAATTAACTTATATATTTGATGCAGATATATTTGATTTTTTTTACCTTACATAAGATAATTTAAAAATTTCTTCACAATTTATATCTATAATTTATATTTATATTTATATTTATTTTATAATATATTAAAACTGTGAAGACCTTAGAAAAGTGATTTGAACTTTTTGCCCTTTATTAAAAGTATTTTGCAATAGATAAAAGTGTATTTTCATGTATTTTCTTTAATTATTATATTATTAAATTATTATATAATATTTAATATTTTAAAATTGATTAAAGTCCTTTTTTATCTAGGTAAGAAATTATACTATTTAACACTTTTAATTTAGTTAAAATTTACCTTATATAAAAACAATCTATAATTCTATTTAAATAAGGAACTATAAATGTCGAAATTTGAGGAAAAATCAGAATAATAGAGGGAAATTTTCCAAAAAATAAAATATAAGACCAAAACAACAAATAAGGCGTGGCTTGTGAAAAAGGAACTAAAAGCACCAAAATTTAAGGGGAATCCGGTTAATAGAGGAAAGAAAAAGTCTCTTTAAAATTAAATGTGTCAAATATTTAGTGGGGAAAGAAAGTTCTACCTAAAAAACTAGGCATGAAAAGGAAAAAAATTTAATAATAATAAAAAGAAAACTATGGCTGAAAAACAAAATTAATGACTCCTAAAATATATGACAAGAATGCTATATATGTAAAAAATTAATGAAAGTTCTTGTTTGATGTAGATAGGAAATCATAATAGTAATTGACTTCTAAATCAATTAAAACTTTACCTTATATAAAATAATTTTTAAAAAATACAATTCTATTTAAATAATATTGTGATCAAATTTTGAAATAACATACTTGACACGGCCGCTTCTTGGTCTCTTTACAAACTTTGATAGATGGAGATCGAATGCCACAACGAATAGGTGATAACATTGCTCACGGGGACAATATTGTTGCATCACTATGGTAATTTCTCAACCTACTCAACCTATTGTTTGTTTCTTCTCAAAATCTAGCACAACTATTAACCACTTGCTTTATTTGTTATTCTATTATGTTTTATCAAGTCGGGGACTATTGAAAACAATCTCACTTTCATGCAAAGAATAAGATGTTCGTACATCCTATCCTTTTTAGATCACATTTATGAGATTATTGTTAAGATTTTTATGTTTGATCGGTAATTCATAATTGATATTGTGATTGTAGGATTTGAAGAGATGTTATATCCTCTCCTTTTAGTTTTAAACAAATGCAACACAATTGGAATATGGCTAGCAAAAAACTCTTACGTGATTTGTTTATTTATAATGTATCGTATTGTATTATATTATATTATATTATATTATATTATATTATATTATATTATATTATATTATATTATATTATATTA
>NC_061119.1:196291585-196531656 GCF_002878395.1 Capsicum annuum | reverse complement strand
TATATTATATTATATTATATTATATTATATTATATTATATTATATTATATTATATTATATTATATTATATTATATTATATTATATTATATTATATTATATTGTATAACTTCAGATTGTTCTGCTTTGTTTGTAATTAGTGAAAGAAGAAAGTTTCTTGGTTTGAGAGTAAAACCTTATGTTATTCTTTGTATGTTGTGCCAAAGACCTCAATGGGTAATTCCATCTACACAATCCAACTTGATTTTTCAAGACTTCAACTGCTTCAATACTTGTAGCTACTATCCATGCTCTTCTGCTTGAACTCATTTTGACTTAATTTCTTCTAAAATGTAACTCTTGTTTTCTTTGCTTTTGGTTTTCTGACTCTTTAGATTGCTAAGTAAGATTTAATAATGTTCGAGCTTGTAGGTACGGCTGAATATATAGACAGTGAAGAATGAATTAGATAAGGAGAGTTTAGAGTAGCTAAAAGTGATGAGGAAGGGGTTTTTGTTTTACTGTTAATATTCTTTTTACAGTGTATTCAATGAGTTCTCCAACCAGGCTAAAGGCCAAGTCCACAGGTATGTATTACATAATATTTTATAATGTATCATATTGTATTATATTACATTATATTATATTGTATTTTTTTCAGTTTTTGTTTTGGTTTAGGAATGTTGGTGGCAGAGATATTTTTATAACTACTTTTTCGATGAGCTTTGAAGGTGTGATTTATAACAATTTCATTAATTTCAAGTGTATATTATAGATGAATGTTTGATCGAAGGTGAAAGCTCCTGGAAAAGATATATGGTTGCAATGAGTTAAGAGCAAAAGGTAAGACCCTTAGAAAGGTGATTCAAACTCTTTGACAATTTGTCTTTTCACCTTTTCCTCCAACTAAATTTCTTAAAAATAAATTACGACTTAACATTAAGATATGGTGATTATGATCAACCACTAAGATGATCACAAGAAGCAAATAAACTAATAGTGTTATGTTGTTAACCGTTTTCAACATCTTTTCAAGCTCTTGTAGTTTGCAGTGATACGATTGAGAAAGTAAAAAAAAAGAGGATGGGAGAAGGAGGCTTTTATGAAGTGTTGAAAGAGAAAAAAAGAGTGTGGTGATGTTTTCTGTTGAATTTTTTTTGTATAATAGTAGTATTAGTTGGTGGAATTGTCTTAATTTTGTTTTAAGTTTAAGTATATACATCGAGTTTAGTTTCATTTTGAATTTAAGTCACATTCATCAAATCGTCGTTTTATGAGGTAACTTTGTCTTGCTTTCAAGATTTCACATTTCATATTTAACTACTTTTTGTCTCTAAATATCTTTAGATGATATGATAATATAAAAATTTTACTACACTAACAATTCATATTTTTGTGTGTGAAGGGCAGGGCTGAGCTTGGTAAGGTATGGGGGCTTCATCCATATTTTCTTCGCCGGAAAAGTTACACCATTTATGGAGTATATGATTGAAATTATTTTACATATACGAAGTAGATGTTAAATCCTTTTAATTTTTTATGTGTTTGTTTTTTTCATATTGGGTAATGTCGGGTGGGGATGACTTGTGTCTAAAGTTTACCTTTGAAGATAGAAAATTTGACTGCTTTTCTGATAAATATCTCTACTGTTTTATACTCTAATTTAATAGCCAAAATATATTTGAGGACAAAATAAGTTCATAAGACAAGTTCCCGAATAAATAATGTAAAATTTACTTTAATTATGCAAACATATATTATTCTCTCCGTTTTATATACATCATAAATTCGAATAAAATATTAAATTCTTTTTGCTTTATGAGTCTTATTATTTTATAATGGCATACTTTTATGTGAAATTTACTTCTAATATAGTATGATTAAATTACATGTAGATTTTTAAGAATTCAAATCTTCCACTAAAAAACAGAAATTTTTAACTGCAAAAACCATCGAATTTAAACCTCATCTATATTTTGTCGAAGAAGTTTTATATTAAATTTTAAAAAAATGATTAAATTAGAGAAACAAATAAGCCAAATCACTTATATAACCACATTTAAGGGGGGGGGGGGGGGGGAGAATGATGAAAAGGAAAAAAATAATAAAAGAGTTAAATTAATAAATTATTTACATGATTCAAGTGAAATATTTCATTTTAGGTACTTCTAAATGACACGTGTATTTGATGTCGTCTATGAATAGGTTAAAGAGACTAATCGTGTCTAACTTTAAGACAAGTTTTTTGGATGAAATAAAGATTCAAATGTTCACTCACTCTAAATATGTATGTGCAAAAATGAATAGATCAACAACATACCCACATATATGCAATACACAAAATTTACAAAGTATTGCATATATTGATACAACGTGAAAAATTTATATGTTAAAGTTATATTGAAAATTTAGTTTCTAATAGAATTTTGGGGAAAATATAATTTCTGATTGAAATATTGGATAAAATAAGTATGTCGTCGGTGAATGAAGTAGTTGAAAAAATTAAAGTTTTATCTCTTTCTTTATTTAATTTTGTTGAGAATTGAATCTGAAGTTGGGTCGAAACTCGAGTCCCGATTGGAGTCATAGGTCGATTATCGAGTTTCGATATTGAAATCGAGTTTAGAGTCGGGTCCCATATCAAAGTTGGATCCCGAGTCTAGGGCTTCGGGTTTGGTTCAAGGTCGAGAGTCAGAAATTGAAGTTAAAGGTATGGAGTTGGACCGTAAGTCCAATCACAGGTCAAGATACAAATTCGTGTCCCATGTTAGGTCAGGAATCATAATCTTGGGAGTTGATTTTACAGTTAAGGTTGGGTGTCGATTGAGTGTCAAGAGTCGTAAAGATCTAAACTTTCAATGACTGAATTGTTAGTTAATATGTAAATCTTCATTAGATTGCTACCTAATTCTTTATTCTAATATCTACTTTTTATTAATTTTATTTTTCTTATGAATACCCGTGCAACACACGTATATTAGACTAGTAATATATTAAAAATGCGAAGGACCTTAGAAATACTATTTGAACTTTTTGCCCTTCTTTAAAAGTTTTTGTTTCAAACAAAATCGTCTTTTCACTATTTTTTCCTAATATTTAAGTGTTGAAAATTAATTAAGTATATTTATTATAAAATCTTTCCTTATTAAAAGTCATCAGAATTAATGATTTTTCTTAATATTTAAGTGTTGAAAATTAATTAAATATATTTATAATAAAACTTTTCTTTATTAGAAGTCATCGGAATTAATGACAACTAAAAATTTTTCATTAGTTTAAGAATTCTAAATCAACTAAATTTGATTTTAAGAAGATTTAAAATTTTTAATAAAACCTTTCCTTATTAAAAGTCATCAGAATTAATGATTTTTCTTAATATTTAAGTGTTGAAAATTAATTAAATATATTTATAATAAAACTTTTCTTTATTAGAAGTCATCGGAATTAATGACAACTAAAACTTTTTTCATTAGTTTAAGAATTCTAAATCAACTAAATTTGATTTTAAGAAGATTTAAAATTTTTAAAATAAATATAAAAGCGTTAGAACAAGAAAAAATTAAGAAGTACCAAATTTAAAAGTTTTGAGTACGTAATAAGAATGTAATCAATAATTTTGTAAAGATTTGACTTTAAAAACAAGAAAATATTTTAAATATAGAAAAAAAAAAAGAAAAATAATCGTACCACAGATATGATTCAAATTGATGCGTCTCTCTTAACCTCTGGTAGAAAGGGAAAGAGGTATTGCATGAAAAATGCAAAAGTGATGATCGATCAATCACTTGAAACTTCTAATAGTAAAATATACATGTGCTTATACTTACATATATGTTTATATGTACATTATTATATTAAAGTGTGAAGGATCTTCGAAAAGTGAGTTGAACTTTTTACACGTCACTAAAAATTTCTGCAATAGATAAAATTATTTAATTTTAAATAATTAAATGTTACACGTACACTTAAACTAGTAATATTAAAAGTGTGAAGACCTTTAGAAAAGTGGTTTGAACTTTTTATCCTTAATAAATTATTTTTTCACTATTTTCTTCAATTTATTATTTAATTATTTTTATTATATTAACTAGACTCCTAGAATATATAGGACTTCTAAAATATATGGAAGGAGAATCAATTAATATTTTTCTTTGTACTGATCAATTAGAAAAATAATCTAAAATAGGATAGAATAATACTCCTATATAGGACTCTATTAAGGAAATACTTCTATAAATATGATTGATGCTCATCTCACTTGATTTGGTTGCATGTCTAGATTGGTTGATGCTTAATTTTCTAACCCAACATAATAGAATTCAACGTGTGTGTCTATATATATCTTCTTTGTTTTCATTCAAGTCATTCTTTAGTGTCAAAATTTTCATGCAGACAAGAATTATTTTCATCAAAATTGAAGCTTTTTTTATCATTATTGTATTATATTATTGTAGTTTACAGTTCGTAGATGAATGTCGGTCGGCTTTGAGGAATTTTTTTAGGTAAAGGTTAGGTTTAATTATATTATTGTTATATCTCTGTTTTGAGTATTTTTATTGTGTAAAGGTAAAGTTTAGTTCTATTATTTTGATATCTCTATTGTCGTATTATTTTGTTATAGTTTACAGGTGGTAGATGAGTGTTAGACGGCTTTGAGAAAAATTTTCTGTAAAGGTTAGATTTAATTATATTATTTTGATGTCTCTATCATCGTATTATTTTGTTGCAGTTTACAAGTGTAGATCAATGTCGATCGGCTTTGAGAAATTTTTTTGGTAAAAGTTAGGTTTAATTAAAAAAATTCTCCAAAAGATGTTGAATTTAATTATTGTATTCATCTTTATTATTTAAACAAATATCCTATTTAGTGTAACATTTGAACTCAATAAAATGAGATACACACGCGAGGTGCATACACCTAAACTAGTATATATATATATATATATATATATATATATATGTATGTATGTATGTATATGAAATAAGTATAGAAAAAGTTTTACTTAATCTTTTTATAGTAGGTTATATACAAATCCTTAATTTTTCTTATATATATGGAATAAGTATACAAATTGTTTTACTTAATTTTTTTCATATCAAATTATGTACAAACTTTACGGGTTAGGATATTCAATCAAGGGAATATACTTTAGATTATATGTTGGATGAAATTGGTTTATAAAGCCATTTCTCATATGTCACATTTATACGGGAATGTGTATGAAATATATAAGCTGGTATATATGGATTGTGATACTCAATTTAGAAGATACCAGTTTATATACTTATTTGGTATCTTTTTGATTCAAGATTTTATATCTAAGAAAAATTCTTAACACAGGTTTTTCAGAACAATGAGAAAATAATATTACTATAATTAGTACGATGAAAAAAATGATTAAGAATTGAGAGAAATTTATAAGGAGAAATTCATGGAGAGAAGATTACAATATATTAATTATTGTTTTTTTTTTCTACGAAGGATTTTGATTGATATTGAAGAAATATGTATGTGAAAAAGGTATAGAATAAAATAGAGAGAAAAATAGAAAGAGAGTCATGTATAGAAGAAGAGGGATAGAGAATTGTGAAATTATATATCAAATTAGGAGAGAGAAAAATCGTATTTTTAGGAATATTATTTCTTCATTTTACCGCATTTTTCCTTTTTATTAATTTTTTGTTGGGTTTTGAAAGAATTTTCATGTTATGTATTGCAAAGTAGAAAAATATTGTTATGACTTTCAATAAACAATCTGAGATTGTATATATGTGTTTTTTCCTTCAATTAGTTACAATCCATAATCTTTCTTACCAAATAAAAACAATTCATGACTCGTTTGAACTCTTCTTTTTTTCATTTTCACTATTTTCCTTCCTTTTTCATTTTTTCTTCTTCGTTTCTTATTCATTTTTAACTTTTTCTTTTTTTTTTTTGTCATTTTTTTCCTTCTTTATTTTCTTTTTTCTTTTTACTTTTCTTTCTCTTTTTGTATTTTTTCAGTCTCGTTTTTTTCTTTTCTGGGTTGTATTTTATATTTTATATATATTTTGTAATTATTTATTATATTAAACTGACATGACCCGAACAAGGGCCTAGTCATGTCGGGTGCCTCAAGCCTCATCCAGGAATGGAGACCACCCCCAACACCTAACCACTACCGTCATACACCTTAAGTTGGATGAATTTCGAACATATAACAAGATAGCATAGAACAATCATAAATCATATACAGTCAAACAGTGTAAGCCCCAATACCAATATCAATGTCAAGGCTGACACCAATATCGACACCGTCCATACCAATCCAAAGTAGCCTCACAAATCCTCTAACAGTCTCACAAAGCCTCTAACAGAAAATAAAGAACATCCTATCGAGACATGCCCCCGACCATAGACAAAACCAAAGTTCAAGAAATAACCAAAAGTATGAAATAAGATCCATAACATGAAATGGAGTCTTCCAAAGTATGGAAGTTCACCACTTTAATCCAACACAAATGTTGTCCCCAAATACAATCACTGAGTAGGAGTAGTATGGCCGATTCCTGCATCGTGTGGGGATACAACCGACCGAAGATGGGTTAGCGGGTGAATGCTAGAATGTACTCAGGAATAAGAATAAAATAATGCCAACATCTAAAACCAAAGTAAATGACCATATGCAATCACATACATATATACATATATACCATACCGAGAAAGGGATCGGGTTTAGCATGCATTTAAAGTATTAACATGGGTTGTGTAGCTTAACCATCCTAAAATCACCCACGGGCTATATGGGTACAGTGTTACCCCCTGAACGGGCCTCAATGCGTGTAGCCATACGAACCGGAGATATCACTGGAGTCGAGTTCCCGTGTACCCTTCACCCACCATGATACATATATACAAGTATAACTTAGGGGGTTCCTATGTACCCCAAAAGTATATGGTCACCATGACCAACCCTTATGTCGCAAACATGAGTTTCCAGTGTCTGTCCGTTGGACTCACACCTTCACGGTTAGCTATCACAATCCGCCATTATTACCCAATTAAAACCTTTAGAACATAAACAAACCACCAATTCCAAGAGTCAATTATTAAGGAATTATAAAGTGGTATCGTCATACCGACTATAGCTTGTAAGCAATATCATCAGCCAACACGTAGGGAATTCCCATGTACCCCGCAAACTCTATTGTTAAATATCACTTGGAGGATCCCCGTGTATCCCACAAGGTTTTCCAATTAAACCAAAACTATGGACACCAAGTCCATAAAACCACTTAAAGCAATTTAGGTTCCATTACCATATTATGCAATGCAATAGTTTCAATAAAAGTCAAACTATGTGACAAAACCACTCTCATAGGCATTTTATCAAATATTTGAGGGCATATAGTTTCTAAAACCAAAGCCAAAATCAATCAATTTGGGGGATCCAAAGTACCCCTAAACCTAATTACAATTACCACACATTCCACAATGTTCAAACCAATATTATAATTTGAAAAAACATAAGCAAAATATGGTAAACATTATCCAACCATTAGTAACCAAAGCCCCCAACATATATTTCAAAACCAAATAATAACGACAATTGAATCATGAAAACTATTCATTAAAACATGAATTTAGTTGAACTAACAATGAGGGAGGAGCAGCATGACTTAGATACCAAAGAAGTATGGAGATAAATCACCTTTGAAAATCTCAACTGATATGCTTGATAAAAAGCCTAAGTGTTCTTGACCTTGAGGATTTGGGAGTGTTTGAGAGTCTATTTGATATGTTTTGACTATCTAATGATGTCCTAAGAAAGTATAATAAATGGGTTTTAAGTTTGTTGGGAGGAGAAATATCCAGAATACCATCAGCTTAAAAGCTGAAAATTATGCATAAGAGGGCACGACCACACCAGCCCAAATCGTACCCACAACGTACTAGTAGTACCCATCACTCATACCTTAGACAGAATGTTAGACATCACATATTGCTTACCATAAGTACTCTCCTAGCCTAAGTCGTGCCCATACCATACGACTAGTACCCTCAAACCGTATCCAAGATAGAATCAAAATGGCTAGACACTGGACAATATACGAATTTGACTATACCACTCGTACCATATCCATATGACCCTTATGATATCCATTCATACAAAGGACAAAAACCAACCAAAACCATACTGAGTAACATATGACCAAGACACCCTAAACCATACCCACATCATACGATAAGTACCCTCAAGTCGTATGATGTCTAGAAGCTCAAAATTCAAGAAATTTCTAATGACCAAAACCCAGGATCTTTCATTTAAAATCGTACATACTACTCCTCCTGCCCAGTGATTAGATTCGGGGATAGCATTTGTGCCGAATTAAAGTGCTGAGCTTCTATACTCCAGAAGACTCCATTTCATGTTATATATTTTATTTCATACTTTGGGTTATTTCTTAGACTTTTATTTGGATATGGTAGGGGTATGTACCGATTGGATGTTCTTTATTTTTAGTTAGAGGCTTTATGAGACTATTTTAGGTTGGTATGAGTAGTGTCGGTATTGGTGTCAACTTTGGCATAGGTATTGATATTGGGGATGATACCGTTAGACTATATTTTATTTATGATTGTTCTATGCTATCTTGTTATATGTTCAAAATTAATCCGACTTAAGGTTCAGGGAAGTAATGGTTAGGTATTAGGGTGGTCTCCAATCTTAAGTGGGGCTTGAGGCACCCAGTACGACTAGGCTCTGGTTTGAGTTGTGTCAAGTTAGTATCAGAGCCCTAGGTTCATGGTCACTTGGGAGTCCATAAATTCGTGTAGAGTAGAGTCTTTTTTAAGAGTGTGTAGTGCACCATACTCACAGGGGAATGGCTACAAGGTATTTAGGAATATTTCTCTTTTTTGTGTTCTATTTTTGAGATGTAGAGTTAAAGTTTTGAACTTTTCTCTAGTTCTCATTTGTTCGTCTTTCAGATATACCTTGAAGATTTGAAGTTCACGAAAACTCCTCTATCCCAACTAGGGACAATGCTGATGGGACACACTCTACTCATGGGATCCATACTCGATCTAGAGGTCCAGCTCTGGATTATTCTGGAGTTCCTTTAATTCCCTCTAGTCCCTCTCAAATTCCTTATGATGAAGTGAAGAACATTGAGTTTCATCAGTATATCCATATGTTGGCTCCTTTGGTAGCTACTCAATCTGAGCATGGTATTCCTATTACAATATCATCTGAGGCTACAAGGATTGGCAAGTTCATGAGGTTGAACCCTTCGACCTTTATTGGTGTTAAGGTGGAGAAGGATCCTCAAGAATTTCTAGATGAGATGGCAAATATCTTTCATGTTATGCATGCCATAAATTTGGAAGGTGTAGAATTTATAGCCTATCAGCTGAAAGATGTGGCGTACCAATGGTACAAGAATGGGATTAAGCAAGGGGTGATGTTGAGACATCTCTGTAGGAGGATTTCTCTAATGCTTTCCTAGAATGCTTCTTTCCTTAGGAGTTGAGAAAGGCTAAGGCAAAAGAGTTTGTTAATCTAAAGTAAGGTAAGACATCTGTCAAAGAGTATGCCTTGAAGTTTCACCAGTTATCTCAGTATACTCCAAAGATGGTTTCTAGCATGAGGCTAGAATGAGGAAGGTCGCTTTTGGGTTATCCAAAGATTTAATACTGGAGAGTAAAGCAACTTTGTTGATCAAGGACATAGATATCTCCAGGTTGGTTGTATACATGCAATAAGTAGAGAAAGAGAAGAAGAAACAGATAGAAATAGATGAGAGGCATGGCAAGAAGTTTAGGTTCTCTGAGCAGGGTGGTGGCCAATAGCAGAGTGGTAGGGATGGTGGTAAATGGCTCAAGAAGAAGTGGGGCAATTTAGGGTCTTACTCTATGTCTAGTGCTCCCTACCCAAAGTCATTGGGCGATAGGCGTTTCCATGGTGGCGATAACTTCAGGGTATAGGGTGCCTAATCTCAAACTAGTGGGACCCAATTATCTCCATTATATCCTCTCTACAGGTTTTGTGGTAGATTGTATTGGGGTTTCTGTGATGAGAGAAGGGATAAGTTCTTCAACTGTGGTCATCCAGGGAATATCCTTAGAAACTTTTCTATTGGTAAGGTCGCTTTGGGGACGAATAAGGTTCCAGTTGCTTCATCTTCAGCTCTGACACCAAAGGGTGCGTCATCTAGTTCCGACACTATTTGGAACCATCTCTATGCTTTCACTACCCAACAGGAGTCTGAGGTATCGCCTGATGTCATGACTGGTATGTTGAAACTTTTTCTCATGATGTGTACCATTTACTTGATCTGAGGTCCACTCTCTCTTATGTGACCCTATTTGTGACTGTACATTTTGATTTTGGTTTGGAGTGTGTTACAAACCTTTTTTCTATTTCTACCCTATAGGTGACTCTGTGATTTCTTGGCAATTCTATAAGGGGTGTGGTATCTGTTGGTAGTAATGAAACTCTGATGGATTTGGTTGCACTCACGCTATGCTTTTTTAGATTGTCGGACTCGTAAGATTGTTTTTAAATTTCCTAATGATGCAGTTATTAGTGGGAGGGTGGTTCCCTAGATCCGAGGGGAAAGTTTATATCATATCATAAAGCTCGGAGATTAATCTCCAAGGGGTGTCTCTATCATCTGGTTTGGTTAAAGATTCTAACTCAGCGGGTCCTTCTTTATATTTTGTCCCTGTGGTAAATGAATTTCCTGAGGTGTTTCCTGATGACCTTCCTGGTGTTCCTCCTGATAGGGAGATTGAGTTTGGGATGATCTTGTTCTAGATACTCGTCCAATTTCTATTCCTCCAAATGGATGGCTCCAACTGAGTTGAAGGAGCTTAAGAAGAAACTCAAGGATATTTTAGATAAGGGCTTCATCCATCCTAGTATGTCCCCGTGGGGTACACCAGTGTTATTCGTGTAAATGAAGGATGGTTTCCTTTGGATGTGCATTGATTGCCAGTAGTTGAATAAGGCGACCGTAAAGAATAAGTATCCACTTCCAAGGATAAATGATTTGTTTAATCAGTTGCAAGGTTCTAAGTTTTTATCCAAGATAAATCTTCGATCCGGGTATCATCAATATAAGATTAGAGAGGTGGATATCCCTAAGACAACTTTTTGTACCTGGTACAGGTACTTTGAGTTTCTAGTTATGTCTTTCGGGTTGACTAATACCCCTGCGGCATTCATAGATTTGATAAATAAGTTCTTCCATCAGTTTCTGGACTTTTTTGTCATTGTGTTTATAGATAACATATTAGTTTATTGTAAGAGTAGGGTGGTTCATGCCAATCACCTTTGCATTATATTGCAGACCTTGAAAAGTAGCAGTTGTATGCCAAATTTTTGAAATATGAATTCTAGTTGAACGTTGTCACTTTTCTTAGGTCATAAATTTCTAGTAAAGGGATCATGGTAGATCTGAAGAAATTAACAGTGGTAAAGAAGTGGCCTAGAACCATGACTCCAACTAATATTCGAAGTTTCTTGGGATTAGCTGGTTACTACAGGAATTTTGTGGAAAGCTTTTCGACTATAGCTACCACATTGACTAAGTTGACCTAAAAGAAGGTAAAGTTCTTGTGGTCAGATGTTTGTAAGGGTAGTTTTGAGAAGCTGAAGGATAATCTAACTTCGCCTCTATTGTTTACTTTGCCTGAAGGTGTTGATGGGTTTGTGGTATACTATGATGCATCCCATGTGGGACTTGGGTGCATTCTGATGCAGCAAGGTAAAGTGAAGCTTATGACTCTAGGAAGTTTAGAGTGCATGGGAGGAATTATCCAACTCATAATTTGGAATTACTAGATATGTTATTTTCATTAAAAATATGGCATCACTATTTGTATAGAGTTTATGTGGATATCTTTTCCTATCATAAGATCCTACAATATATGTTTACTCAGAAGGAGCTTAACCTCAGGCAAACAAGGTGACTTGAGCTACTCAAAGATTACTACATGAGTCGTCGCTACCATCTAGGTAAGGCTAATATGGTTCATGTTGCTCTTAACAGGTTATCATTGGGGAGTCTAACTCATGTGGATAAGGAGAAGCGAGAGCTGGTGAAGGACATTTACCATCTGCCTAACCTTGGAGTTCATCTCATGGACTTTGAGGATGGTGGTGTGTTTATGCAGAAAGTGGTGCGGTCGTCACTTAGTGGTAAAATTAAAGAGAATCAGATGTTACATCCCGTGTTGATGAGGATCAAGGGATGTTGGTGGGCAAAAGTTGATGGTCTTTGAGATTAGTGAAGATGGTACTTTATGGTACCAATGGAGGTTATGTGTTCTTGATGTTTATGGTTTACGAGAGAGAATTCTAGCTGAAGCGCACAAATTGCGTTGTGTTGTTCAACCTGGTTCGATGAAAATATATCATGACCTTGAGGAGATGTATTGGTGAAATAATATAAAGAAGGATGTGGATAATTTTGTGGCCAAGTGCATGGTGTACCAACAAGTGAAAGTTGAGCAAATGAGGCCCAGAGGTTTGTATCAAGAAATTGAGTTGCCAGAATGGGAGTGGGAAGTAATCAACATGGATTTCATTACTGGCCTTCTTCGATCTCAAAATTAATTTGATTTGATTTGGGTCATCGAGGATAGGATGACAAAGTCGGCTCACTTCATGCCGGTAAGGACTAACTTCTTGACTGAGGATTATGGGAGGTTGTGTCTTCATGAAATTGTGAAGTTGCATGGAGTACTGATTTCTATCATCTCAGATAGTGGTACACAGTTTACATCTCACTTTTTGCAGTCGTTTCAGAAAGGTTTGGGGACTAAAGTGAGTATGAGTACTGCTTTTCACCCACAGTCAGATGGGCAAGTAAAAAGTACTATTTAGACATTGGAGGACATATTTTGTGCTTTTGTGATTGACTATGGTGATAGTTGGGTTGAGCACTTACCTCTTATATAATTTGCCTATAATAATAGCTACCACTCTAGCATTGGGATGGCTCCATTTAAGGCGTTGTATGGTAAGAGGTGTAGGTCTCCTATTAGGTGGTTTGAGGTCGATGAGGTAGAAATATTTGGCCTGGATTTGGTTCACCAAGCTATAAAGAAGGTGAATGTGATTCAGGATAGGCTTAAATCTGTCCAAAGTCGCAAAAAGTCTTATGTAGATGTGAGGTAAAAAGACTTAGAGTTTGAAGTTGGAGATAGGGTATTCCTGAAGGTATCTCTTATAAAGGGAGTGATTCAGTTTGGGAAGAAGGGGAAACTTAATCCCTGGTATATCGATCCTGACTTGGTTTTAAGAAAGATTGGTAATATTATGTATGAGTTAGAGTGGCCTTCTAGTTTGAGCTCCATCCATCCGGTGTTCCATGTCTCTATGTTAAGGAAGTGTATAGATGATCCAATGCAAATTATGCCTATCAAGGATATTGGTATTTAGGATTCCCTATCTTATGAAAAGATCCCAGCTGAGATCTTAGATCGGTAGGTTCGTCGATTGCAGTCCAAAGATATGGCCTCGGTAATAGTTCTATAGGGGAACCACAAGGTTGAAGAGGCTACATGGGAAGCTGAATAGGACATGAAGTCCAAGTATCCGTTCCTGTTCTCTGTTTTGGAAATTTGTACGGAAGGTATGTGTTCTTCATAAAGTCTTTGTTTTCAAACTTTGTTAAAGGAAAGATTGATTCCTTGGTATTCTGTTCTATCTTAAAGGTAAGGGTGGATATGTTTTGGGGTGTAAATCGTGCTAGTACTATCTCGTTCCATCATTTGAGGACGAATGATCTAAGTTAGGGAGAATTGAAACACCCTGGGCTTTAGTTCTTAGAAATTTCCTGAGTTTTGAGCTTCTGGACACTATACGACTTGAAGGGACTTGTCGTATGATGTGGGTATGGTTTAGGGTGTCTTGGTCATATGTTACTTAGTGTGGTTTTGGTTGTTTTCTGTACAAGGTAAGAATGGACATCATAAGGGTCATATGGAGATGGTATGAGTGGTATAGTCTAATTCGTATGTTGTCCAATGTCCAACCCCTTGGACTCAGTCTATGATAGAGTTTGAAGGTACTAGTCGTATGGTATAGGTATGACTTAGGTTAGGGGAGTCGTATGTTGGGCAGTGTATGATGTCCAACATTCTGTCTAGGGTACGAGTGGTGGGTACCACTTATATGTTGTAGGTATGGTTTAGGGTGGTGCGGTCATATCGTCCTGCACATAATTTTCAATTTTTAAGCTGAGGGTATTTTGGACATTTACCCTCTTTCCCAACTTAAAACCTATGTCTTATAACTTTTTTAGGGTTTCATTAGATATTCAAAACATATCAAATAGACTCCCAAACACTCCTAAATCCTCAAGGTCAAGAACGCTTAGGGTTTTCATCAAGCATATCAATTGGGGCTTTCAAGGGTGATTTCTCTCCGTACTTCTTTAGTATCTAAGGCCTGTTACTCCTCCCTCATTGTTAGTTCAACTAAATTCATGTTTTAATGAATAGTTTTAGGATTCAATTGTGGGTATTGTTTGGTTTTGAAATACATGTTGGGGGTTTGGTTACTAATGGTTGGATAATATTTTTCATGTTTTACTTATGGTTTTTCATATTGTTATATTGGCTTGAATATTGTGGAATGTGTGGTAATGGTAATTAGGTTTTAGGGTATTTTGGATTCCCTAAATTGCTTGGTTTTGGTGTTGGAAACTATATGCCCTTAACATTTTTGATAAAATGCCAATGAGAATGGTTTTGTCACATAATTTGACTTTTATTGAAACTATTGCATTGCATAATATGGTAATGGAATCTAAATTGGTTTAAATGGTTTTAAATGGATTAAATAGGACTTGGTGTCCTTGGTTTTGGTTTAATTAGAAAATCTTATGGGGTACATGGGAATCCCCCAAGTGATTTTTAACAATGGAGTCTTCGGGGTAAATAGGAATCCCCTAAGTGTTGGCTAATGGCATTGCTTGCAAGCTATAGTCGGTATGACGATACCACTTCATAATGCCTTAATAATAGACTCTTCGAATTGGTAGTTTGGTTATTTGCTAAAGGTTTTAATTAGGAAATAGTAGCGGGTTGTGATAGCTATCCGTGAAGGTGTGAGTCCAATGGACAAATACTGAAAACTTATGTTTACCGACATAAAGGTTGGTCATGGTGACCATATACTTGTGGGGTACATGGGAATTCCCTAAGTTATACTTGTATATATGTATCATGGTGGGTGAAGGGTACACGGGAATCCCCGAATCCTGTGATATATCTAATTCGTGCGACTACACACACTAGGGCCCGTTCAGGGGGTAACACTGGACTCATATAGCCCATGGATGGTCTTAGGATGGTTAAGCTACACAGCCCAGGTTAATGTTTTAAACACATGCTAAACTTGATTCCCTTTCCCTGGATAGTATATATGTATATATGCATGTAATTGCATATGGTCATTTACTTTAGTTTTAAATTCTGGCATTATTTTATCCTTCTTCTTGAGTACATTCTAGCGTTCACCCGCTAACCCGTCTTCAGACGGCTATATCCCCATGTGATGCAGGAACCGGCCATACTACTCCTCCAGCTCAGTGATTGGATTCGGGACTACATTTATGTCGGATTAAAGTGGTGAGCTTTCATACTCCAGAAGACTACATTTTATGTTATGGATCTTATTTCATATTTTTGGTTATTTCTTGGACTTTGGTTTTGGCTATGGTCGGGGGCATGTCCCGATCGGATGCTCTTTGTTTTTGGTTAGAGGCTTTGTGAGACTACTTTTGGTTTGTATAGGCGGTGTCAGTATTGATGTTAGCCTTGGCATTGGTATTGGTATTGAAGCTAACACCATGTGACTGTATTTGATTTATGATTGTTCTATGTTATCTTATTATATGTTTGGAATTCATCCGACTTAAGGTGTAGGGCGACACTGGTAAGATGTTGGGGGTGGTCTCTGGTGCCAGGTGGGGCTTGAGAAACCCGGCATGACTAGGCTCTGCTTCGGATCGTGTCGTAAATTATATATTTAAAATAAATTTATCTTTTATATACAGATAGTTTAGTCGTGCGTATGTACAATTTAACATTTGCATTTGTATTATTCATTATTTTTTTGTATTAAATGATATATTTCAAATAAACTTATCATTTGTATTTGGATAGTTTAGCCATGAATACGTACAACTTATCATTTATATTTGTATATAAAACAAGCATACTCATTAATTATATTTGCTTGAGTCAAAATATACAAATGTGCAACGTATTATTTAATACAAATGTATCATTAGTATTTGTATGCCAAATTTATTATTCGTATTTTATATAAATAAGTATCATTTATAGACGTATGATTCAAATTGTATAAACCTGTCTTATTTGATATAAATGCATCATTTATAGTTATATTGTTCAATTTATATCCAAAAAAATTGTATAGATGAATACAAATACAAGTGTTCAAGAAAGAAAAATAAAAGTTCTTTTTCAATTATTTAAAAACACAACTATTCCAGTTAACTACAAATACAAATAAAAATATAAATAAATGTACAGTCAAACTACAAATATAAATACAGAATAGTTCTTTAAAATACAAGTGCATCGATGAAAATAGAATACAAATATAAATACAAGCAAAGTGAAACAAATGAAACCAAAAAATACAATTACAATATGCAAAGAACTATAAGATACATATACAAAACAATACTTTATAATACAATTGCATCAACGAAAATAAAATTATATAAAAACATATCATTTGTATTTGGATGGTTTCATTTGTATCAACAAATGAAATTTTATCAAAGAATATAAAAATATAAATGATGGTGAATACAAATACAATAAGTGATTATATTGTTTCCGTCATCATCCAGGATTTGTACTCGACGTAGCCATGTTTTTTTGAAAATACAAAAAAATATAAAATATAACCAAAAAGGAATACAAAAAATTAAAAAAGGAAATGAAAAAGTTCAAAAAGTGGGTGCCGCTTGTTGACATGTAATTTTGTCCCTCAATTATTTTTTTATCATTTTACCCCATCTTACCACGTACCGTCACCCATGTGATATGCTTCACACAATAACAAATCCAACAAATTCTTAACAATTTTTAACACTTCATCCTAACAAAAATAACAACCTACCATAACAACTTTGACATATCACACCTCTCCCCCTGCTCTCACCTCACCAACCCCTACCCCTACCATATACCCCTCTACCCGTGTACTCTCTACCCCACTCACGTCTTTCTTTCAAAAAAGGAGAATACAATACACACCATATATATGCACACACGGACCCCACACCATTAACACGCATCACTCCCTCACTGAAAAAGACACACACAAAAAAAACTTTACACACAGATCAACATATACATATTTACCTCTCATATACTCACCATTCCAACAGCAACACATACACACCCATACACAAAAACACACACCACACTCTCATACACTCCATAGAAAATTCACACAACACACTAATATACACACAATGAACAGAAGAGTGAAAATAGGAGAGATTGAGAGTGAAAATAGGGGAGATTGAGATAGATAAAAAGAGGGAGAATGGGGTGAAAAGCAAAAACTAGAGAGATTGATAGAGTGATTGAAACAGAGTAGAAACGTGAGGAAAAATAATGAAAACAGACGCGGGGAAAAAGAGAGGATAAAATTAAGAGAGAAGTGGAAGAACAGAGTTGATTTGATTAGTTTTCAGCAAGATCTTGCCTGAAACCCGTTGATTTAGTCACTGATAGCCCAACGTCATCGTCTGATACTATTTTCGGTAAAACCCGCTTAAAAACGTCACCAGCTTAAAAGTCAACTAAAATTGTGTCGTTTTGTTCATGTTTGTCTTGGATTTGGATGTCATCGTTTCGTTGGTTCGTCCGTCTTCATGAGTCCATTTTCAATATCAGACATATGGGTTTTCGTGATTAAGTTTTTTCGATATTCATGATTTGGGATTCATGTTAAGCTCTTCTTCTTGGGTTTAAATCTGTTCGGATTGCGGTTTCTTGACACCGAGTTGGTTTATTCATTGTTGGAGCTTTGTTCATATCGAGGTACAATTCGGGGTCTTCGGATGCGGTTTTATTCTTATCATTCGATTGATATTTGAGTTCGAAAGCTTCAATTGAGGTCTAACTCTTCAACTTTATTTTTCTTTTGGTTTATCATAATGTGATATGTTGATGCTATGATTGTGTGCTTTGTATGTGATAGATGATATAATTTTGATTGTGTGGTTGAGCAATTATATTCGTTTTGGATTTATTCATTAATTTTTAATTAAAATTGGCTAACTGTTTGATAATGACTTGAATTCGTATGAGGTAAATGAAATTGGGGCTAAGATTAAAAATTGAAAAAGTGAAAATCGATTTATGTTGATTCAATGTTGGTTGTTTAAATCAGAATGAACATCAATTGTGTCGATACCGATAGTATCATATGTTAGGCCGTCAAATAGGTAGGCAAATACTAAGTTGGGTTGGCAAGTTGTAGAAATTAACGATTGTCGAATGATTGAATTTTTGTGCTTGAGATTGTTTCATTTGGTCGCTTGAAATTGAAAAATGTATTCATTTAGCTGGGGAATTTCCCGAGGCCATTTGTACTTATTCACCGGGAATAATGTATAAAAATCCTTTTCAAAACAATAAATCTTCATTTTTGTGACTTAATAATAAAAACTATTTTCAAACTATAAAATTAGATCTTTTTGGTTTAAAAAAGGGTGTGACAGCTCTGGCCACTCTGCTGCAGATTTTTTAGAATTTGAGTTTATTTTTGGAGTTGTATCGGCATAGTTTGACATCATGGGTGTATAAAGGTTGTTTGTGTTATCATTTATATTTGTTTTATCATTGTTGAGTGCCTACGTACAACATGTTTACAGTTTTTCTCTTATATGTTACCGCTTTATATCTATCATCATTTGCATAACCTGAGTCATTTCTTTTGCTACAAGTTCGTAGTACATGCTGTGTAAACGACCAATATTTGAGTTATTCTTATTTTAGGAGGGGGAGCCATCGGCTGGTATGGAGTAGGTGGAAAACAATCGCAGCCACTATCGATCAGACGCTCCTCCAAAAAAGCTTGTTAGTTGAACCCCAACGTAGGTTAGCCTTCAGGTCATGCTTATCTGCATCATATTGAAACCTAGCGGGACCCACTCGATCCTTTGTAGGAGACTCACTCCTGAAGCATCCCTACGTGCTAATTGTTGCATCTTTAAGGGTAACGGGATCATTTGATAGACTGATTTGGAAAAAACATATACTAGAATTAAAGAAAAGTGTGTAGGCAAGAAAAGATTGAAAAAAGTAGGAAGAAGAAAGGAAAAACGAGTCAAAAAAGGGATTTTAGTAGTTTTAGTATTCTTTATGACTTTTGTCTTTCACAAATCAAAAATTCAACAAAAAATTTACCTTTTGCACTCATTTACTCAAAAAACAAAACATCAAAAAGATTTTTCCTTTGTTTCCTTTAGTGAGCATTCATAATTTGAAAATTTAAATTCAAAAAATATGGTAGAAATTTTGTACATTTCGTATAACGAAATTACCAAAAAGATTTTTCTTTCATAGTTGTTGGTGTCATTTTTATGTGAAGTGTCAAATTAAAAACTCAAAAAGGTTTTATCAATTATTTTTTCATTGTTTGTTTTGGTCATGTCCCTCAAGTTGCGGTCCATTAGTATCTTTAATTGTCCAATCTGAATGAACTATGCACACCTGATTCTCCTCTTTCGGGAGTGAGATACGTAGGTAGCCTTTCTAGGGTTCGGTGATCTTATTTAAAAAATACAAAAAAGATCTTCTTAACTCTTAATTTAGAGTAGGTTTTTTATATACATCTTTAAAAGAAAACTACAAAAAGATTTTCCTTTAATAGTGTAACGCCCTGAGACTGCACCCTAGCGTCACATGGTGCTTACAATCCCGAAGGACTACAAGCTAACCCATGACTGGTACTTGCTATGAGCACTGAATAATAATGCTACTGAAAATATATGCGGAAGTTACACTGAAATTTCCATAAGATTCATAAACTGAAAACAAATACTAAAACAGATAATAATACTGAAAAAAGCTGAACATCTGTCTGAAATAGTCTAGTCCGAAAGCCTCTAATTGTTTGAATATGGAGTTGATGGTACAAGTCCCCAACTAACTCCGATTGTTGAACATACTGAACTACTGAAATTCTAAAATGAATAACTTTGTCCTCAAAATATGAGGACTCACCACTATAACTGTTGCTGATAACCTGAGCTGCTAAGTACGATCTGGAATCTGAGCATCCGAACCTATGATATCAGATATCATAGCGCAAGAAAAAAAACATGCATCTGTACATGAAATGTACTGGTATGTTAGATGAGGTGAGGCTAAAATGCATGGGCTCATATACATGAACAGTAACTAACTGAATTATATGAACATAACGGAATGAGAGTACATGGATAACTGAAACTGCTGTAAATACTAATTATGCAATACTGTGCATATATATATATGTATATATTTACTGTATTTGAGATCATATTGAAACTGAATACTGAGTTTTGATAACTGATGACTGATATCAGAGATTACTGATAACTGGGTAACTATTTTTGACAGTTCTGGTTCTGTAAAACTGAACTGAGTTTTATACTTAGTCTAAAGCTGAAACTATAACTGTGGGAGTGTTTATCTAACCAACATACCCTGATTATAAACTGAGTTGGAGTCCAACATGTGACCCCTGTTGGAAGGGTGTTAGCAACGTGCCATGGGTACTAATGATGGCTATGATGGATCCAATAAAGAATCACCCTCATCTGGCAGGTGAGATATGTGTTACCCTCAACTGGAAGGTGAACACTTTATCAACCCTTAACTGGCAGGTTGATATATTTAACCTATGTTGGCTACATAGTTCTGAAACTAAGGGACTGCTACTAAAGGTCACACCCTCAACTGGCAGGTGAGCCCCCATCCCTAGGTTCGCTCAGTGCTGAATCCTACTCCTAATTGAATAGACATTGAATTGATCACTAGATTGTACTAGGCTTGACTAAACGATTACTGCTCATGTTAATTTACTGAACTGGACTGAGTTTACTAAGTTTTGTAACTGACTGAGCGCTACTATTCATGACACTATTGAGACTATTCTGTAGCTACTGTAATTCTAGGTAAATAGATAGATTTGTTGGTATTGAATACCCCTAGGACTTGATAGCGTCAATAGTAAAGCATGGCAAAATCTTGAAAGCATTACATTAATTACCTATTCACATGCATTCATTTAGACATCTTGTCAAACACTTAAGAGGCATGAACTTGTACATTACTGGGATCACATAATAACATGTCATGAATTTACTACTCAATTTACATAGGCATTCTATCAAACACTTGGGGAGCATAATTAATTCACCTAGAATTCATCAAGATATAAACATCATGGCTACAACATTCAACTTGCAATTCAAGGGTTTAACAGGCGGATCATATAATTCTACATACTTTCTAATTAATCCACTTGAAACTTGTATGAATTTTGATTTGCAAACCATACAACAATACATACATGAACACAATCCAATTCAAATATGTAAATCATGAAATCAATGAACTTGTAGTTTTAAAAATGGTTCTTGAACTCCAAGGGTGGAAGGAAACCCAAGGATGAACACCTAAAATACCTTGATTGTTGATTTCTTGAAGATTGCAGAGAATTTCTTGAAACTTGATCTTGAGTTTGATGGACTAGGGTTTTGTTCTTGAGAGGATTTTTTGAATAATGAATGTAATTAGCCCTTTTTAGAGTTCAATTTTGTGTTTTGGCTGAATTGGGTGGGGATAAAATGACTTAATTACCCTTGGAAAGTCGGAATTAAATTAGCAAAAATGTTCCCAGTTATGCATTTGGCAACGCACCGCGTTGATGGAACCAACGCGATGCCAACGTTATGCCCAACGCAATACGTCGTAATCGCGTTAGCTCACTAAAAATTGCACTAAAGTCTTTACTTTGCCCAGCGATGCTACAGCTGATACATCGCATCGATGGGGTCGATGCGATGGCTGACGCACTGCATCGATGGTGACGTAATGACCCTTGTCACTGGTGATGATACTGTCGATGCAATTGCCGATGCGTCGCATTGAGATCGCATCGACTCACTGTTTTGGACATCCAATTAAGCTTCTAACAATGTCTGAAAAATCTGAAACTCACCTAAGGTGACCTATTGACATCCCTGATCATGGATCAATTTAAAAATCGATAATCCAAGGCCAAAAAGGTCAAAAATCAAGTCATTGAAATATCGAGGCCAAAAATGAGATTAAGTGTCAATACTTGGCTAAAATTTTTCTAAGTCTATAACCTCTTTTCGCATGCTATTAAAAATGAAATGACTAGGATTTTGGGGGGTCTTACAATATCTCCCCCTTGGGAACATTAATCTTCAAATGAGATTGACTGAACTGAGAACACTGATAGATTAAGTTTACCTGTTGAACATGCACAACTGAAGCATGATTACATGACTGAAACTGCTAATAAACTGAGTGTTCATACTGAACATGCATAACTGAAGCATGATTATATATCTGAACTGATTTATGAATCCATGACTGTCATGAGGATGATATAAAATGGTAATTGATACCAAGTTTATAAAGTTAATCTGAGTATGGAACTGAGTAAATCTAAGGAATACTGTTACCTTGGGCTACGTCTGAGTTTGCGGAGAAGAGGTGAGGATACTTGGTTCGCATATCTACTTCTTCTTCCCAAATAGCTCACTCAATGAACTAATTTCGCCAAAAAACTTTGACCAAAGGAACTTCTTTGTTCCTCAGTCTGCGAATTTGATGATCAAGGATTTCAACGGGGACTTCCTCATAAGAGAGGCTGTTCTAAATATCAATACTCTTTATAGGGACTACAACTGCTGGGTCACCAATACATTTCTTTAGCAAGGAGACGTGAAACACTGAGTATACTGAAGCTAAGTCTGAAGGCAACTCAAGCTCGTAAGCTACCTTTTCTAAATGGATGAGAATTCGGTAAGGACCGACATATCGGGGATGGAGCTTCCCCTTCCTTCCAAACCTCTTCACTCACTTCATGGAAGATATTTTCAAGTACACATAATCACCAATCTCAAACTATAGATCTTTTCTTCTTACATCAGCATATGATTTTTGTCGGCTCTGAGCTGTCTTAAGCCTCTCCTTGATCAATTGAACCTTCTCTAAGGCATCAAATACTAAGTCAGGCCTTGCCAGCGCAGTCTCGCGTACCTCAAACCAACCAATGGGAGACCTACACCACCTCTCATAAATCACCTCAAATGGAGCCATCTAAATACTGGAATTATAGTTGTTATTATATGCGAACTCAATCAAGGGTAAGTGGTCATCCCAATTGCCCGTAAAGTTAATAACATAAGGTATCAACATATCTTTTAAAGTCTGAATGGTCATTTCTTCTTGACCATCCGTCTGAGGGTGGAAGGTTGTACTAAGGTGAACTTGGGTACCAAAACTCTTTTGGAAGGCTTTCCAAAAGTGAGATTTGAACTGCGTACCTCTATTTGAAATGATGAATAACAGAACTTCATGCAATCTGACCAACTCTCTAACGTAGACCTTGGCATAATCCTCGACTGAGTAAGAGTAATGAACTGGCATGAAATAGGCAGATTTGGTCATCCTATCCATAATGATCATAATTGAATCTTGTTGATGACGAGTACGAGGCAAACCCATCATAAAGTCCATGTTCACTTTCTCCTACTTCCAAGTGGGGATACTAAACTCCTGCATAGACTCGCAAGGTTTTTAGTGCTCAATCTTCACCTGCTGACATGTAGAGCACTTAGCCACCAATTCTGCAATGTTCATTTCATCCCACTCCACTAATAGACTTTCCGCAAGTCACGGTACATCTTAGTAGCCCTTGGGTGAATTGAGTAACACACACCATGCGCTTCTGCAAGAATCCACAGCCTCACGCCATCCATACAAAACACACATAACCTACCCTGGCAATGCAACACACCATCTCCCCCTTAGGAGAAAACTTCTACTTTCTGATCTCTAACTGACTCTTTCTCCTTAACTAAATTAGGATCTTTGCCCTGTTTTTCTTTTACCTCAAAAACCAAGGAAGATTCCAAACTATTCCACACCCATATACTACCCTCACCTGAATCAACTAAACGAACACCCAACTTGGCAAGCTGATGAACAATCTTCTTACCATCCTCAACGTGAGCAACACTACTCATGGACAATCTACTGAGAGCATCATCCACTACATTGGCCTTTCTCGAATGATACAGAACACATGTCATAGTCTTTCAACAACTTTAACCACCTTCTCTGACGCAGGTTAAAGTCTTTCTGAAAAAATACATACTGCAAACTTTTATGGTCTGTGAACACATCAACATGAACCCCATACAAATAGTGCCTCCAAATCTTTAAGGAAAACACTATAACTGTTAACTCAAGATCATGGGTGGGATAATTCTTTTCATGGGGCTTAAGTTGTCTAGAGGCATAGGCTATGACCTTACCTCTCTACATTAAAACATACCCAAACCAACTCTGAAAGCATCACAATACATAACAAACCCGTTTGAACCATCTGGTAAAGTCAAAATTAGGGTTGTTCGAGCACTACTAACACTACCCTGAGATTTAAAGCCTGGTGCCCTATCCTTATTACCATTTCTGAAATTAGGCACTGGAGCACTGGCTGAGGACGGAGTAGAAACTGAAGATTTCAGGCGGAATTGAGAACGATTACCACCATCTGGCTTAGGCTGAGTGAAGTTAAAGCTACCTGCTCTAGTCCTCTTGTTCTACCTATCTTTCTATTTAGTCTTTTGCTTTTCTATCTACTGCGTATGGACCATCAACCTAGCCAAGTCTATCACCTTAATTAGCATTATGGTCCTACACTCCTTGACCACATTTTCAAACACACCAGACATGAACTTACTCATCTTAGATCTACTATCAGCTACCACATGAGGAGTATATCTGACTAACTGAGTAAACTTAAGAGAATCCTCCTTCACCGCCATGTTGCCCTGCTTCAGGTTAATAAACTCTAGTTCTGTGTGGGAAATATACTCATTCAGGGGATCTGCCTAAATGGGCGTAGGTGCTGGTTGGTTTCTAGTTCTTCTTACATTAGTCTTTTTAAGAGGCATATTCTATAAACGAAAGGTAAACTTAGATTAGATAGAGAGGTTAAATTGAGCTCATACTCACTCGCACGACATGAATAATAAAAGAAGGTAATTTTTCCTATAAATGCCTCATAGCCTCTTGTCCATAAGTGTGGTGCACTACATACCTATGCACAAGACTCTACTTGATACGGCTTTCAGACAACCTAGGACTCTGTTGAACCTTAGGCTCTGATACCAAGTTTGTAATGCCCCGAGACTGCACCCTGGGAATTACATGGTGCTTACAATCCCAAAAGATCACAAGTTAACCCATGACTGGTACCTACTATGAGCACTGAATAATAATGATACTTAAAATATATGCGGAAGTTAGGCTAAAATTGCCATAAGGTGTATAAACTGAAATAACTACTAAATACTGATAATAATACTAAAAAATGAATATCAGTCTAAAATAGTCTAGTTCGAAAGCCTTTAATTATTTGAATACAGAGTTGATGGGACAAGTCCCCAACTAACTCCAATTGCTAAACATATTGAACTACTAGCATGTTGAAATAAATAACTATGTCCTCTAAATATGAGGACTCACTACGATAACTATTGTTGATAACCTGAGCTGCTAAGTACGGTTAGAAACCTGAGTATCCGAACCTATGATATGAGACATCATAGCGAAAGAAAAAAAGTATGCATTAGTACGTGGAATATACCGGTATACTATATGAGGTGAGGTAGAAATACATGGGCTCATATACATGAATAGTAACTGACTAAATGATTGAACATAATGGAATGAAAGTACATGGATAACTGAAACTGCTGTAAATACTGATTATGCAATACTGTGCATATATACATACATATATATATATATATATTGTATTTGAGATCATATTGAAGCTGAATACTGAGTTCTGATAACTGGGTGATTGATATCTGGGATTACTAATAATTGTATTACTAATAACTAGGTGACTATTTCTAACAGTCCTAATTCTGTAGAACTGAACTGAGTTCTATACTTAGTCTCAAACTGAAACTGTAACAGTGGGAGTGTTCATCTAACTGACATACCCGATTATAAACTGAATTGGAGTCTAACTTGTGACCCCAGTTAAAAGGGAGTTAGCACCGTACCACGGGTACTAACAATGGCTATGTGGATCTACTAAAGAATCACCCTCATTGACAGGTGAGACATGTGTTACCCTCAACTGGAAGGTGAACACTTTATCAACCCTAAACTAGCAGGTTGATATATTTAACCTATGTTAGCTGCGTAGTTTTGGAACTAAGGGACTGCTACTAAAGGTCACACCCTCAACTGGAAAGTGAGCCCTTATCCTTAGGCTCGATCGATGCTGAATCCTACTCCCAACTGAAAAGACATTGAACTGATCACTAGACTGTACTAGGTTTGACTAAACTACTACTACTCGTGTTGATTGACTAAACTGGACTGAGTTCACTGAGTTCTGTAATAGACTGGGCACTACTGTTCGTGACACTACTGAGACTATTCTATAGCTACTGTAATTCTAGGTAAACAACTATATTTTTAGGTATTGAATACCCCAGGACTCGATAGCATCAATAGTAAAGCATGGCAAAATCTTGAAAGCATTACATTAATTACCTATTAACCATGCATTCATTTAGACATTTTGTCAAACACTTGAAAGACATGAACTTGTACATGAATGGTACTACATACTAACATGTCATGAATTTAATACTCAATTTACATAAGCATTCTATCAAACACTTGGGAAGCATAATTAATGCACCTGGAAATCATCAAGATATAAACATCATGGCTACAACATTCAACTTGCAATTCAAGGGCTTAACATGAGGATCACATTATTCTACATACTTGCTAATTAATTTCCTTGAAACTTATATGAATCTTGATTTGCAAACCATGCAACAATACATACATGAACACAATCTAATTCAAATATATAAATTATGAAATCAATGAACTTGTAGTTTTAAAAAGGGTTCTTGAACTCCAAAGGTGGAACGAAACCCAAGGATGAACACCTAACATACCATGATTGTTGATTTCTTGAATACTGTAGGGAATTTCTTAAAACTTGATCTTGAGTTTGATAGACTAGGGTTTTGTTCATGAGAGGATTTTGTGAATAATGAATGTAATTAGCTCTTTTTAAAGTTTAATTTTGTGTTTTGGCTGAATTGGGTGACGGGAAAGTGACTCAATTACCCTTGGAAATTCAGAATTAAATGAGCAAACATATGTCCAGTGACGCATTTGGCTATGCGCCACGTCGATGGGATCAACGCGATGGCCAATGTGATGTATCGTGATCATGTTGGCTCACTGGAAATTGCACTAAAGGCTTTTCTTTTTCGAGTGACACTGCAGCCAACGCATCACGTTGATGGGGTCGATGCGATAGCCGATGCACCGCGTTATGGTGACATAATGATCCTTGTTTCTGGTGACGATATTGTCGACGTGATGGCCAATGCATCACATCGAGATCGCGTTGACTCACTATTTTGGACATCCAATTAAGCTTCTAACGATGTTCGAAAAATCTTAAACTCACCCAAGGGGCCTATTAACATCCCTAATCATGAATCAATTTAAAAATTGATAATCCAAGGCTGGGTAGATCGAAAATCAAGTCTTAGAAATATCAAGGCAAAAAATGAGATCAAGTGTAAATACTCAGCTGAAATTTTTCTAAGTCTGGGACCTCTTTTGGCATTCTATTAAGACTGAAATTACTAGGGTTTTGCATGGTCTTACAAATAGTTTCAAGTTTTATTTCTGTATGAAATTTAAAATCGAAAATCAAAAAGATTTTCTTTGGTAATCATAGGTTTCATTTTATATAGGGATTTTAATGTTGAAAAATTAAAAAGTTTTTCTTCAATTCTTTTAACAATTTATTATTTTCTTTTCTTCTTAAAGTTTCAAGGAAAAAAAGAAAAAGAAAGAGTTTGATCGGTCATGTTGTGCCAAAACTTCACGAACTACGCACACCTGATTGTCCTATCTCGAGATTGAGATACGTAGGCGCTCTTCTTGGGTTCAGTGATCTTTTCAAAACAAAACGAGGAAAAAGATTTTGAAGAAATGTTGAACTCTAACGTATTTGTTATCTGTTGTCAGTTAGTTTGAGGTGGTTGGTTTGTGGCATTCTGGCTGGTCCTCCATATCACCCCAAATTCAAGGAAGAGTTAGTTGTGTCCAAAAAGGATATAGAGAGTGACGTCATGGATCAAATAAAGATTCAGGAAAATGAGAGTTTAAAGCAAGAGAATTTGAGACTAAGGCAAAAAATGATGGAAATGCATCGAGATTGGGCCAGTGGGTTGCCTCATCCTCTATTCCCCATTATTAACCCTGTAAATACCCTGAGCTTTCCATCACAATTGTAAGCTCCATTTCCTAAGGATATTGAAGCACCACAACTTGCCTCAAAATTCATTCCAAGCCAAAAGCATCCCAATGCTTCCATCACTCATTCTCTGGCTCTTTAGTATAAATATACCACATTGGTAGCACCACATATTATCTGTGATTTTGTTGCTCAACCTTCTACTGAGACTTTCACTTTGGCTATTAATACAACGGTTGTGCTTCTCTAATATGCTAGTGAGTCGATGTGTAATACTCTTGATGATTACTATTATACTCCTATGCCCATATTTATGTTAATTGGACCACCAAAATTTTTATCAAGAAGTCTGACATAGCAAAGAGCAAGAGAAAATGGCTAGGAAGATAAAAGGCTACGAAAAGTTCTCTAGGACTTGCGAATTATGAAGATGTTGCATATAAGGACTGGGGCATGTCTTCAAGTGTTAACCTCCCCCCTAACTTTGAGGTATAAAAATTTGAGAAACATGATGGGTACGATGATTCTGTAAAAAGCTTAGGACGATATTGCCATCAGTTGAAGGGGACTAAAGGAAAGAAGAAGGAAAATGTATCTATTATCGTTCCAGGGGCAAAGTAGATCTCGGTAGGTCCAACTCAGTAATATTGGTAGTCTCAATCCCGAGCTTACACATCAAATCCACATGCTCACCTACAACAAGGTTCCTCTTTGCAAAATCTAAGATATTTGATTCCAGTTCCTCAGTATTCTTTTAACAATGAACAACAATATACTCATTCGCCTTCTTATCCACAATGGTGTGAACCAGTCCCTAAGCATCGTCCTTGACCCCTACATATTTATGAAGGAACTTCTAAGTCCAAGTTTCAATCGAGGCCTGAGTTCGCAAAGGGGATGAAGGCAAATGATAATTTCATAGTTTATTCCAGACATTGAGACAATGAGGCATGATTACTCCTATACTTAGGTATACTCCCAATCCATATTCAAAAAAATTTGATCCAAATGTATGATGTGCTTATCATTCTAACACGCAAGGTCACAATACTGAAGATTGTCGTATTTTGAAAAGAGAAATAGATAAGATGATTCAAGAAAGATTGATTGTGGTGTAAAAGATTGTCACCTCAACCATCCCACTGAGTTCTTCACCAGCACGTGGTACTGTACAATATGTGGGAAGCAATGAGTTAAGCATGGAGATCCAGAACTTATTTGTTAAAGGGATTGTGTCTGACAGTGGTGGAAGCTCTAATCATGCTGATATGCAAATCAGTGGCTAAGATGTCAGGCACAACAATTAAGAAGTCACTCCTCTCCCTACTAGGAAGAGGTCTAGTAGTTTTTTTTTTTTCTGTTATCCAAATTATTTCAGGGTTGTAGTTCGGGATCTATCTTATTTTGTCTCTTTGTTATTTATGTTGAAACTCCTCTATCTTTCATTTCAACTAAATAGAGTGTCTATTTTTCCTTTATGTTTAAATGTGTTGTTTGTTTGTTCTCTTTACGCAGTATATCTTATGTTGATTCTAATAATATAACGTACATGCGGAATTTTTAGTCTGATCTTAAAATCTAATTTAATCATGAAACATTGAATCAGAGGGCTAAAGATAGAAAAACGCATCTAAGAAAATAGGTAGAGTGTTGAAACATTTGGTGACAATTGAAGCCTTCTTTGAAAATTAAGGCAATTATTTTGAGAATTGAAAGAATAACTTGGTCATCAATTTAAAGCCAAGTCTTATTAGGTCAAACAGTAGACAGACAATCCTATATCAAGAAGGACATGGAGATAATCAGCTACACGAAAGCATGAGTCATTCAATGTGAGGGAGGCACAACAAAGATGGAGTTATATGTTTGACAAGTATAGAAAAAGAAGTGGCACATATGCTCAGTTAAATTTAGTGCTGTTAAAGTGTCACAAATGATCTTAATCTTTCACTTCATATTGCATGATGTGGACTTACATTTCAAGGATTGATATGACGAAGGCATTTCATTCTGTTAGCTAAACATTGTGTCATCCTTTGTTTACCCATTTGAGATTTAGTATTATTTTATTTCATACCCCTCTTTTGGAATCAAGATAGAGTCAGCAAAGCTCAAAAGAAAAGTGTCGATCAAAAGAATAGAGTCAGAAGAATTTTAAAAAAAATACGTCCAAAAAGAAAGAAAAAAAATGTCAAAAAATAGAATCAAAAAAGTCCCCAAAATAAAAATTCAATGATAAAAGAAAAAAAATCAGAATCAAGCAAAACAACAAGTTGCAGGAACTACGTGTAACCTGATTCTCTTCTCTCTGGAGTGAGATACATAGGCTGCCCTACTTTGGGCTCGGTCCAACCAAATAAACAATTTAGAATTACCCAGTCAAAAGAAACTGAGGCATGTGTTAATCTTTATTGTTTGACTCGATTCCAAAAGTTGTAAGACCCACCCACTTCAAGTGTTATTGGGGCCTTATGTCATCCTTTCTTTCTAACCTTATCCAAAAGCTAAGTTACAACCAGAGAAAGACCTTTGGATCAATCTTTGAGAATGATAAGGCTAAGCAGCAATACATATGCTGATACATTTTGGGAACTACTTGTCTTCCTTAGCATAAGGAATCAGGAGAGAAATAAAATTCGAGAGTCTTAATGGTGAAAACCCTCACAGGCACCATAAGACGATTATGAGTTGAGAGAATGAAATGAGAGAGTCTTATTGGTGAAAACCCTCACAAGCACTATAAGACGATTATGAGTTGGAAAAAATAAAAATAAGAGAGTCTCATTGGGGAAAACCCTCACGAACACCACAGGGAAATAGTGAGCTGAGAGAGAAAATGAGAGAGGCTTGTGGCGAAAACCCTTCAAGGCATCACTAGTCGAATGAGGTCTCTGAATGCAATTGGCCTAAGGAAGCAACTCAGTTTCAAGGCCATTAACTCAACAACAATTGGTGGAAAGTTTGGATGGAAAGATCAGGCAGCTTAATCCAAAATACATGTCATAATCATTAGAGTTAACTATCGTTTTCAAACAAATTTTCCTTTTCTGTTTTAATGGGGACATTAATTGTCTTTTATTTCTTCTCTATATTTCTATTTTTGTTTTCTTGAGTCAATTATTCAAATGGAAAGTCATTTTTCTCGTGTCTTTGAGTCAAGCCCATATCAAAACAATTGAAAAAAGATTTCAAAACTGGCTACCAACTTTTTCAATTGCACAAAGTAAGACAAAAGGCCAGCACATGCAACAGACATGATTGTGATTTGAAATAAGGCATGCAGAAAGTTTTGTCAATTGACAAGCCAGGGAACTCATGGAAATAACAAGGTTCAAAGGGTTCATCTGAGAAGCATGGAAAAGCAGAGATATTGTGTTTGTTTCAGAGCCACTCTTAATAATCTGAGTTTGGGTCAATGATACAGAAAGTCAATGACATATTCTAATGGTTAGAAGCAAGGTTAAATATGATGAGGGCAAGAACGATTGTCGCGAAAGCTAAAGCCACAAACCAGCCACCATGTTTTAAACTCTCAAGTTTTCTTTGATGAAATAGGAAATATGTTACCTTCAAATCGAAGAATTCATAGCATAAATATCAAGTATTGAAATGCCTTACTTCTATAAATGCAGGAAGCAATTTTGTTGCACAGGTTTGATAATCAAATAATGGTAAAAATTCATCATCTTTTATCCCTCGAAGACACACTTCCTTGTTCAGGTATTTCAATTTTCAATTGCTAGGTGATACACTTCTTAAATTGAACCTTCACTCCTAGAAAATGTATTTTCTACTCGAGTCATTCCCCTTGACTTCTAGAAAATATACTTTCTAGTCGAGTCATTCCCCTTGACTCCTAGAAGATGTACTTTCTAGTTGAGTCATTCCCTTTGACTCCTAGAAGATGTGCTTTCCAGTCGAGTCATTCTCCTTGACTCCTAGAAAATATACTTTCGAGTTAAGTCATTCCCCGTGAGTCCTAGAAGATGTATTTTCTAGTCGAGTCAATCCCCTTGACTCCTAAAAGATGTACTTTCTAGTCGAGTACTCCTAGAAGATGTACTTTCTAGTGACTCATTCCCCTTGACTTCTAGAAAATTTACTTTCAAGTCAAGTCATTCCCTTTGACTCCTAGAAGATGTACCTTCTAGTCGAGTCATTCCCTTTGACTCCTAGAAGATGTACCTCCTAGTCGAGTCATTCCCCTTGATTCTTAGAAGATGTACTTCCAAGTAAGTCATTTCCCTTGAATCCTAGAAAATGTACTTTCTGGTTGAGTCATTCCCCTTGAATCCTAGAAGATGTACCTTCTGGTCGAGTCATTCCCCTTGACTCCTAGAAGATGTACCTTCTAGTCGAATCATTCCTTTTAAATCCTAGAAGAGGTACTTTCTAGTAGAGTCATTTCCTTTGACTCCTAGAAGATGTAACTTCTAGTCAAGTCATTCCCCTTGACTCCTAGAAGATGTACTTCCTAGTCGAGTCATTCCCCTTGATTCTTAGAAGATGTACCTTCTAATCGAGTCATTCCCCTTAACTCCTAGAAGATGTACTTTCTAGTCGAATCATTCCCAGTAACCCATAGAAGATGCATTTCCTTGTTTTCATTTTTTAAGTAGTTATGATGTGACTATCACAAAAGTCCTCTAATGATAAACTATGGAAAAAATTTAATTCCTGTTGTTTGGAACTTTACTTTTCTGACAAATGCAATCTCTTTTTATAATAATCTTTGTTTGAAATAATTTCTTTCTGGTTTTGATGTGATTTCAGGAGCCCACCTAAAAAATGGGGAGAATAAATGAAAAGTCAAGTAATAAGGTGAAGAAATTAAAAGTCAAGCAACAAGGTGAGGAAATTAAACGTCAACAGACTGAAGAAATAACAAGTCAAGAGCCCACCAGCAGAACAGGGTGAAGAAATTAAAAGCCAAACAACAAGGTGAAGAAATGAAAAGTCAAGCAATAAGGTGAAGAAATTGAAAGTCAAGCAACAAGGTGAGCAAATTGAAAGTCAACAGACTGAAGAAATAGCAAGTCAGGAGCCCGTCTGGAGAACAGGGTAAAAAAATTGAAAGCCAAGCAACAAGGTGAATAAATGCAAAGTCAAGAAACAAGGTGAAGATGTTGAAAGTCAAGAAACAAGGTGAAGAAATTGAAAGCCAACCAACAAAGTGATGAAACTATAATTCGGGAGCTCACACGGAGAACAGCAAAAGGAAATTGCAAGTCAGGAGCCTGCCTGAAGAATAAGGTGATGAAATAGCAAGTCAAGAGCCAAGAAAAGCTGCATAGATAGGACTTTTATAATTTCATTTATATTTTCAATTTATAATTTTAATTTTTTATGTAATTACAGAGTCCGGGCCAGAACCTCGAGGGAACCTCACTCGACTCTCCAACTCGGTTGTCCTAATTCCTTCTATTTCTTCCTTTGAATAATTGGTGGGGTCAAAATTCTATCTCGTTGTCTACTTCTTTGTCTGAAAACACTTTGTGTTTACTCCCAAAGAGGGACATGATGTAGACACAGAATTTTGTACCTCCTAAAAATTATTTTTTTAATCATTTTTACCCTGTCTTACCACGTACCGTCACCCATGTGATATGTTTCACACAATAACAAATCCAACAAATTCTTAACAACTTTTAACACCTCATCCTAAAAATAATAATAACCTACCATAATAACTTTTACATATCACACCCCTACCCCTACCCCCACCTCACTACCCCCTACCCTTACCCATATACTCCCTACCCATGTACCCTCTATCCCACTCATGTCTTTCTTCCAAAAAAATGAGAATACAATACACACCATATATACTCACACACGAACCCCTCATTATTAACACACATCACTCCCTCACTGGAAAAGACACACACAAAAAAAACTTTGCACACAGATCCACATAGACACATTTACCTCTCATATACTCACTATTCCAACAACAATACACACACACCCATACATAAAAACACATATCACATTCTCATACACTCCATAGAAAATTTACAGAACACACTAATACACACAACTGATAGAAGAGTGATAATATGATAGATTGAGAGTGAAAATGGGGAGATTGAGAGAGAGAAAAGAAGGGAGAATGGGGTGAAAAGCAGAAATCAGAGAGATCAAAGATGATCAGAACTATACAAAAACGTGATGAAAAACAAAAAAAATAGATGCAGGGAGAGAGAGAATAAAATTGAGGGAGAGGGTGGAAGAACAGAGTTGATTTGATCAGTTTTTGACAAGATCTCACCAAAAACCCATAGATTTAGTCACCAAAAAAAAACCAACGTCGCCGTCCGATACTGTTTTCAATGAAACCCGGCCGAAAAATAATGTAACCATCTTAAAGTCAACTAAAACCGTGCTATTTTGTTCATGTTTAGCTTGTATTTGGCTGTTGTTGGTTCATTGGTTCGTCCGTCTTCATGAGTCTATTTTTTATATTGAATTTTAGACTTTTTCGTGATTAAGTTGTATAGATATTCGTGATTTGGGATTCATGTTAAGGTCTTCTTCTTGGGTTTAAATCTGTTTGAATTGCGGTTTCTTGACACCGAGTTGGTTTGTTCGTTGTTGGAGCATTGCTCGTATCGAGGTTTGATTTAGGGTCTCTGGATGCGGTTTTTGTCTTCTCATTTGATTGATATTTGAGTTTGAAAGCTTCAATTGAGGTCCAACTCTTCAACTCTATTTTTCTTTCGGTTTATCGCAATATGATGTGTTGATGTTATGATTGTGTGATTCGTATTTGATTGATTGTGTAGTTGAGAAATTATATTTGTTTTGGATTGATTCATTAGTTTTATAATAAAATTGGCTAATTGGTTGATAATGACTTGAATTTTTTTGAGGTAAATAAAATTGGGGCGAAGATTAAAAATTGAAAAAGTGAATGTTGGTTTATGTCGATTCCATGTTGGCTGTTTAAATCAGAATGAACATCGATTGTGTCCATCTCGATAGTATCATGTGTTAGCCCGTTAAATGGGTAGGTAAATATTAAGTTAGGTAGGCAAATTGTAGAAATTGACGATTGTGGAATGATTGAATTTTTGTGCTTGAGATTGTTTCATTTGGTCGCTTAAAATTGGAAAATGTATTCATTTAGACGGGGAATGCCCCGAGGTCATTTGCACTTATTCACTGGGGTATGCCCCGAAGTATCTTGTATGCGAAGGATGTTCGTGATTAAGGCTCGAGGCATCGGCTAGAGCATAGTTTAGGTTAGCGTAGGTTTATTTCAGTATTTTTTTATTTCGGACTGTAATAATTGGACTGGACACTAATTTTTCAAACTTGTTTTGTTTGTTTTTGTATGTTTTATATGATTTATACATCCATAGTGTCGTATTAGCCGATATACTCCATGAAGTGACCGTGGTCAAACCATGGGACCGAGGGGTGCCTAACACCTTCCCCTCAGTCAACAAAATTACTTAACCGGAATCTCTATTCGTAGACCTATTTTTAAAGAGTCAAATCATTTTGAAAAAGAATTTCCAAAGGTGATTTGGCACACCCGATTTATGCCAAGTGGTGACTCTGAGTTTAAATATAAAAATTCTTTTTGAAATAATAAATATTTATTTTTGTCATTTAATAATAAAAACCCTTTTCAAACTATAAAATTATATCTTTTTTGGTTTAAAAAGGGGTGTGACACCGCTAAAGCGTCACTCGACCGCTTTAGCAGTCTAGCAACAATAGCGGGAGCTGCTAAATCAGGCATCACTTTAGCGGTCATTGACTACTAAAGCGGACACCGACTATTGGTTCAGGTCCATCCCAATAGGCGCTTAAGCGATCCTATCAGGTGTCATGCATCAGATTTTTACCAAGTCCAAAATTGACTTCGATCGAGTGCTCGGTATTCGTTCAAAACCCCGTGCACGCAAATGAATTATCCTATCATACCAAATTTGATGTTTCAGACTTAATAAAACCATCTAAACTTTTATTTGAGATTTTTGAATAAATATGGGGCCCACACCTATAGTTTCATTTTTCGCATAATTCGCCCGATAGCCCAAAACAAATTCGAAATCCTCGGGACCTGAACCAAGGGCCCTTCTAGCCTAAATCAATGTTTCGAAGCTGATGGTCCTATATGAATTTTCATTCGATAACATCTAGTAAGAATTTTGGTCCGAGACCAAATCCTAACTTATATTGTTGCTTAAAATCTGTTATTGGTGCGTAGCAATAATGTCACGACCCAATTTCACGAGTCATGATGGTACCTTATTTAACCATCCAGTAGGTAAGCCAAATCATAGCGCAAAATGATAAGTAATGGGATAATTGGTGGACAGTAAAGTAAATACCAAAATTTTTCTGCGTAATTAGATTACGTAAAATATAAGGGTAATGACGCAACTAAATATAAGTAAGGAAAAATAATAGAAATATCCCATGACCTAGTAAGGTAGGTACAAGAGCCTATAGCAAAAGAATAAGAGTACTATAAATATCAAATGAACAATAGTCTCGAATATAAAGACCATCCAAAATAAAAGAAAGAGAGAAAGTCTGCTTCGGCTTTTAAAGCTCACCCTATCTCCGAACTTCGACCAACACTAGTATAGATGTCAATGGCGGCAGCTAGTGCTCGAATCTATATCAGAAAAAGATGTTGAAGTGTAGTATGAGTATCAAGAAATAGTTACTCGGTAGGCATCATCGACTAACTAAGCTAAATCATAATATAAGTACAATAAGATGCAAGATAATAAACTAAAGTCAGGGAAAAGGGGAAACTTGGAACAGTTCTCCAAATACTGAAAGTAAACAATCGAGTGAATAATATCAAAGAGAACATAACTAACTATAGCATAACTAGGCCACCATAAGCTTAGAAGGCGTAAACAAACATACATAATCCAACTGGTCCCCTTAAGCCCGAAATAGACGCATCCAAGAAGGAAATACCTACAATGGCACACACAAAATATCCTAACCTCAAAATCATAAATGTGAATCCTCTCATATAATAAGCACTAGACTCAAACCGATTCCATACCTATTATAAGTATCCCTCAATGTCGACTTGAATAAAAAATAGTATCTCACATGTCAGACTCGAATCGAAAATAGTATCATGAATACTGGACTCGAATCAGAAATAATATCATCATAATTACCAAAGTCAAATTGGTTTTTATATCATAATTGCTAGACTCGAAGCGATCTTAATATATCCAAGGTATAAGCCTAGCACAAGTCAAAGTATGTCTAAGTCCTCTTCGGGCTCAAGAATATAAATAGGATAACGGAGGAAGGCTTCCTAAATCTATAAGAAGCTATTTATCATTTTGACCTAAAGTAGGCCGGAGGAGCCTACTTCTAACCTCGAAAGTCCGTTCTAAGAAAATTTCTACCCTAAACTAGAATAAAGTACCAAATCCCACTATAAGGTGCTACATAAGCCTCGCTAAGTCTTAAGGTGGCAATTCAATCCAAAGAACGGATGGTTAAGTCAATCAACCTCAATATGGCTCGCTAACTGGCTAAATAATCTAAATTTTGTTAACTATGTGATCAAGTCATAATTTTCATCCCAAAACTAGCCTAATGTGATACCGATACCATAATAAGGCTCAATCTAAGGAAAGAGTAAGCCTTGCTTACCTGGACGTCGAAGAATGCCCAATAAGTCCGCTAAATTGGAGATTTTTTCTTCCGAGAAGCCTCTGAATGATGACACGCTATTAAAATAGTAATCTACGCATTAATACAAGAAAAATGATACCCATATTACATTTTAATGCTTCAAATCCAAAATCGAGTCAAAATTCTATGTAGGGTCCAATTGTGGAATCACACTCTCAAAACTATCAACACGTTCCTCTATTTTCAGGGATCATTTACCCTCAAGAATGAGTAAATTCCAAGCTCAAATGACACTCAATTGAATCCATCAAGAAACTAGCGATTTATGACGAAATCAAAAAATAAAATCAAGAATTAGACAAAAACTTACAAGAATTGCAATGAGGAAACGACCTTTTGGAGCTCACCAACACCCCACAATCACCCAAGGATTATTCTCCCAATTTCCTAAGATCTCTAGGATTTTATGGCTCTTGAGACTTGAAGAAATGGGATAAAATCTGGTGTAAAAGTTGAAAAGAGTTTGTTTTACATAAAGATTTAAGAATACAGTAATAACTTTGAGATTTTAAAAAATAATTAAAGAAATAAGGTTGTGTCCCACAATGAAAGGCACCATTCAAACTTAGTCCCTGCAGCATCACTCAATAATTCCCAAGAGTTGAACAATTTAGCTCAATATGATGTTCCCATAACTATACAAGTTATTTAAATTCGAATGATTAGTTATGTGATATAAATTTAACTTATTTCTAAGCAAAACTATATTAAACAAGGGTTAGCGCCTTGAGTTCATGCAAAACTTTTACCTAACCTTAACTCAGCAAATCTAAAATATTATAGCACAAGCTAAAATTTTCAACCATAAACAATCAATAAAAACAAGAGGAATATTGATATCTTAATTACTGAAAATCATGCAACACACAAAAACCTAAGAATGTTACACCCACATTAGGTTCACAACCTCAATAAAGAATTTAGCTAAGGGCGGATCTACAGTGTTGGATGGGGGGTTTTTGAAAACCCTCACCTGTTATCGTAGATCCGGTAAATATATTAAAATAGAACAAGTTAATAAATACTATAGATGGGAACCCATAAACTAAAATAACATTGGCTTGATGGCATGGAATGGACCCTTGAAGTGCTTAGCCCCCTGATCATGGGATCTATCCCTGCTGGGTGTTGTCTTTTTTATTATATTATTACATATTACTATATTTTATCGAAAACCCACAAATTTGAGATCCTAGATGCGCTTTAGCTACTCATGATAGAACAGAAATGACAATAACAGTTATTGAATTGAATTCATAAAGCTTAACTTAAATACAAATGATATAAGAATAGTGTTGTTCTTCGTTTTTCACAAGATTTGAAAACTAGAGAGAGAAATAATCAAACTGAAAACTTAGGGTTTATTAGGGAGGTTCAGGCTTGGATTGAAAACTAATTCGTTTTGATTAACAATAAAATAAACAAATCATATCATTCCATATAGTAAATAAAACCTTTAATTATATTTTAAAATAAGTCCATCAAAAATAAGGGCATTATAGAGCTAATACATAAATGTTGGAGCACTTCTAGGGCCAAAAGATAAACATACGATATTTTTGTACCAAATCTAATCGTTCTAGAGAATTTTAGGCCCTTTTCATCTATAATTAATTCTAAAGGAGGTGAAAATATTTGATGCATGGAACATAAATTTGAAATTGAGATTTGAAAAATATTTGCACTGTTTGAAAAGTTAAAAATATAGAATAAAGATTATATTAATGCATGTTATCTCTAAGGATATATTCTTGAAATCAAATTCTTATTGTACATGCATTTGAAAATAAAATCATCGCAATGATAAAGCAATATTAAGATTTTTCTACTTAGAACTTTCAGCAACATTATCTGTCATGTCGATCACTGAAAATGTCAGTTCTAAATCCAAATGATTGACATAGAAACCAATTACTTCTTTTCCCTCAAATCCTCGTCGCTTAACAACACGTTCAATCCAATCTTCATATAATCCAAAAACTCCGTCTATGTCCTTTTTCAACTTAAGGAGATGATTAGCTCCAGTGTCTTGATCACGAAGAGGAATCATGACCTCACCTTCTTTCTCAGCTATTACAGCCACTACAGGATCCATGTTCTGAAAGAGATATTTTAGATCACTTTCAGTGAATCTAACACCTCTAAAATCTTTTGTTAACCATTTCACCAAGGGAAACTCTCTTTCATCCTTACTTACCAAAGGGGACTCTCTTTTAACCTTGTTCTTGTCTTTCTTCCGGAACATATCATATAATTTTGAAATAAAATCTAACACCTTAACAACTTGAAAGGTATAGCCTATACTTGTATGTATTATTTTGACATTGGGTGGTATATATAAGCCTCTAGTGTATTATTTCATAGGTAAAAATTAACTCTTTAGATAAACGACTAATCATTTTAAAGATTATTCAAATTTTCCAATTTCTTTGTAGATCTATAAAAATTAAAAAATTATTTCCTCTATTTAAATTACGTATAGAGGAGATTAAATCACACTAACTTACTTTTTCTTTATTTTTTTTTGAATCTGAAATAATTTAATGTTGTTTCCTTATAAGGAAAATTACATATTTTGCCCCTTTGACTTGTCTTGAAATTTACACAACAGTCCACAAATATATCAAGCAGCTACCATTGGATCCCAAGAGTGATATCCTTGAACGTAGGTATTGGATTATGGTTCAAAAACAACCGGCTTGGTACCTTCACACAAGGTGCATTATATAATAAGCGTAAGTACTAATCCTGCCAATCCTAAATTGAACCAATGGTGAGGGTCTGCCCTATGATACTTAAATGTGCATTCACCTCAATAATTACATAGAACCAAGAGTGAACCACCAAAACAGTTCAAACATACATAGACGTTCAACTATCATATGATCACAAATAATCATATCCACTTTTCGTAGCATTTAAGTACACATCCTTCAATTGAATTAAGACTAGTCTAAGTTCAGTGAATAGGGAGAGTTGAATGTGGTGTATATGTTGTATATACAACTCATACTTTGTATTGCTAAATAGTATCCTTGAAGGACTCACGAGGTCCATATACATGACAAACATTCCTTCCATACCCAAGCCAAGCATATCAATAATAAACCGGGCAGGTGTGCCCCTCTAATTTATATAGCATTGAGCAGATGTACCACTCCGATCACTATGAAATGAAATGTACCATATGAAAGAATGCAACTCCACTCCCATAAACAATATGTACACTTACAAGCTTGAATTTACATCATAAGTCAATTTAATTATCAATTAAAGTTCTCCTCTTCTTGATCTCACAATTACATACTCTCTTTTCGAACCAAAGATTATGAAAATTGTAGAAATGTAAATTTGACCCTCCCAAACGCCAAATTTACTCATTTACCCCACCTTAGCATGCACCCCGCCCTAGTTGATAATTCTTTTGTAAAAGGACAAAAAATAACTAATTCATAACAAAAATACCCACCCTGAACCCACATACACCTCACCTTACCCAACCCCTGCCCCACGTATCCCCTACCCCACCCCCTCACCCGAGTCACATTTTTACATACCTCACACTATAGACGCACACACCTCACACCCCACAAAAGGAGACTCAACAATTCTCACACACAGATAACTGATATCTGAGATTACTGATAACTGAATTTCTGATAATTGAGTGACTGTGTTTGAAAGTCCTGATCCTGTAGAACTGAACTGAGCTGGGTGACTGTGTCTGACAGTCCTGATCCTATAGAACTGAACCGAGTTCTGTACTAAGCCTAAAACTGAAACTATGGGAGGTAATCATCTAACCGATATGCCCCTCTCTGAACTGATTGGGGTCCAACCTGTAACCCCAGTTGGAAGGGTGTCAGTACCGTGCTACGGGTAAAGACAAGTTGTTGAGTCACCCTCACCTGATAGGTGCTCTGAATGAGAATGGTGGTACCCTCAACTGGCAGGTAAGACACCTAATCAACCCTCAACTGGCAGGTTGATGTCTCAATCTACTCTGGCTACGTAGTTCTGGAACGCAAGGACTGCTTCTAAGGATTACATCTTCTACTGGAAAGTGAGTCCCCATCCTTGGGTTTACTCGGTGCTGAATCCTATTCCCAACTGATTAGACACTGAACTGATTTCTAAACTGTACAAGGCTTGACTGAACTTTTACTGATCGTGTTAACTGACTGAACTGGACTGAGTTCACTAAGTTTGACTGAGTTCTGTACTGACTGGGTACTACTAATCGTGGTATTACTGAGACTATTCTGTAACTACTTTAGCTCTAGGTCAACAGCTAAGATTTTTGAGTATTAGATACTCCTAGGACAAGATAGCATGAAGAGTAAAGCATAGCATGATCTTGAGAAACATAACAATGTACACGTGTCCACAATTCATTCATAGAGACATTTTATCAAGCACTTGTAGGGTATAAGCTTTTACATGATTGGGACCACATAATGACATATCATGATTCCATTATTTACTTCACATAGGCATTTTAGCAAACACTTGGGGAGCATGGATTATTTCACATGATAATGACATAAACTATTTTAATTTCATGGAAACTTAAAATAAATCATCAATTGAAACCCAATCACTATCATGAACATGAATATAATTAATATAATCTTGAAGCATGAAATTCATGAAAACTCAATCATGTATTTTTAAAAGGGATTCTAGGGCTCTATGGATGGAAGTAACCCATACATGAACACCAAACATACCTTGATTGTTAATTTCGTGGAGATTGGAGTGAGTTCTTGGGGCTTGATTCTTGAACTTGATGAAGTTAGGGCTTTTTCTTGAGAGGATTTTGTGAAAAGGATGAGCAATTTTGCTATTTTGGGCTTTAATCCCATGTTATGGAGCTATTGGGTGAAGGGAAAAGACCCATTTGCCCTTAAAAATGTGAAACATAACTGCAGGAAAATACACGAGATGGGCTAGCCAGGGTGCCACGGGCTTTGGAGCACCGCTCTATGCGAAGCACCACAGGCTCTAAAGTGCCGCTTTGGGCAGGGCGCCGCGGGCTTATCGCCTCGAGCCACTATTTTTGAATTCCAGACATGCCCTTACGCTTGTTCAAAAGTTCTGAAACTCACCCAAGATGTACTATTGACTTCCCCGATCGTGAATCAACTTAAAAACTAACTTTCTAAGGTCGGGAAGGTCGTAAATAAATTCCTCAAAGTTTGAGGGCTTTAAAAATGTCTAAGTCCTAACACTTAGGTGAAATTTTCTAAGTCTGGGACCTATTTTGACATGCTTTAAAGGACTCAAACGATTAGAATTTTGCGGGGTCTTACAATTGTATTCATTTGGCCAGGGAATGCCCTGATGAAAATTGTATTTGTTCACCAGAGAACGCCTTGGCGTATTATGTCTTCGAAGGAGGTTCGTAATCAAGGCCCGAGGCATTGGGTAAATCATAGTTTAGGATAGTTAGAATAGTTTGGGTTTTCATTTTAGAATTTCTTATTTTGGTATGTATTAATTGGACTGGACACTATTTTTCGGAGTTTTAACTGTTTGTTATTTGTTTTTTTGTAGTGTGCTTTGTTGATTTGTAGATTTTATAGTGTCGTACTAGCCGATATACTCCACGAAGTGGTCATGGTCGAACCATAGGATCAAGGGATGCCTAACACCTTACTCCTCAGTCAATAGAACTCCTTAACCAAAATCTCTGTTCGTGAACTAGTTTTAAAGAGTCAAAAATCATTTGAAAATGAGATTTCTAAAGATGACTTGGCACACTAGATTTATGCCGAGTGGGGACTCTGAATTTAATTGTAAAAAATCCCTTTCAAAATAAATTTTTATTTTTAGTTATTTTTTAATAAATTAAAACCTTTTCGAACTTAAAGTCAATCTTTTTGGTAAAAAAGAGGTGTGACAACTCTGGCAACTCTACTAGAAATTCTTAGAATTTGAGCTTCTTTGTTGAGTTGTATCGGTTTAGTGTGACTCTATAGGTGTATAGACATTTTATTTGAGTTATCGTATGTGTTGACATTTTATCATTGTTGAGTGCCTACGTGCTATGTGTTTACAGTTTTCTTATGTGTTACCATTTTAAATCTGGCAGCATATGCATTGCCTTGAGTCACTTCATTTGAAACAAGTCTTGGAGTATATGTCGTGTACACGAACTTTCGTTGAGTCACCCTTATTTTAGGAGGGGGAGCCGTCGGACGTACTGAGTGGGTGGAAAGTTTTCCCAATCACTATCAACTATATACTCCCCCGAACAGTCTTGTTAGTTGAACCCCAACCTAGATTAGGCTTTATTTCATTCATATTTGCATCATTTTGAGACCTAGTAGGATCCGGTTGGTCCTTTGCAAGAGACTCACCCCTAAACATCCCTACGTGCTAATTGTTGCATCTTTGAGGGTAACAGAGTCATTTGATGGATTGATTTAGATAATCATGTGTTGGAGTTAAGGAAAGAGTGTATTTTGGCAAAGTTAGAATCGATTAAAAAAAAGCAGAAGGAAAAACAAAGAGAAAAAGAAAAAAAAATGAGTCGAAGTAAGAAATTTCGTAGTTTATAGGAGTTCTTTTTGGATTTTGTTATCATAATCAAAAATTCAAAAAGATTTTTTAAATTTTTTGGACGCATTTTCTCAAAAATCAAAGTTTCAAAAAGATTTTTCCTTTGTTTCCTTTAGCATGCATTCATAACTCAAAAATTTCAAAAAAAATAGCAGCTTTATATATTTTATAAAAGAAAATTTAAAAAAAGATGGTAAAAGTTTTGTACATTTCATATAATGAAAATTCCCAAAAGATATTTCTTTTAGTGTCGTCATATTTTTCTACGTCAAAATTTTATTTGTGATGGTGCTCTGTTTTCAACAATTTCATCTGAAAAGACAAAAAGATTTTCCTTTCGTAGTTGTTTGTGTCATTTTTATATGAAGTGTCGAACAGAAAACTAAAAGAAAAGATTTTATTAACTTTTTCCTTATCTGTTTTGGTCGAGTCCCTCAAGTCGTGGTCCAGTCTACTAATTAGTGTTTAATTATCCAATCTGGATGAACTACACACCCCTAATTCTCTTCTCTCAAGAGTGAGATAAGTAGGCAGCCCTTCTTGGGTTCGGTGATCTTATTTAAAAAAATTAAAAATATTTTCTTCTCTTTTAATTTTAGATATACATCTTTAGAAAGAAAAAATACAAAAAGATTTCTCCTTTATAAGTTTTAGATTTTGTGTTTCATACAAAATCGCAAACCCAAAAAAATTTGTCAATATATTTTGAAAATAATGATTAAAAAAAAAAGATTTTCTTTATTCTTAATTTTAGATTAGTCGTTAGCACATGTTACTTCATCTGAAAAATATAAAAAGATTTTCCTTTGATAATTTTCGGTTGCATCTTTGTATAAAATTCAGAATAAAAAATTTATAAAGATTGTGTAAATATCTTTTGAAAAAGATAAAGAAAATCTTACTCTTATTTTTGGATTAGTTGTTTTAAGTGTTTCTTCATTTGAAAAAAAAATCATTTGGTAATAGATTAGTTAAGTCATGCATTTCTTCATATGAAAATACAAAAAAAAAAAAATTTTGATAATCATAGGTTTCATTTTCATAGCGGATTCAAGCCTGAGATATTCAAAAAAAATTCGCCAATTCTCTTAACAATTTATTTTTTTCATTTCTCCTAAAGTTTCAAGAAATAGAGAAAAAAGAAAGAGAGTTTGATTAGACATTTTGTGGTCAAACTTCACGAACTATGCATACTTGATTCTCCTCTCAAGGGGTAAGATACGTAAGCGCCTTTCTTGGATTTGGTGATCTTTTCAAAAAGATGAAAAAAAAAAAAGGAAAAAAAATAGAGAAGTTTTAAAAAAGTGTAGAATTCTAGCGCATTTGTTATCTCAATGGTTCAGCTCATTTAAGGTGGTTGGTTTGTGGCATTCTGATTGGTCCTCCATATTACACCAAGTCTAAGCGTCAAATAAGGATATAGAGAGTGACATCATGGATCAGACAAAGAATCAAGAAAATGAGAGTTTAAAGCAAGAGATTTTGAGACAAAGGCAACAAATGACATAAATGCACCGAGCTTGGGCCAGTGGGTTGCCTCCTCCTCCATTCCTCACTCTTGACACTACAAATACCTCAAATTTTCCACCAAAATTGCAAAGTCAATTTTCTATTGTTGTTGATACACCACAACATGTATTAGAATATACTTTACTCAAACAACATTCCAATTCTTCCACTACTCATTCCCTAGATCCTCATTATAAATCTACCACATTTAATGCACCACCAACCATCCGTTCTTTTATTGGTCAACCCCCTACTGAGGCTCCCACCTTGGCCATCCGCCCAACGGTTGTGCTGCCCCAATCCGCTAGTGAATCTCTGTGCAATACTCTTGATGATCATTGCTATACTTCTGAGCCTATATTTAAGTTAACTGGACCACCAAAATTTCTTGTCAATAAGCCTGGCGAGACAGAAGGGTAAGAGGAAATAGCCAGAAAAATAAAGAGTGTAGAAAAAACTATGAAAAAAATTCTCTAGTACTTGCGGGTTATGAAGATGTTTCATATAAGGACTGGGGCATGTCTACCGATCCTAACTTTTCTCCTAGCTTTAAGATATTAGAATTTGAAAAACATGATGGGCATGAGGAACCCGTGAAGCACTTGGGACGATATTACAATCAATTGAGGGGAACTAAAGAGAAAAAGAAGGAAATTATAACTATAGTGTTGTGAGGGCTACAACAGAGCTCGAGAGATATAACTCACCAGTACTGTCAGTCTCAACCCGGAGCCTATGTATCAGATCCACATACTCACATGTAATAAGGTTTCTTTCTCCAAAATCTAAAATACTTCATTCCACTTCCTCAGTATCCCTTGAACAATGCACAACTACATACTCATCCGTCTTCCTATCCACAATGGCATGCATCGATCCCTCAAAATCATCTCCGACCCTCACATATTTATCATGGTACTCTTAAGTCTAAGTTTCAACCCAAGACAAAGTTTGTAAAGAGAAAGAAACCAAAGGATAAATTCACACCAATTGAGATAATGAAGCATAATTACTCCTCTCCTCGGGTATACTCCTGACCCACATTCCAAAAATTTTGATCCTAATATAATATGTGCATATCATTTTGATTTTTAGGATCACAATACCAAAGATTATCTTACTTTCAAAAGAGAAGTAGAAAGGATGATTCAAGAAAAGTTTATTGTGCTGCAATACATTGACACTTCAAGCGTCCCATAGAGGTCATCAACACACGGTAATGCACAATATGTGGGAAGTAATGAGTTAAACATGGGGACCCAAGACTTATTTGATGAGGAAAATGTATTGGATAGTGTTGAAAGTTCTTGAAAGTTCTAGTCAGGCTGATGTGCAAACCAGTGACTAAGATGTCAAGCTCATCAATTTGGAAGACAATCCTCTCCTTACTAGGAAGGGATTTTAGTAGTTTGTTTTGTTATCTTTTCTGTTATCCGAATTATTTTAGGATTGTAGTTCAAAATCTATCTTGTTTTTGTTTATTTGTCGTTTATGTTTAAACCCTTCTATCTTTCCTTTCAACTAAATAGAATGTCCTTTTTCTTTTACTTTTTAATATATGATTTTTTTTTTGTTTTCTTTACACAATATTTTATGTTGATTCTAGTGATATGATATGCTTACGAAATTTTCAGCCAGATCTTAAAATTCAGTTTAGACATAAAGCATTGAATTAGAATGTTAAAGTTAGAAAAAGAGCATCTGAGAGAGTAGATAGAGTTTTGAGACATTTGGTGATCGAGTTGAAGTCTTACCTGAATAATTAAGAAAATTATTTTGAGAATCACAAAATGACTTGGTCATCAGTTTAAAGACATATCTCAAACATTTTGAATTAGATCAAACAGTGGAGGAACAAGCTCCTATGCCAATAGGAACAAAAGAAAATTCATTCCATTAAAGTATGAGTCATCAGATATGAGGTGTGAACAACATAGATGAAATTGGAAGTTAGAAAAGTGGGGAATAATAAGTGGCATATGCTCAGTTAAAGTTAGTGTTGTGAAAAAGATATAAGTGATCCTCATCTTCCATTTTCATATTGCATGCTTTGTACTTGCATTTTTAAGGATTGATATAGCGAAGGCATTTCATTCTGCTATTCAAATATTCTGTCATCCTTTGTTTACCCCGTTTGAGATTTTGTTATATCTTTTCTTCCATACCCCTCTTTTAGAATCAAGTTGGAGTCAGTAAAAGTTCAAAAAAAAGAAAAAAAGAAAAAGAAAGTGTTGGGCTTAAGAATAAAGTTAGAAAAAATTCAAAAAAAAGTGAATTAAAAAAAGAGTGTCAAGAAAATAGAGTCAGAAAAAATACCAAAGAGAAAAAGAGTCAATAAAAGAGAGAGAAAAAAGAAGAAAAGAAATCAAAATCAAGCAAAAGAACAAGTTGTCGAAACTATGTTTGACCTGATTCTCCTCTTTTGAGGGTGATATACGTAGGCAACCATACTTTGAATTTGGTCAACCAAATAAATAATTTTGAATCACTCGGTTAAGAAAATTGAGTCAAGATTAATGTCACAACCCAAATCAGGGCCTAGTCGTGATGGATACCTTTAAGTCCATCGAGAACTGAAGACCACCCGCTTAGCCTAGCCAACCATAACACAATATGAATAACAGCAGAAGATAACCAAGAATATAAGCAAGATAGATAAGATAACCAAAAAGGGACACTAGGAGTCCAAAATAATAACCATTCCTATACTTTGTCCACAAAAGGCTCTAAACTGAAATATCAAGTTATATCCGGACATGCTCCCGATCATGGCCAAAAAAAATCCAAAAGTATTAAAAGAAATTAATAGAATTTTTGAAATTACAAAGAAATCAATGAAATGTCCGGCCTTCCGGAAGATGGAGGCTCACCACTTCAACACTGACCAACCAAAGAACTATATCACCAAATGATGCACAAGGTAATAGATGACCCCTAGAACCCTACATTATGAAACGATACAGCTTCCGGAGATAGTCAGTGGGATAAGCATTGGCATATAACTCAAGAAAGGGATAAAACAATATGATGTCCAAATCAGTCCAAAACCATATGCACACATTCATATACATATATATAAAATGTCGGGATAGAAAATAAGGTTTTATCATGAGATTTAAAATCATTAACCTGGACTATGTAGCTCTAACCATCCAAAGGGCACCCATGGGCTATATGGGTTCAGCTCTCACTACTGAAAGGACCCCAGCACGTGTTAGACACACGAACTGCAGAAATCCAAGGTAGGGCCAGGGAATCCATGACTTCAGCCATTCCAAAATATATAAAGTGTGAACTATGAACATGGTCATTAAGACGCCACACCGGAAAATATAGTTTCTAGTATTGGTCCCTTTTGAAACTTCCACTTTCCACGACGAGCTACACAACTCCCTTTTAGCCCAAATTAAACCATTTACACATAATTTCATCTATTAACCCAGGGAGTATTTTAATTTGACATTTATCGTTGGTATCGTCATATCAAATAAACTTTAAGCTTGCAAGCCAACTCCATTATGTCATTCCAAAATTAATTAGCCAAAATGACTCCAAAGTTTACAATTTAAAATCAATCCATGGTCACCAAGGAATTTCAAACCAATTTGTGTTTCATTAACCTTTTATACAATGTAAGGTTCCAAAAGTGAAGTAGATTATGCATGTATCCATATTTTAAAACCAATTACACAAGTTGGGTTGAGGGTAAAGCCAATTCCAAACCATTAAATCATAAGTTTCGTGGAAATCCATGTTCCCAATTTTAATTCCCACACTCATGCATTTATTTAGTTCAAAACCATAAAAACAAGTATGGATAAAAAATTCAAAACCATGGGAAATTAATTTACGTAATAACCATTCCAAATCCCTCAATTCACATTCATAATTCAACAATTACACTACATGGACAATAATTAAACACATGTTTTTGTATAAATTTAATTTAGAAAAGAGATACATGCCTGAAACACCAGGAAATTTAGAAGAGAAACCACAATTGAAGCTTGGGGAATGAATTCCCAATGAAATCCTAACCTTGCTCTTGATTTGAAAATTTGAGAGGAGAAAGTAGTTTATGATATTTTAACTGATGTTAATAGGGCCAAAAGATATGCTTTAAGTCATGGAAATAGTACAAAGGGAATGAAAAAAAATAAGTTGCCCTTAAATAAAAATGGGAAGGAAAATAGTGTTATTTCAACTTGTTTCAGGTTGTATTACAACTGTCTTTTGTCCTGGGTCGAGGGTCTATCAGAAATAATCTCTCTATTTCTTTGGAGATAGTGGTATGGATTGCATATATTTTACCCTCCTCAGACCCCAGTGTGTGAGAATATACTGGGTATGTTGTTGTTGTTGTAAAAATTTAAAAAAGAGAAAAAAATTAAAAAAAGTGAGAAATAGAGGCTCAAAAGAGAAGAAAGAGAAAAACAAACAAGAAGAAAAAAATGAAAAAGAAAAAAAAGAGGAAGAGAGGTTTTGTTGATATACATATATTCGTTGATACTATTAGAGTATCCTAGTTCTTGTAGATTATTATCTCATTATGTTTTCAATTTGTATATGTTTAGGACTTGTATTCCTGATGCTAACTCCTCTTAATGTACGACAATCATGTCTATATATATTCCACACATAAATACAATTGATTTCTGAGGTTTTCTATTTACATCTATCTCTTCTTGACGAGTCAATATGGTATCAGAGCTTTTAGTTTAGTGGTGAATTGGCGTTCCACGAGGACTAAAAATTGTGGAAATATGGAGGCAACATCAGATTTTTGAAATAATGAATTACACCATGTATATCCAGAATAATCATCCACAAAGACAAATAAATTTTTATGACCATTTGATGTTAAAAAGGTGAAGGGCCCCATACATTAGTAAACACTAATTGTAAAACATGAGAACTTTTATTTAATCTATTTGATAAAGAGAGTTTGTGCAACTTGCCAAGTTGACAAGCGCTACATAGAAAAGCGAGCCTAGAACTAGAAAAGGGTAAATTATTATTGCGGAGGACTTGATTGAGTGCTCGTTGATGAGGATGGCCAAGGAGAAGATGCCAACAAGATGATGATGGCTTGACAGAAATATAAGCCACAGGAGAGGAGTGTCAGCGGAGTGGAACAGGCAAGTGATAGAGTCCATTGTTACTCGGTCCGAAAAGAAGAAGAGTCCTAGTTGTGCGATCCTTAACAACAAAATGATACGGGTGGAATTCAAAAAAAATATTATTGTCATGAGAGAATTTTTGAACGGATAAAAGATTCTTAGTGATAGAAGAAACATGAAGAACGCTATTTAGAAGGAATGATCGATTTGAGAAATTAGAGAGAGTTTCCTTACCAGTATGCTGGATAGGTAAACTTTGGCCATTACCTACATGAAGTAGGTCATTGCCTCGGTATTCTTCATATTGTGAAAGACTTGAGAGATCAGGAGTGATGTTATGCGTTGCTCCGAAGTCGGGATACCAATTTTGTGTAGATTGAATTGGAGTCTGTTGTGCGAGATGAGCTGCTGGATTGATGGAATGGGCATAATGTTGAAAGCAATTTGGTGCTAGATGATTCGAGCCATTGCAAATTTGGTAATGCTGCTTGTTTTCAGAGTTACAATTACTTCCAGACTGCTAGTTATTTCCAGAGTAGCTAGGTTGGTGGGAGTTGCGACCACGACCTCCACAACCTCTAGAGTTGCGACCACGACCTCGGAATGAGTTGTTGTACTGATTGCGATCAAAGTTTGATGAAGAATGCTGGCTGAAATTTGCAATAGGTGATTGAACTTGATCTGACATCGCTGATGAGATGGACAATTGTGACAAAGACTGGCCATGAATAAATTCATGGTTTAACAGTAGGTTGTGGAGCTCTGAATAAGACACAGGTTCAGGGCGAGCAGAGAGCGTAGTTACAATATCTTTTAAATCTGGACGCAACCCTTTGAAGACATAAACATTGAAGTCTGATAAATTAATATTGTTATTGTTGTTGTGTGATAATATTGGTGCAGCTTATCTGTCTCTTAATCCTATTTTTCACTCTCGAACGAAGCATGTGAAAATTGATTATCATTTCATTCGAGATAAGGTTCTCGAAATGATCTTCATATACGCTTTATATCCACAAAAGACCAATTGGCAGATGTATTGACTAAGCCTTTGGCTTCAGCACGATTTCAGTTCCTACGTGACAAACTCAAGGTGAAGGAGCCACCTTCTGTTTGCAAGGGGAGTATTAGAGTATCCTAGTTCTTGTAGATTACTAGCTCATTATGTTTTCAATTTTTATATGTTTAGCACTTGTATTCCTAATCCTAACTCCTCTTAATGTACGATAATCATGTCTATATATATTCCACACATGAATACAATTGATTTCTGAGGTTTTCTATTTACGTGTATCTCTTCTTGACGAGTCAATAGATACAACTAAAATGATACAATGGTTGCTTGCTAACGATACTAAGAATATGTTTTTGGTGCATGCAATTAGTCACTGTATTTATATTTTATATAAATACAGTCGGTTGAATACAGTAGATACAACGGCTATGGATTGTAATGTTAAAAACTAGGCTAGGGATTCTCTTTTTTATTGAAATATAGGTTACTTTCTGCCAGTGATCCATTAATTTATTGGTTTCCAAACGAGTTACAAATTAGCCATTTCAAGCATAACTCCAAACGTACGCGATTGAAGGCGAAAGAATTTGTCTTGAAGTATAGTCTTGTGAAGGATAAATATTAGACATTTTTACCTAAAGTTTGATATGGCTTGCTAAGATCAAGTTCATTTATTTTTGATTGAATAGCCTTGACAAGACCAACTTCAAGATATTTTTAAAATTGTAAATTTGACAAGGCTAATTAAAGTTTTACTTTTTTTATTCTCCGTCCAATACTTGCTTTGAGATTTGATTAATTCGAGTTCGCGTAGTAAAGTTCTACATTGAAGGATAAACTCCTTATTAAAGGGGAGTTCATACCCATTGCTCAAATTCAAGACATCTAATTAAAAACGAAACACTTGTCATTCTACCATAATCTTTTTTTTTTTTGGTAATAAGAGACATTTTATAAGCTAATAATAGTAAATTGTTCTTTAGATGCCTGTTTCAGTCACACTCCAAAATAAAGGAAATTGGGCTTAAGAGGAACCGCAAAACCTTAGATATTTTCAAAAAGTTTTTCCTTTGCTCCTTTCTTAGCCAGAGCATCAGCCACAGAATTCTGTTCCCAGCAGCGCAGCACTCTAGCAGTCTTTAATACATTTTTTATGTGTGTGTCATTGTTTCATTTTTAGTTTTTTCTCTAGTCCAAAGAGCGATACTCTTAGAAGAAAGAAAAAATATTATACATGGATGTGGCACAAAATACAGTTTGGTATTTTCTTTATTAGCCTGTTTTCTTAAAAGAAAAGAAATGAAGATTTTTTATATTAAAATATAACTTAACTTTTCATTTTACCTTAATAAAGAGTTCTTATTATCATACAAATACAATGATTTATTCAAAAATATAAATGTTACAAGTTAACTTCTTTTCTAAAAAATTTGTTTCGAGTTAAACTATGCCAAACAAATTAAAACGGATGAAATACTCATTTCAAGAATAAAGTTTATAATTGTCTATATATAACTTATTTCTTCCAAATGATTTAAAACTGGGACATTGAGTTTGTTCATTTACGAGTTTGACCAATTTGTTATTATGGTATCTAGTTTATATCTTTATCAAAAAAAATCTAGTTTATATCTTCATACAATCTTTTTCGAATATCATTTTAAAATATGTTCACATTTTGCTGAAAACATGTCACGATTCAAGCTACTGGACCGTGCGGGCACCTACGCTATTCTAAGCAGCTAGAAGAACCCTTATTACCCAACTAAAAATATGCGGAAGACTTCTGTTTTAAGAGAATACCTGATGAAATATAATAAGGTAAATTAAATATTAATAAATAAACTTTTTCAAAAACATCTTACAAGTTTCCTTCACTATACCAAGACTTGGTCAGACATGTACAAGAGTTATCTACTACAACATACACTGATAATAAACTAAATAATACCAAGACTCTAACATCTGGTAGGGAAAAAGTGCAGAAGTTAGTGCTGAATATGGTCATTCATTTATTAACTGCAATTAATCTGCATCCAGTCTACACTCTAAGAAGGAATGTAGAAGAGTAGGGTCAGTACAACCACACGTACTGGTAGGCATCATAGGCCGACCGTGTAAGTTCATATAATCGTAAAATAGAATTAAGAAAAATAAATCATGACATCTTGTATGGAATATAAATCAACTAAGGTTGTAATAATATTATTACTTTACCTATATAAGTTACAACATCCAACTACTCTTCCAACTCCATCAATATTATATTCGCTACTAACATACTCTAGTCTCATTAATTAACACCATGAACCACAATCCAATGTCAATACATAACTATTCCTCTTTATTCACCTTATCTTTTTTATTACTCATATTCACATGAACAAATTTGTAATCATAGATAAGCCACAGCTAACAACCAAATGTTCTCTTATAATATTAAAGAATGATAACTAGCCATTTTGGTAAGCTATAACTACAACACGTATAAATGAAGTAAGTCAACCAACATATAAGTAGGTACAAAGTTTCACTTTTTCAAATACATCACACAATCAATCTCAAGGATACAATCAAGTAGGGAATACAAGTTAACTCACATCTCAATAAGACACACCAGAGAACTCAAGTCTCATTAGCAATATTTAGCATCGGTCATATTGCTACTAACAATCCTCATAAGTAACAATTACGTCTTTCTAAATCTCATAATTAGAACATCATTAACATGTTATCATCTTATTAAATCACACGATCTTTCAAAACCAACACAAATCTGTACACACATGCTAAGGGACTTGATTTTTGCCCAACTAGTCATGACCTACAGGGAACAATCTATGTTCATGTACCGTACCGGCGTGATACTTGATCCACCATATACATATTCATACCGGCGTGGTACATGATCCAACATATACATATCCATACTGGCGTGTTACCCGATCCACCATATACATATCTGTACTGGCGTGGTACCCGATCCACCACATACATATCCGTACCGACATGGTGCCCGATCCAATATATATATATATATATTCGTACAGGTGTGGTACCTGATTCAACATATACATATCCATATCGGCATGGTAACAGATCCACCATACACATATCTGTATCGGCGTGGTACCCGATCCAACATATACATATTTGTACCGGCGTGGTACCTGAAAAACCATATACATATTCGTACCGGCGTGGTACTCAATCCACCATATACATATTTGTACTGGTATGGTACCCAATCCAACATATATATATCCGTATCGGTGTGGTACCCAATCCAACATATACATATCCGTACCGGCATAGTACCCGGTCCTCCATATACATATCCGTATCGACATGGCACCCGATTCAATATATACATATCTTTACCAGCGTGTTACCCGATCCTCCATATACATATTCGTAGCGGCATGGTACCCGATCCAACATATACATATTTGTACCGACGTGGTACCCGATCCATTATAAACAAGTAATATCAATATCAAATTTACACTACCTCATAGCATACAATACAACGTACTAAATTTATACGTGCACTTAAAATAATAAGGCAATTCGATTAAGTTCTTTCATTTATCAACATTTTGACCCTCTCACGAGCACTATTACAATAATTCATCATGATTATCAACAAGCTATTCATAGCATTACTTTAAAGAGTTATCATTATCAAGTCGCTCATAGGCACAATTCAATAAACCATCATTATCACTAATTTAGCCTCTCATGGGTATCCAATAGATATAGTATTTTTATCAATATCAAAACAAGAATATCATAAATAAATCACAATTTAATTCTTACACATACAAGTCACTATTGGAGCCTTAACTACTTATTAATTATTAAATATATTATTATCTTCTTAAATACCGCAACTTGGGTTGTAACATCACCACCTATAACTAGCACGTTCACGTATATCATTATCCTCTACCTTTTTCCACATAATACAATCATCACACTAATTCAATTCATCTATCCCTTAGATATTACTATGCTCATCAATATTCGGTCTTAGCATAATTCTCCTCATCGTATTATTGCACAATACATACAACTTAATATCATTACAACTCAACTAGGTTCATCACTAGAATAACTAAAAAAACATCATGTTCATATATTACATTTACAACAATCTCCTTTCGGGAACATAACACATAATATCATAAATATCACATAACCAATCAATAATATAGTTTTGGGGATTAAAGTTAAGTACTCTTGTCTTTATCCACCTCAACTCCATGCCCATAGGCCTAGACATGCTTTCTCCCATCAATTCTAAATTATGAAAATATAAAATGACACAATCTTCTACTCATTAAATCTAGCCTACCTGGATGCCAAACTTTTGAATGAAGCAAGCCGCAATAAGAATGTTATTTCTTTTCCTTCATGCCTTGGAATAATCAACCATCTAGAAATCAAGCAATAATAAGAGTAATTAAATAATTACTCTTCAAACAAATATCTTGGAGATTCAAAATCACTAGTTCTATCCTTAATTCAAGGTCTATATCATTTTCCAATGTCAGTTAGTCATTATTTATCTCTTCCAAGCTTAACTCATCTCCATTAATGGAGTTCTTATGCTAAAAGTCTCATCTTTGCGGAATTCAAGGTTCCTAACCATCAAAATTCATAATAGAGTTTACGAAATTCATATTAGGAATCTTTAGTTTATAGTTTAGAATCAGCTCTAGGTCATATTAAAAAAACTCACGAGTATTCCCCAAATAAATTCTATCATTAAAGGTCTTCTAAAGATTCTAAGATGTTAAAGGATTAAAAGACAAAGAAAATAATGAAAAAACTTACCTCAACGAAGGAATTTCACCTTAAGCCTTGGAAAATCACCTCTCTAGAGTTGGGGAATGAAATTTGGAGTTTTTAGACTTAAAATACGGTTGAAGCTGATTTAAATACCTTCAAAATTTTTGGTACATCAAAATCTCGTATCATCCCGGACAGTGTTCAGTAAAACAATCATTACTTTTTACTCCAAATTTGAATTGACGAACGGTTTGTTGAACTGGAAAGAGGGCTAAGAGATCTTTGATTTGATAGGTATTAAACCTCCTAACTCCTTATATTTTAAGAGATATGGTCGTTTGAATTTAGCCCTAATAGAAACCCATATCAAAACTGTATCAGAAAGAAAGTATTAAACTTAACTTTGTGTTAGGGATATTGTAGGACCTTAATTCATACCTAAAGAACTTTCAAACTAAAGTATTGATATTAGAACTCAAGAATAATTAAAATTCATCAAGCTTGAGTCTATCTAGACACATCTCAAGGCTAAAATCTTCAACAAAAAACTCGAGGTGTCTTAATAAATAAAATATTGGCTATTTTGGACCCAAGTTAATATTGAGGAATGGAAATTAATAATTTTTATGAATTTATTATGAATAATTTAGTAACAAAGAAATGGATCGTTACAATCAGATACCAGTTTACCATCCGTACGTCCTTGAACGGGCATTCAATGGAGAAAAGTACGAGGTTGAAATTAGAGAGACATTACTAACAGAGTTGCTTATACTGCACCATGTTCATTCTCTTGATATTCTTATCGACTCAACCCACAATCTATACTCAATCATTCTAATAAAGCTTTTCAAAATACGAAGATGCGAAGTAAAATATTTACACACAAATTACTTATTTTTCTTTCTACGGCCTATGTCCGAAACTTGAGTTTCATGAAAGCAAGATAAAGATGGTTAAAAGATTCACCTTGATGAAGACAAACATTCAAAAGCATCTCTTTTTCACTAACGAAGCTCCAAAGTCCCGAATTCAATTCTGAAAAGTGCTACGAGATGCTATATGAATCTACTATTTGAATTTCAACACTAAACAAGTCACACCCAATCCACTCTACACAAAAACTCTCTCTGAGACTCCTGACTCAGTTTCTAGTCAAGACTATCCTATGGAGAATCTACATCTTATTCGTATGCAAGTCATCACACCACTTACAAGTCATATAACTTAGATACTCGCATGCACTCAATCAAGACTACTAAATTTATTTTATAAAGCTAGCTTTAACATCTCACAACTACTATCCCTTTTACCTCAAGATCACTCATCGTTTCAAGCTTAGTGTTTACTACTATATATAGGTGACAACACAACCTCTCACTCATTACACAAACTTACAACTATTAGCCATAGAGATTCCACAGAATTAGAGACTACAACACATTCTCCTCCACAACATTATTAATATCTATTTAATCATTATATCTTAATCACTCAACAAACATATCCACCAAGAATCACCCAAGAAAGGATCAATCATGTCATTTAACAATGCACTTATTCTCACATTTTGGGTCGTTCTTAATTATTTTATGGGTGTAACTATGTTATTTAATTTTGCATTTCTATCATCATGGGGATTACTACATTCTAAGAGAGTTATACACCAGGTAACTCTACAGGACATATAGATGCTTAATTCAGCCACACGGTCAAGTCAACAATAATTCATCTTCTCAAGATTTTTCCTAATGCACAAATCCATAGCTAAAACTTATGCCCAAGCAATCACTAACTCAACATCTTTCACACAACAAATACTTCATTGTCAAGCCAAATCACCCCAATATCACTAAGCCTAATTTAAAATATACAGAGTCATTCTTATTTTTATCTAACAATAGTTTTTATTACGGGCTTTACTTAACTCGTAAACACCTCAAGAGTGGTCCCCACACCACTAATACATAAACAAGGCCAAACAAAATAAATCGATTACAGGTCATTAACAGTCTCATCACCAGTATCACATTCTAGACACATATCAATCAAATTTTGTAGGTATCAACAACCTCTACTAATTTTGTCACTTTTATTTAAAACTCATTATTTTGTCAAGCATTAAGAATCTGTTCACATAAGGACCTCAAAGATAATTTCACTTAGCTAGTCCTCGCAAGGAACCTATTATAATTTCAATAATAGAAATGCACAAAAATTCTAAATACAGCCTCAATGACCAGACCACACAAAGATCCCCACATAATATCAAATAATTGAACCTCACAAAGACTCATCCACAACATCATTAGCAAGAACCTCTCATTAAAGAAAACACATATCACCTCGGTCTTTCAGTCATGTCTCTTTTTCACCATCTTTTTTTAACATCATGTTCTCATATCATCTTATCAATTTTCATATGATCAATTTTATCAGTATATTAGTACCAAAAACAAGTAAGCACCATAGAATTACTAGTTTCACAATAACAAGAAATCAAATAATCCCATCACAATTATCAACAAAAACAACTTAGTCAATTTTCATCACTGAAATTCAAACAAAACAACTCACAAGAATCTAGCAATTCAAGTTCAGCCAAATATCAAACATAAGCAACTAATAAGTTCACTACTTTCACAAGCTTTTACCTATTAATAATAACCTTTAACCCTAATTAACAGATACCAATTGAAATCTCCTAGATTTCTACTCAAAATTACTGAGATACCAATTGAAATTAACTACATTTCAATTGAGTTATGTTAAGATACCAATTAGAATTGTCTATATACCAATTGCATCCAATACAATAATAAAAGTTTAGGACGGCACGATAGAGAGAAAGAAAGAAAAATGACTTCGACATGCCTCATAGCCTTTCGAAGATTAGGAGTAGGGCCCTACACACCAATCTACGAAACTCTACTTGACATTGATCTTGTAATTATGGGACCAGTGAACCTAACGCGTTGATACCAACTGTCACGATCCAAGATACTGGACCGTGCGGGCACCTACGCTAGTCTAAGCAGTTAGGAGAACCCTTATTACCCAACTAAAAATATGCGGAAGACTTCTGTTTTAAGAGAATACCTGATGAAATATAATAAGGTAAATTAAATATTAATGAATAAACTTTTTCAAAAACATCTTACAAGTTTCCTTCACTATACCAAGACTTAGTCAGAAATGTACAAAAGCTATCTACTACAACATACACTGACAATAAACTAAATAATACCAAGACTCTAACATCTGGCAGGAAAAAAGTGCAGAAGTTAGTGCTGAATATGGTCATTCATTTATTAACTGCAACTAACCTGCATTCAGTCTACACTCTAAGAAGGAGTGTAAAAGAGTAGGGTCAGTACAACCACACGTACTGGTAGGCATCAACGGCCGACCGTGTTAGTTCATATAATCGTAAATTAGAATTAAGACAAATAAATCATGACATTTTGTATGGAATATAAGTCAACTAAGGTTGCAATAATATTATTACTTTAGCCATATAAGTTACAACATCCAACTACTCTTCCAACTCCATCAATATTATATTCGCTACTAACATACTCTAGCCTCATTAATTAACACCATCAACCACAATCCAACGCCAATACATAACTATTCCTCTTTATTCACCTTATCTTTTTTATTACTCATATTCACATGAACAAATTCGTAATCATAGATAACCCACACTAAACTTTTGGGCTAACAACCAAATGTTCTCTTATAATATTAAAGAATGATGATTAGTTATTTTGGTAAGCTACGACTACAACACGTATAAATGAAGTAAGTCAACCAACATATAAGTAGGTACAAAGTTTCACTTTTTCAAATACATCACACAATCAATCTCAAGGATACAATCAAGTAGAGAATACAAGTTAACTCATATCTCAACAAGACACACCAGAGAACTCAAGTCTCATTAACAATCTTTAGCATCGGCCACATTGCTACTAACAATCTTCATAAATAATAATTACGTCCTTCTAAATCTCATAATTAGAACACCATTAGCATGTTATCAGCTTATTAAATCACACGACCTTTCAAAACCAACACAAATTTGTACACACATGCTAAGGGACTTATTTTTTCCAACTAGTCATGACCTACAGGGAACAATCTATGTCCATATACCGTACCGGCGTGGTACCCGATCCACCATATACATATTCATACCGGAGTGGTATCCGATCCACCATATACATATCCGTACCGGCGTGGTACCTGATCCAATATATATATATCCGTTCCAGTGTGGTACCCGATCCAACATATACATATTTGTACCGACGTGGTACCCAATCCTCCATATGCATGTCCATACCGACGTGGTATCCGATCCAACACATACATATATGTACCAGCGTAGTGCCCGATCCTCCATATTCATATATGTATAGGCGTGGTACCCGATCCAACATATACATATTCGTACTAGCATGGTACCCGATCCAACATATACATATTCATACCGGCGTGATACCCGATCCTCCATATTCATATATGTATAGGCGTGGTACCCGATCCAACATATACATATTCGTACCAGCATGGTACCCGATCCAACATATACATATTCATACCGGCGTGATACCCGATCCACCATAAATAAGTAATATCAATATCAAATTTATACTACGTCACAGCATACAATACGACGTACTAAATTTATACGTGCACTTGAAATCATAAGGCAATTCGATCAAGTTCTTTTATTTATCAACATTTTGAGCCTCTCACGTGTTGGGTTCGAAATCGAGAGGGTGTCATGTGGAAGCTATTAGTTGCAAACCATCATGGTGACAATTCAGACGACAAAGAAAAATATACTAAAAATATATTATTGTAGGATTTAGTCAAGCGACCTACATATTGAAAATTAATATCAAAAAGCATTAAAAAAATTATTTGGAGAAAATATCCTCCTAAACAAGACTCTTTAATAAATACATTGTGGACGTTATTATGTTATGGTATGAGAAGGTGGTCTTTTATTTATAGAGTTCTAAAACCATTACTCCAAGAAACAGGTTTTTCAAATATGAAAAAAAATTATATTTTTCTTTCAGGAGAGCAAAAGTAATTATGATATTAGTTTTATTTTTATTTCAAAGAAAAATAAAACTTAAAATTGGTAAGAAAATCAGGGCAAATACCCCTAACAAATCTCCTTTTTTTGGCTTAATTTTTTTGACATAATTTGATCTACCTTCTTCACGTGCATGATCTTTGTTCTTCACATAATCTTCATCATTGTTGCTTGTCATGGTTAAAAATAAGATTTAAAATACAGTTTTATTTTTATTTTTAAAGATTCAGCAACAAGATTATTAAAATATGCTTAAAACTTCTTCTCCACATATATCTAAACAAAATCGTCATTATCGTCAAACTGGTTGCAGCTTGATTTTGGGAACCACATTGAACTTGTTTAATCTCGTCTCACTACACCATTGGACCCTTGAACCATAAGCTCTAATACCACTTGTTGGGTTCGAAATCGAGAGGGCATCATGTGGAAGCTATTTGTTGCAAACCATCATGGTGATAATTCATATGGCAAAGAAAAACGTACCAAAAAGTATATTATTGATAGAATTTGGTCAAGCGACCTGCATATTGAAAAAAAATATCAAAAAACATATAAAAAAATCATTTGGAGAAAATCTCCTCCTAAACAAAACTCTTTAATAACTACATTGTGGATGTTATTGTGTTATGGTATGAGAAGGGGATTTTCTATTTATAGAGTTCCAAAACCGTTACTCCAAGAAAGAGGTTTGCCAAATATGAAAAAGTTTTATATTTTCCTTTCAGGGAAGCAAAAGTAATTATTATATTACTTTTATTTTTCTTTCAAAGAAAAATAAAACTTAAAATTGGTAAGAAAACCGGGGCAAAAACCATAACATCACGGGCACTATTACAATAATTCATCATGGTTATCGACAAGCCATTCGCAGTATTATTTTAAGGAGTTATCATTATCAAACAAGCCACTCATAGACACAATTCAATAAACCATCATTATCACCAATTTAGCATCTCATGGACATCCAATAGATATAGTACTTTTATAAATATCAAAATAAGAATATCATAAAATAAATCACAATTTAATTCTTACGCATACAAGTCACTATTACAGCCTTAATTACTCATTAATTATTAAAAATATCATTATCTTCTTAAATACCGCAACTTGGGTTCTAACATCACCACTTATAACTAGCACATTCACATGTATCATTATCCTCTAACTCTTTCCACATAGCACAATCATCACACTAATTCAAGTCATCTATCTCTTAGGTATTACTATACTCGTCAATATTCGATCTTAGCATAATTCTCCTCATCATACTATTGCACAATACATATAACTTAATACCATTACAACTCAACTAGGCTCATCTTCATGTATTACATTTACAACAATATCCTTTTGGGAACATAACACATAATATCATAAATATCACATAATCAATCAATAATATAATTTTGGGGATTAAAGTTAAGTACTCTTGTCTTTATCCACCTCAACTCCATGCCCGTAGGCCTAGACATGCTTTCTCCCATCAATTCTAAATTATGAAAATATAAAATAACACAATTTTCTACTCATTAAACCTAGCCTACCTAGACGTCAAACTTTTGAATGAAGCAAGCCGCAATAAGAATGTTATTTCTTTTCCTTCATGTCTTGGAATAATCAACCATCTAAAAATCAAGCAATAATAAGAGTAATTAAACAATTACTCTTCAAACAAATATCTTGGGGATTCAAAATCACTAGTTATATCCTTAATTCGAGGTCTATATCATTTCTCAATGGCAGTTAGTCATTAATTAACTCTTTCAAGCTTAACTCATCTCCATTAATGGAGTTTTTATCCTAAAGGTCTCATCTTTGTGAAATTTAAGGTTCCTAACCATCAAAATTCATAATAGAGTTTACAAAATTCATGTTAGGAATCTTTAATTTATAGTTTAGAATCAGCTCTAGGTCATATTAAAAAAATGCATGAGTATTCCCCAAAAAAATTCCATCATTATAGGTCTTTCTAAGGATTTTAAGATGTTAAAAGATTAAAAGACAACAACAACAACAACAAACCCAGTTTATTCCCACATAGTGGGGTCTGGGGAGGGTAGAGTGTACGCAATCCATTCCACTACCTCTAGAGAGGTAGAGAGGCTGTTTTCGATAAACCCTCGGCTCAAGATAAAAAGACAGTAAATAAAAGCATCAAAAGCATAGGACACGATTAAATAACATAGGTACGACATCCACAAGAATAGTACATTATCAAACAAAGGACAATAAAGTCCACCTAAACACTGACTACGACTAAGTCTACCAAAATACTAACTATGACTCCTCCACATCCTTAGCTCTCTATCCTAATGTTTTCCCTCCATAACTTCCTATCCGAGCTCATGTCGTCAGTCAGTTGTAGTTGTTCTATGTCACGTTTAATCACTTCTCTCCAGTATTTATTCGGCCTACCCATACCCCGCTTGAAACCTTCCAAGGCCAACCTCTCACACCTACGAACCGGTGCATTCGTGTCTCTCCTCATCACATAACCAAACCATCTCAACCTCACTTCCCGCATTTTATCCTCCACTGACGCCACCCCAACCTTTTCCCGAATAATTTCATTCCTAACCCTGTCAGCCCTTGTGACTCCACACATCCAACGCAACATCCTCATTTCCGCCACCTTCGACTTTTGGATATGAGAATTCTTAACCAGCCAACCCTCCGCTCCATACAGCATAGCAGGCCGGATTGCAACACTATAAAATTTACCTTTCAGCTTGAGGGCACCTTCTGTTAAAGGATTAAAAGAGGAAGAAAATAATGGAAAAACTTACCTCAACGAAGGAATTTCACCTTAAGCCTTGGAAAATCACCTCTCTAGAGTTGGGGAATAAAATTTGGACTTTTTAGACTTAAAATATGGTTGAAGCTGATTTAAATACCTTCAAAATTTTTGCTACATCAAAATCTCGTATCATCCCGGACAGTGCTCAGTAAAACAATCATAACTTTTTACTCCAAATTTAGATTGACGAACGGTTTATTGAACTAGAAAGAGGGCTCAGAGATCTTTGATTTGATAGGTATTAAACCTCCTAACTGCTTATATTTTAGGAAGAATTTAGCCCTAATAGAAACTCATATCAAAACTGTATCAAAAAGAAAGTTTTAAACTTTACTTTGTGTTGGGGATATTGTAGGACCTTAATTCATATTTAAAGAACTTTCAAACTAAAGTATTGATATTAGAACTCGTGAATAATTAAAATTTATCAAGCTTGAGTCTATCTAGACACATTCGAAAGCTAAAATCTTCACCGAAAAATTTGAGGTATCATAATAAATAAAATATTAGCTATTTTGGACCCAAGTTAATATGGAGGAATGAAAATTAAGAATTTTATGAATTTATTATGAATAATTTAGTAACGACTAAATGGATCGTCACAAAACATTTATCCAAATTTCATTTTCCAAAATACATGCTATTTTATGTATCATCATTTTTTTTCCATCCCAAAAAAAATGTTATTATATTTGATAACTATTTAAAGATACAATTTCATTTTTATCCTTATTGATCCCATTTATAAGGTTCACTTGATTAAAAATAGTTGTAGTACATTTTTTAATAATGAATAACTTAATAAAAATTATTAATTTTTTGTTTATTTTTTAAATTTTATACCAGTTCAAATTATAACACATAAAATAAAATAAAAGAAGTAAGTTGTAATAGTTCGTTCTTTTCTAAATTTCACGTATAATAAAAGTTTATTACATCTAACTATTTATTGAGTCCTCCCAAAACAAAAACTCAGCATAAAATAATTGTGAAGTTCTTTTCAGGAACATGGTGGACTTCTATTGGTTCTGAAAAAGATCTTTGCTTTAAAATCAAAAATTGATCTTATTTTCGAACACGAGGGTCCACAGATGTCATAGGATAATAATGAACGTAAATAAAATAAAACACCACATAGTCCACATCATACTTTAGGATAATAATGAACGTAAAGAAAACACCACATAGTCCCATCATACTTTTTTTCCGTCAGTGTAATCATTTAAGTAATGGGTAAAAATAATTTTTCCTCCCCAATTTTATTTTAAAAATTAAATTTTTTACTCAACTTTAAATAATAATTATACTCCTTCTTTATCTTAATTAATTTTTTAAAATTCTTATTTTACCTTTTATCATCAACTTTTTTTAATTCTTTTTTTTAACTTCTTTAAAATCATCATATTTTCATTTTAAAAAAAATTCATATAACAAATTTTTCATAAAAACATAAACATTATTCATATAATAAAATTTTCATAAAAATATAAACATTATCTTTTATAAAAAAAAGTAAGAAATATATAAGCTAATGATGATCTTTATGAAGTAAATTAACATAATAAGAAAATTAGTTTTATTAATAATAATCAAAACTATAATATTTATTTTAACAAGTGAAAATAATAAGTACTACTAATTTCATAAACATATTTCAATGCAAAAAAATATAAATAATAAATGAAAGAGATAAGCCTCTAGTATCACCCGAACTATGGTCAAAGTTGTTACGACACACTCCAACTTCACACGGATTTTATTATCCCCTAAACTCAAATTTAGCGTATTTTTATTATTATTTTTGTGCTAATGAAGCACCTTTATCACATAAAATGAAGCTCCTATCAAAGGTGTCACGCCATCTAAAACGATTGACAAAATGTATCATGTTAGCTAAAAAGATTGACAAAAATACGCTAAAATTTAGTTTATGGGGTAATAGGACCCCCGTGAAATTGACGTGTATCGTAGTAAATTTGATCATAGTTCGGGGATACTAGATGTTTTTCTCGAATAAAAATAAGGTCAAATTTTAAAGATTATATTTATTTATATAAATTATAAAATATGTAATACTCTATTAATGACAATCATAGTTTATTTACTGATATAGACAATAGATAATATCGTTTCTTATCACTTAATCCTCATGCTAAAAATAAATGTTTTAGTTTATCTGCTCGATTTGTGAAATCAAGAGAATTATATTATATTTTTTTTCCTACCCTTTAGTGTTAAATAACTATATAAATAACAATATAGACAAATTTAAAGTTTCAAATTATTATTAATAAGGTTAATTTAGGAAAGTATACCTCTAAGTAAATTTTTCTTAAGAATTGTGTTATATCAACAAAAAGTTAAGTAATACGAAATAAATTTAGTAAGAGAATGATAAAATACAAAAATATACGCACATGCATGTACATACATATGTATATATACACACTTAGGGGTGGGTTGTTTGGAAACAAGTTATTCCGGAATTAGTTATTACAAAATAAGTTGTACTAACATGTACGTGTGATAACTTATTTTATCACTGTGGTATAAATTGTGCGAAAAATAATTTTGAGACTACCTAATACATCTAATTAAACGCAGGATAAATAATCATGAACTTTATCTTTGAATTATTATAATTATATCTCACACCGAACGACTCTTTAATACATATAATACTAAGATAACGATCTTAAAAATAATATTGAATTTTGTAATAAATTTATAAAACATATTAATTTGCGTATAAAGTTAATAAACTTAAATAAAATGCTATAAATATCCATATTAAAAAAATATTCATTACATATAATATAAAAAAATATTACATAAATATAAAATTAAAATTATCAGGACAAAATCAACATTGCATGAGATAAAGGAGGAAGTATAATTATTTTTCAATGTTGAGGGGGGAAGTTTGATTTTTTAATCAAAGTTGGGGTGAAAATGATTTTCACCCTTTAAGTAATAAATAGTAGTAATATATTTAATATAATTTTATATACAAAATATAAAAAAGGTGATGTGTATGAATTGTCCTTTAACTTGTCATTTATGAAGGTAAAAAAGTTATTACAAAATTTTTAAGTTCAATTAAAACATATCAATTATAAGTATTGAAAGGAAATACAACACGGAAAAGATATACTAAAAATAAAACAGGAAAGAATAATAAAAAGAATAAATAATACGATAATTGAATCAAAGAAATAACATATAATAATAAAATTAAAATAAGATAATATAGGGTAGTAATAATAATAGCAATTCTGATAAGAGAAATCAGATAACATTCGACTATTACTAATCATTCACCCTAACTCTTAAATTCGTGGTCTTTATATCCTCTTATCCAAGGTCACTTCCTCAATAAGCTATAAATATATCATGTTCAACTTATAAATGACAAGAGACCCAATGTAATGTCACAAGTAGCGCCGACCAACAATGAAGCAGTCCTAGCAATTGCTTTAGACCTCACCATTATGGGGGGCTCAAAATTTCTGGGAGATAAATGTAACTAAAAAAAAATATTATAATTTTTATTTTAAAGAATAAAAACTGATTAGATCTTTAAAATAAATTGAGAAGTGAAGTAATAACTTGGAAAATCTCTCCATCATTTACGTGTAAATAGGCCACTTTTCCTTATTTACACAAATTTCATCATTATTATAATTTACAAGCCACATTTATTTTTATTCTTTAATTTATCATTTACAAGCCACATTTATATATCACTTCGTTCTTTCTCAATTCTTCCTTAGAGAAAATTCAATTACCTAATTTTAATTTTTTTCTCTAAGTTCAAGTGTTGCATCGAGAGTATTCAAGTACTGACAATAATATCAAGTTTTCTGCTTGTAGAATCAGGCTAGATTGTTCTTTATTTTGTTATTTTTTATTTAAAATTTGTTATTTTATATATTTTTTCTTTATAGTATGTATATTATTTTTTTAATTATTTTTAAAATTTTAAAATGTGAATCAGAGAGTAGATTTATTTTTAAAATCAAAAGTGTTAAAGAGAAATTGTAGATATAGAAAATAATATATTAATTGATATGCTCAATTACATAAAAAGATTAAATTCTTTTTCAAATGCTTATATTACTTCTAGAATATTGGTAACAATTTCTATAATAGTTGCCTCAATAGAAATAAAAAATTTAAATATAAAAATATAATAGTTTTTCTTAACAAAAAACTTAAAGGCCTCTTGTTAAAATTTTATTTTTGGCCACAAATATTATTGAGCCGCCCATGATCACAAGTAACATCTGAAAAGAGTATAATGTATCCAACTTTTCCTCTATCTTAAGATATAGTTTTCAATAGACCCTCAATTCAAAATAAATGTAACGAATGAAAAAAAAAAAAGGAAAAAAAAAAAGAACAAAATAGCAATAAGCAAGATAAGGGTAGCAAAAAATATTCATAAATAATAAAAAAAAAAAAACTACGTAATGCCGAAATCATTCTACTAAAAGAAGACAACATTCAATTACTAACTTTCTATTCAAATCCTCAATTTTTACACCTTCAACCCTATTACTTATGTACTATATATTATAAGTAATTTCAATATTATATATCATATATGGATAAATAAGTTTATAAATCATTCTACTAAAAAAGACAATGTTTAATTACTAACTTTCCATTCAAATCCTCAATTTACACCTTCAATGCTATTACTTATTTATAAAATATAAGTAATTTCAATATGTATATCGTATATGGACAAATACGTTTAGAATCCTTTATATTCTCTTATAATTTATATTATAAGAGCGAGTTAAGTAGCTAAAGCAGGTAGGAGGTCAACATACCTGCTTCAGCTGCTTCAATTATAATTTTACTATATCACTCCCAATTAATTAGTATAAGTCATTTATGTATTCAAAAATTAATAATATTTAATAAAAAATTAAAATAGACATTTATGACATGTCTACTTCAGCACTTTAACTGTACTTTTACTATATTGCTCCTAATTAATTATTGTAATCCTAATTAAATATTATAAGTCATTTATGTATTACAAAATTAATAATATTTAATTAAAAAAAAAAGGTAAAATAGACATTTATGACTGTTTCAGTTGCTTCAATCGTAATTTTACTGTATCAGCAAAGCAAGCACGAGGTCGACATGCCTGCTTCAGCTGCTCAACTGTAGTTTTACTATATCACCCCTAATTAATTATTATAAGTCATTTATGTATTAGAAAATTAATCATATTTAATAAAAAATTAAAATAGACATTTATGATATGTTTGCTTCAGTTGCTTCAATCGTAATTTTACTATATTATTCCTAATTAATTATTATATTTTAAATTGAATATTATAAGTCATTTACATATTAGAAAATTAATTATATTTAATTAGAAAAAAGTAAAATAACATTTATGACTGTTTCAATCGTAATTTTACCGTACCACCGTTAATTAGTTATTATAAAACTATTTTTTTATAATAATTTTGCTATATCACTTCTAATTAGTTTTACAAGTCAATTAAACATGTGTACTTCATTGCTTTTACCGTGATTTTACTATATCACTATTAATTAGTTATTATGATCGTCTAAGTATTGAAAAATAGACAATATTTCATAAAAAGGGTAAAAGAGACATAAAATGATATGTCAACATAAAAAAATTTACTGACTACTGGAATTATATTAGTGCACATAAATTGAAATGGGACAGAGCAAGACATAAAATAACATATATTATTTGAAAATAAAATAAAAAGTATTATAAATCATAATAATTAAGAACTTAATATAAAAGTATATATGTAAAAACAAAATTGATTGATTGTCGAAATTTTATTTGTGCCACATAAATTGAGGTAAGGGGAATATTCATATATTATTGAAAAATAATGTAAAAGACATAGTAAGTCACATAATTAAAAACTTAAGAAATTTTAAGAATATAAAATATTTGATTGACTCTCGAAATTATACCAACACCATTTTAAATTGAAACAGAAGAAAAAATATTATAAATCACAATAATTAAAATTATAGATTATTTTAATAATGTAAATTGAGATAAAAAAAATATATATTGGGCCCGTGCCATATTATAAATCACAATAATTAAAATTATAAATTATTTTAATAATGTAAATTGAGATAAAAAAAATATATATTGGGCCCGTGCTGGCACGGGCCATCGATATCTAGTAGGGGTGTGCATTGGTCGGTTCGGTTCGATTTTACATATTACCGATTCGGTTTATCAGTTTTTGATTTTTAAATATGCTAAATCAATAACCAAACCTATAAGATATTTTTTATTAGTTTATCGGTTCTTAGTCCTTAACGGTTCGATTTTCGGTTTAACCGATAAGAAAATACTCATAAAATAAAAATAATTGTAATTAACATGAAAAATAATTGAATCTTAGTTGCAAACAAAAATCCTACATAAGTTAGATTGATGTCAATTTCAATTATGAATTATAAAATAAATAAAAAACATATTAACTACTTGATAGTATTTTTCAATGAGCCAAATTATCTCACAAGATAATTATGTATAACTTACTCATATAAATAATAAAATTTGATGCATTTTGAAGTTTAGATCTTTAATCTTATGATTAAGATTTGCTACATTAAGTATAAAATATGAAATTAAAATTAATACATACGACTTGATACTTGTTGAATAAAATAGAAAATAATTGTTGAAAATGATAAAGGCTTATCTAGTAATTGCATATTACATCACATGTCGTTTGCAATTAATAACCCACAATTGAATTATATTCTCTTATTAAGCCGACATAAATATTCTTTGTTTTTATTTCCCCTTTTTCTTTTATTTATCAATTTGTTCTTTCAAGTTAAATTAAATTAATATTTTAAATTTAAATTTTAAGTGTTTTGGAAATTATAAAAAAACAAAAAAAACTACAAGTTACCATCTTTCATTTTACTTTAAGTTATTTGACTTTGAGAACAAGATAAAACATGCTTCTATAAATGTTTTATCGAACTTTGTTTTTGTATATGTTCCTTTTATTGAAACGTATAAGTCGTTTGTTAGAGTATATAAAAATAATTTTAAATAAAATATATTAGTAATATTTGCACTAATAATGCTTGTATTGGTAATACTGGCATTATTTATGTTAACATTATTTGTTATACACTATTTAATATGATGTATTAGAACTTGTCTATTCAATTTTTATATATTTAAATAAAAGTTTTAAAAAAATGCATATACATTCTAAGATTCATCCGGGATCTAGCATGAATTCAATATATGTTATTTTTTTGTCTCAATTTATGTAACACAAATAAAATTTAGATAATCAATCATACTTTTAATATGTATTTAGATAATTTAAGTTGTTAACTATTGTAATTTATAATATTTTTTATGTAATTTTCAAACAATATACACTACTTTTCTTGTCCAAAATTTTGTGACATTAATAGTTAATTATATTTTTAAAATAATTTTAGTTTTTAATTATTGTGATTGATAATACTTTTCTTCTGTTCCAGCTTAACTGACACGAATATAATTTTGAGAGTCAATCAAATATTTTATATTTTATTAAGTTATTAATTATTGTGATTTATAGTATTTTTTACATATATTTTTTTAAAATATATAACAAATTAAATTATTTCTAGATATCTTAAGTTGTTAACTATTGTAATTTATAATACTTTTTGTGTAATTTTTGAATAATATATGTTACTCTCCCTGTTCAGAGTTTCGTATTGTCGATAGCCAATTATATTTATTAAATAACTTTAATTTTTAATTATTGTAATTTATAATAATTCTTCTATTTCAATTAAATGACACAATGTTTAGATGATCATAATAATTAATTAGGGGTGATATAGTAAATCACGATTGAAGTTGTGAAGCATAAATGTCTTAAATGACTTACAACAAATAATTAGAAGTGACATAACAAAATTACTATAAAAAATACTCGTGAAAAAAAAATAAGTGGACCTCATATATAACGTCAAGTTAATTCTAAACTTCAAGAGTTAATTTATCATTTTTATATCTATCTTACTTTTTTATTAAACATTATTATTTTTTTAATACCTAAATGACTAATAATAATTAATTAGGGTGCTATTTAGTAAAATCATGGTTGAAGTAGCTGAAACAGACATGTCATAAATATCAATTTTATTTTTTAATTAAATATTATTAATATTTTAATACCTAAATGACTTATAATAGTTAATTAGGGATGATATAGTAAAATCAAATTTGAAGCAGCTGAAGCAGACATGTCATAAATATTTATTTTATTTTTTAAATTAAATATTATTAATTTTTTAATACCGAAATTACTTCTAATAACTAATTAAGGGTGATATATATTATTAATTTTTTAGTATATAAATGACCTATAATAATTAATTAGATGTGATATACTAAAATTAAGGTTAAAGAGATATGTTATAAATGTCTATTTTATATTTTAGTTAAATATTATTAATTTTTTAATATATAAATAACTTATAATAATTAATTAGGGGTGATATATTAAAATTATGGAGTAACAAAATTTAAATGCGAAATATAGTGAACAAATTATTTACTTTTAAGAGAGTAAAATAAAAAATATATGAAATATTTAACTATGCATTTTAATAAGTATGAGCTCCATCATATTCAATAGAACTTTGATATCATTGTAATTAAATAGAAAAGGAAGGACTTTTATTTAATATCATGATTGTAATTAAATGAAAATGGTTGAGCTTTTTCTTTGCTAAGGTTAAAAAAGTAAAGCATTAAAAATAAATATAATAAGCAAGTTAATTTTACAAGAAGACCATTATATCCTTAAACATTTTATCAATGCCTTTAAGGTGCTATGTTGAAATCAATGTTTTTATTATATAGAATAAGAATATATATATATATATATCGGTTTACCCAATAATTCAATAAGAAAAAATTAAATTGAACTAATAATCTAATAATTATTTTTATAAAATTATTAAAAAATTATTAAATTAATAATAATAAATTAATAATTATTTTATCAATTCAATTTATCAATCGATTCGATTTTTGAAGAGCTCTAATATCTAGTCTAACTATTAAATGCCATAGGATAAAATGCTCCTACAAAAAGTCAATAAATCAAAAGTTACTAACAAAGCCTTATAAACACCAGACATTCAAAACCGTCCACTTGGCTACTTAAAAACCTTGGATTCTAAAATCCAACTGTCGGATTATAATTCTGGTCAGACATCAATAACAGATGAATCCCATCACAACAACAGTGGACCAATTCTACTGACAAAGACAGTTTGGTGCATTAAATTTTTTATTAATAAAAATTAAAAAAAAATTAAATCATACAGATTTATTATATTATTATATGTAGTTTTATTTAATATTTCTGAAAAAGTTTATTCGCACAACTAAATTAATTATCTTTTAATTATATGATGATAATTTTATTGATTTGGAAATTATTATATGTACAGACATTGAAAGACAGACCTAACTTCAAATTTCAACCACAAAAATAATACTGAAGACTTGTTTCACAATCCAACGTTTGTATTTTCAGAAAAGGACCCTTCATACCACTCTCTTCTATGCACGTACCATTCGAGAACCATACTACAACGTTTCAAAGGAATATATACTCCCTCGGTCCTTGAACAAATTAGGTCTCGTTTGATCATAAATTTTTGTAGTAAAATTTGGAAAGAAAAAGTTGCTAAATAATACTTCGCTATAAAATTTATTTGGATCAAATTTCATTATTTGAGAACATCTAAAAATTTAAATTTTACACAAAACTTTTATCTTTTATAAAAATGCTCGCTATTTATTGACTCCAATTAATGTGTGCATGTACATACCAAATACAACTTATATCTTATTATGTATATTATAATATAATATTTTATATATATATATATATATAGATATTGTATTAGTATCTCCGACATAATCTAGAAATATATTTTGTCACTAGATGTGTAAATGTACATAACATTACAATTTATATAAATGAAATTTTAGTATATTTGGTTTTCTTTTGATTCTCAACTTCTAAGAAAATGTTGGGCATATCTCTTATTTTTGAAAATATAAATTTATGGTTAGTTTTAATAATTTTTAAAATTTATGGGTGTAAATTTTATTTCTTAAAAAAGTGAAATATATATTTTAATTATTATAGTCAAACACATGGTGAAATTTCACCCAAATATTACTTATAAAAGATATTTAAGAACCTATAACCAAACGCTAGTTTAATTTGTTACAAATTTTTAAAAAAATAAAGAAAACTTCCACAACCGTTTCAGAAGTTAAAATTTTAAAATTATCAAAAAAATTCTTCTTCTTAAAATGAATTAAAATAGAAAAGAAGAAAAACAAATTAGAATCGAGCAGTAATAAAAAGAGTTGCCTCCAAATGTAATGAGTGCTCAAGTACCCATAAATCATAACATAGGTGCTCCATAGATACCCACATTATGAAATTATGTGTCGCAGTCCTATTGGACATAACATATGTTTTAAAACAATTAACTTATGATCTAAAATATGGTAATGTAATTTTTATATCTGCAAAAGTATATTTTTAAGGGCAAACTGAAAATAGTATTTAAAAAATAAATAATATTTAACTATAAATTATTATTCTTTTTCGGTCGAACCTACTACTAATGTTACATAAAATGGCTCACACGTTCTACTTTTGGCCAAAGAATCAGGAGGATAATTTAGTATACTAAAACTTTTGTTTTATGCAGGTTTGGAGATCACAAGAGTTTATTGTATGAAATTGTATCCTATGTTATTATTAGAATTGATTTTTACCGTTGAATTCATGACTTTCTAATCAGATAACAATAACTTTATCTATTACTTCAATGCTAGAATTTATAGAAATAGATCAAATTAACACCCGATCAAAGAAAAATAAAATCATAATTTTTGTGGGCATATTTATGTATGTGGGACTCCATAAAATCAAATTGTAGGTTTCGATAGTTTTGGGAAAAAGCTTTAATTCTTGGCCATACAAATCGATCTTTTTTAGTATACCAAAATTGACTTTGTAACCACTGCACAGCAGAAAAAATCATGGTTCATAACATCCGCTCAAGCATCTATTCAAGTGTCATGCCTTAAGCAAAGTAATCTTTTTTTAAAAGATCTGTTTTTGTGATAATTAGTTGGACTCAATTATTTCCCTTTAATTGACCAAGTTGCCCTTTTCGAATTTGATTAAAGTTGTATAAACATGAGTCCAAACACTTTTTCTCGCTGGTCGAGCTTTCTACAAAAAAAGCGATGCAAGAACGTATACTTTTATCTAAGCTTCTTCCCTGTGCATTAGCTCCCCCATAGTAGATGGTTCAGTCACGCCCGACGCCACAAAATGATTGAGAACTACGATGGGGCCGGTCTATCAAAAACAATCTTCTTACTTCCATTAGGTAGGAATAAAATTACGTATATAATATTTTCATCAGAATTCACTTATGAAATCACATTGAAGTGGAGTATGCTTTTATTATTGTATATATATGAGTAACATGTCATGCTAGAAATAAACGCTATTTCCACTTGAAAAATTTATGTTGTAAACAGTTTTGAGATTAATAATTTTGAGATTGTTATTTTATAAACAGTGTGGCATAAGTATTACAATTGTGACAAGCAAACAATCCTGTAAACGTGAATACCAAAATAAAATTGCAGAAACCATAAAATAAAATAATTCCACAATTCCTAGGGTTGTAATCCCATATTCTACCTGCTAAACGACCCATTAATGACACAATTAAGTACTATAAGAACAGTAATTTTAGACTGGCATAATTTTGCTTTGCTCTCTTAAAGTTAAAGATGTATTTTTCTTTTGAATTTAGGGTTCCGACTTCCGAGTAATGAAACTTCAATTTGGACGTCAAACGTCGAAAAACAAAACACTTTTATTATTTTTTTTCGTTTTCCTAGTGATATTTAAGACTTTTTTTTGTGTGTTTTTGTTTTACACAATAAATTTCTTTTTCCCCTAAAAATAATGACATCAATATTTGGTTCAAGATAAGGTCTAACGAACAATAATAATACCAATAATTGAAACCAGCCATTTGATATGTTTGTGCAATGTAACTAGACACCGTAACCTGTTTTTTTCTTTGTTCTGTTTATGTTGGAAATTAGAATGTCAATATATGACGGGTGGAATGGTGATAGCTAGTGATGGTGGTTGTGGTGTCGATTTGTACATAACGATAGTTAATGCAGATATTGGTGATGATAGTTCTAGTAGTGGTTGATGGCGGTAGTTGATGATGACAACTGATAATTTTGTTTAATTAAAAGAGTTATTCATGCTTGATATTTATATTAAATCGAATAATATAACCTCAAGAGTCACACATCAAATGATAATATATATTTGCTTAATTGATCACGATTAGTTAAGTAAAAAGTATATGCAAAAAAACATGTATTCTCTTCTTTTTAAACCTGATGTTTAGTATCTGCTTTGAAACCTTACTACACTGGATTCATGTAAGAAAATTCTAGTTTGGAAGACAGTGTTCCAATCAAACGCCCCTTTATTTTTATGGTCGAACTTTAGATCTCTTATTAAGGATGAAACTGTTAGGGCATGTGGGGTTTTGATGATAGACATGTGAATGAAACATGTTGTGAAAACTGGTCCATCCAACTGAACCAAGATCAGCTGCAGACAGTTTATTCATAAGATGACTCTGTGTACAAATAGAAGTGGATAACATATATCACACCAGAAGTTGAGTTGAACAAGAAGGCTTGCAGAAGTTGAGTTGAACAAGAGGTCTTGTAGAGATAAAAGAGGAATCCTATTGAAAGAAGAATTCTATTCAAAAGAAGAAGTGAGAGAGGCGGCAACAAAAAGTGTGAAACTATCTAGAGTCCTATTGAACATAGAAGATTACATCAATCAAAGGACTCTATGAGGTGTGTGCTTAAATACAAGAAACGAATTCAAAAGCAGACACTCAACACAATGAAAAGATAATCAACAATCAGCAAAACAGTTCACATACTTAAAGAAGAACCTGGTCTCTTACTTAGCAAGTCTTAGACTGTGTGTAGTAGGTAGATTCTTTTAGTTGTAATGAGTCATTGTTCTAGTCTCAGTGATCTATAAATTGAGTTAGGAGTTATGTCTTCAAGTTAGGGAACTCGAAGACTTGGGAACACTAATTTTGGAAAGATTTGTGTTTTTGTAGTGATAGGAGTTAGAAGTTTTAATTCCTAATTTACAAGAAGTCTTGTAATTTTATTGATTGTTGAGTCTCAAGTGTTATAGTAAAGTTGGGATTAAATCCTATAGAGGTACAAGTCGTGGTTTTTTACACCTTTCTTGAGTCGGGTGTTTTTCAAGTAAAAACACTGTGTTCAGCTTTTACTTCTGTGAACCATGTTTACTTATTTGTTCCACAGATAGACAATTAGTAGGGCTCGTACTCTAACAAGTGGTATCATAGAGAGGTTGTCTTAAATAGGGTTAGCACCTAAGAAAAGATCAATGATGAATTCCGCACCTCCTACTGGTCACAGTGAAGGTCAGTCAACTACTAGACCTTCACTCTTTGATGGATCTCACTTTATATGGTGGAAAGAAAGGATGGAGATGTTCATTCAAGGTGAGACTATGAATTGTGGGATAGGATTACTGATGGTCACACTATTCCAATGAAGTTGGTTGATGGAGAACCAGTCAAGAAAGTAAGGAGTGAATTTACTCCTGATGACTTATTGGCCTTGAAGAAAAATGCTAAAGCCAAGAACATCTTGGTCTATGGATTAGGACCTGTTGAATACAACAGGGTATCAACCTGCACTATTGCTAAGCAAATTTGGGATGCACTGGTGAATGCTTATGAAGGTACCTCTCAAGCAAGAAAATTTAGGATTTCTAATCTGTTTACTGAACATGAGGCATTAAAATGAAAGAGAATGAAACCCTGCATAAGATGATGACAAGGCTTACCACCTTAACAAATGAGCTGGCTTCCTTAGGAAAAGTCATCTCTGAGAAGGAACAAGTTGAAAAGGTACTAAGGGTATTACCTAAATCAAAATAGAATGTTAAGGTGACTGCAATCAGGGAGGCAAATAAGGATCTTGCAGGTATGACCCTGGATGAACTAGTAGGGAACTTAAGAACTTATGAAATGAAAGTTGATAGAACCAAAGAACAAGCAGCTCCTGAGAAAATCTTGGCATTAAAAGTTTCTGATAGTGATGAGGAATTTGAACTTGATAAGGAACAAGTTGCTTTCATAAATAAGAACTTCAGCAAATTCTTTAAGAAGAAGAAGGGAACAGGTAGTAAGAAACATTCCAATGATAATCCAAATGGTTGCTACAAGTGTGGTAAAACTGATCATTAGATCAGAGACTGTCCAGTCTGGGAAATAGAATGGAAGAAGGAAAGGGCTGAAAATGAACTGAAAGAAAAATAAAAAAGAAAGGAGGATGATTCAGATGAGGATGAAATTGATGAACCTGCATTCATGGCTCTTGGAGACTCAGATTTAAAAGAAGAAGATGATGCTTCTGAGGTAAGTATACTTGAACTTAAAGAAAAGCTGCAATTATTTTCAAAACCAAAACTTGTTTCCTTGATGAGTGCACTGATTAATGACTTCCAAGAATTGACTTCTGATAGGGATGAATTGTTCAACAGTCTTGCAAGTCTAAAATTTGATCTCATTGATTTAAAGTCTTGCACAGACACAATTGACAAGGAAAATTACAATCTCAAGAAACAAGTTACAGAACTTCAGATTTCAAACAATGATCTCAAGTCTGAAGTTCTAAAATTAACTCTCACTAAAAATGGGAAAAAGTCTATGAGTAAGGAACAAGAAAAGGTTGAACTTGAGCTAGTTAAATACAAACAAGAATGCCATGATTTAACTGAAAAAATGAATAAGTTGAGTCAAGAAGTTTCTAAGCTAAAACTTGATCTTGAAAGAGCAAATAGGTGGACAAACTCCTCAAGAATTGTTCACAAGTTAAGTGAAAGAAATTACAATGAAAAGGCTAGGTTAGGATTCCACAAAAGTTTTGATGATCCTAAGGATTTATGTTATATCTGTGGCAACCTTGGATATACTACCACTGAATGTCCAGTGGCTACTAGAAGCAAATCAAATAGTCAAAACCTGGCTAACAGATTTTCTCAAATCAACAAGAACAAAACTAGTTCTGATCAAAGAAACAGGTTGCACTATATGTTGTCTGCATGGACTAAAAGAAATTTAATTCAACCTTTCACTCATAAAACAGGACTCAAGCTTGTCTGGGTTCCTAAGACTAACTTTTGATTTCTTTTTCAGGAGAAGGTGAATGGAAGTAAAAAGCACTGGTACTTAGACAGTGCTTGCTCAAGGCACATGACTGGTGATAAGAAAAATTTTCTTTCACTCTCCAGAATAGATGTAGGAGGAGTTTCTTTTGGTGATGGAAAAAAAAGAATCATTACTGAAGTTGGAAAAATTAGCTCATCTGAGTCAAAAATATTGGAGGATGTCTATCTTGTAGAAGGATTAAACCATAACCTACTGAGCATCTCACAACTGTGTGACAAAGATAATAAAGTTGTCTTTATTGCTGTAGGATTCAAAGGCAAAAGGATGGACACCAAAAAGATTGTGCTCACTGCAAAAAGGTACAAAAATGTATACAAAGCTGACATCTTGGAACTACCAGGACCTAAGTTGACTTGTCTAAGTACCATAGAAAATGATCCCCCCCTTTGGCATAGGAGACTTGGTCATGCAAGTCTGAAACAACTAAACATACTTTCGGCCAAAGACATGGTATTGGGTTTACCGAAAACCAAGTTCAAGGAAGAAAAGTTATGTAGTGCATGTGTAAGGGGAAAGCAGGTAAGATCCTCTTTTAAGTCAAAGAACCATGTTAGTTCTACCAAGTGCCTTGACTTGATTCATATGGACTTATGTAGACCCATAAGACTTCAAACCAGAGGTAGAAAAAGGTATGTTTTTGTAATTGTTGATAATTATTCCAGTTTAACCTGGACCTTATTTCTAGCCTCTAAAGAAGATGCCTTTGAAATTTTTATTAAGAAAATTAAAAAGAAATTGGGCACTTCATTAGTTTTCATGAGGTCTGACCATGGTTCAGAATTTGAGAATGTAAAGTTCTTGGAATTATGTTCAGCAAATGGTATAGATCACAGCTTCTCAGCTCCTAGAACACCATAACAAAATAGAGTGGTGGAGAGAAAAAATTAAACCTTGGAAGATATGGCTAGAACAATGATGCTTGCAGCAAATATTACTAAAAACCTGTGGGCTGAGGAAATAAGTACTGCATCATATATTATAAATAGGTGCATGGTTAGACCTATGTTAGAGAAGACTCTCTATGAATTACTAAAAAGAAGAAAGCCAAATATTTCTCATTTTAGAACCTTTGGTTGTAAATGTTTCATACACAATAATGGAAAGGATAATTTAAGAAAGTTTATACTAAAAGTGATGAGGGAATCTTCTTAGGATATTCACTTCATAGTAAGGCCTATAGGGTTTTAAACAACAAAATTAACTATGTTGAAGAAAGCATGCATGTGATTTTTGATAAATCCTGTGTTAAGACTAACATGTAGGAAGAAAGTGACACTGAGGAACAGGTTACCCAACCTGGTTCATTGACTGGAGCTACCAAACATGAAGACACCTCAACAAGGGGAACTGAAGCTGAAGGCACAGTGACAAGGGGAACTGAGCCACAAATGACTCCAGCTCAGAACATAAGATGTGATCCTACTAGTTCACTAGGCTTGGTATCTAGGATCATATCCTATTGATAATGTTCTGACTGATCTTACCTCTGGGATTACTATAAGGTCTGGATTAAGAAGTATGTGTGCCTTCAAGGCATTCCTGTCAGAGATTGATCCAAAGAAGATAACTGAAGCCTTACTTGATGCTAATTGGATCATAGCCATGCAGGAAGAGTTGAATCAGTTTGAGAGAAGTAAAGTATGGCACCTAGTTCCTCTTAAAAATATAGATCAGTAATTGAAACTAAGTGGGTGTACAGAAATAAAGTTGACGAGCATGGAATTGTCACAATAAACAAGGCAAAACTGGTGGTCCAAGGATACAACCAAAAAGAAGGGATTGACTTTGATGAGGCTTTTGCTCGTGTAGAAAGACTTGAAGCTATAACATTACTTGTTGCCTTTGCAGCTTATATGGAATTTATTCTCTATCAGATGGATGTGAAGAGTGCATTCTTGAATGGCATCCTCAATGAGGAGGTGTATGTTAAGCAACCTCCAGGATTTGAGAGCAAGGAGTTTCCTGATCATGTCTATAAGCTGTACAAAGCCTTATATGGGTTGAAAAAAGCACCAAGGTCTTGGTATGAAAGACTATCAAAGTTTCTACTAGAGCATGGGCATACTAGAGGTAAAATTGACAATACTCTTTTCTTAAAAACTAATAGAAAGGATTTTTTGGTTGTGCAGGTATATGTGGTTGACATTATTTTTGGTTCAACCAACATGAATATGACTAATGAGTTTGCCAAACTCATGAGCTGTGAGTTTGAGATGAGCATGATGGGGGAGCTGAATTACTTCTTGAGATGGCAAATAAAACAAACAACATCTGGGACAATGATCCATCAACAGAAGTATGTCAAAGAACTTCTTAAGAGATTCTCCATGGAAGAGGGAAAATAGATTAGTACTCCCATTGCTATTACTTTAGGATGAAACAGGTCCTGATATAGAGGAAAAAGTGTATAGAGGTATGATAGGATCATTATTGTACCTCAGAGCAAGCAGGCCTGACATTGTATTTAGTGTAGGGCTATGTGCTATATTTCAAGCAAATACTAAAGAATCATATCTTAAATTAGTAAAAAAAATCTTCAGATACTTGAAGGGAACCAGTGATCTTGGCTTATGGTATCCCAAAGGTAGTAACTTTAATCTGGTAGGTTACTCTGATGCTAATTATGTAGGATATTTGGTAGACAGGAAAAGCACTACAGGTATGGCTCACTTCCTTGGATCATGTTTAATTTCCTGGTCCACTAAGAAGCAAAATTCAGTAACCTTATCTACTGATGAATTGCTATGAATTAAGCAATAACTTATGGATTTTGGTATAGATGTTGGTTGTATTCCTATTTTTTGTGATAATACGAGTGCTATTAACATAGCTAAAAATCTTGTTCAACATAAAAGAACCAAGTATATTGATATTAGAAATCACTTTCTTAAAGATAATGTTGAGAAAGGTCATATATCAATTATGTTTTGTTCAACGGAGGAACAATTGCTGATATATTTACCAAGGATTTGAGTAGAGAATACTTTGAAAGGGACAGGTTAGCCTTGGGGATGATTAAAATTGTATAAATTTCCCTCAATGATTGATTAGAAAACATTGTACTTAAGTGATAGTTGATTAATTTAGTCTTACAGATTTAGTTGTGTATCCTAATTCTAAGGATTTAGAGTAAATTAACTCAGCTATATGTTGATTTTGCAGAGAGTCTGAACCATCAAGGCAAATTTTATCCATTGTTTCCATAGTTCAGGTATGATTTTGACTTGTTCATGATAGCATAAGAGAGAAACAAGTTGTTTACTTGGCCCCTTCCGTTATAATTAAACCGCCCAAAATCCAAAAACCATCTACTTCATAAAGATGCCATCCCTTTCCCATCAGTACAGACCCCTAAATTATTATATTTCTATCAAATTCTTTTCTCACATGGTTTATCTTTCCTCAATCCCTCTAATACACATCCTTTTTCTCCTCTCCTTCTCATTCTTTCTAAACCTTCTCTAAGACAACTCACTAACCTTCTATTTCACTAGCCATGGATTCCTCGTCATCTTCTTCATCCTCCTTACCTAACTCTTCCATAAACACCTTTGCCTTCATTATCATTCACCCAAATATAACCTTACCTCCGTTAATACCTCTTCAAATCTCTAGCAAATTCTCTGATTTTGCTGCGTTCAGACACTTCCCAGACCTTTTTACCCAATTTTTTTCAACTGCCTCATCCCAGCCCAACCCGTCGCTTCCTCCACCAATCCCACTTCAAATTATTGACCCTGATGATGAACCTATTGCAAATCTCATCCCTCGACGGTCAAGATCTGTTCTAAAATGAAAACCCTCTTCTATTGTCATTGATGTAGATGAAGCTGCTTCAGTTAAGCCTTTCCCTGTAGTTACTTCTCCTCGAATTCCTCTTACTCGAGAAAAGAAACAACGACAAGATGCTTCTTTGGAAGAAGCACTTCATGCTAATAAAAAAAAATGGGTTGCTCCTTCTGCTTCTCCACCTCTCAGTGATCCCTCTCCTGATATTCTCTTTTATTCTAAAAAAACCGAAGCATATCATTGCCAAAATCCCAAAATCCTCTTTCACTCCTATCTCTACATCCCAACCCACTTCCAAAGCTTCCTCATCCTCAAAATCTACTGCGAATGCTTCTCCTGAGAAAGCCTCCACTGTTAAGGCCTCTCCTTCTATCAGATGTTCTTCAAAATCCTCTTCTCATCTGAAGAAACACATATCCCAACCTGTTTCTTCTGATTCCTCTGACTCAGATTTTGATTTTCTTTCTGATACTCCTCCTGCTCCCTCTACACACCCTGATCCAGATCTTGATTATGATGTTATTTTTGATACTCTTGCTGACAAGGCTTCTCAGTCAGTTCTTGTTTTCCACTTTTAAAAACATAAGTTGGCTAGGGGTAGAGTTGTCACTAGTTTTAGGGGACCTGATATGGATGTGTTGCTCACTAAACTAAGAGCTCAGGGGTGGTCACACATGTTTCTTCAAGGTGATAATCAAAGAAAGTTTGGGAAAACTAAAGTACATGAATTTTATACAAATGGAGTTGCTATCAGAGAGATGTTCTCCACCACTGTTTATGGTAAAATCGTAAATCTTTACCTTGCTGATCTAAGTCAAATTTTACATGTTCCTACTAGGGGTTGGGGTAATTATGTGAAAGATGCTTGTCCTCCTCTTGATAACCTCCCTTCAGCTATTGATATTTCTAGAAAGTTCTTTAGAAATCCCTTACTTTTAACTTATAGAAGGGTCCTTCAGAATGAGATACCTCCTCTTCATCAGTTCTACTTTGATGTGGTTCACAAGGTGATCCTTCCAAGATAGAAAAGGAGAACAGTAACAAATTTTTTTTATCTAACCCTGATGGAATTGCTAGACTCTCAGACTCTAATTGATCTTCCCAGACTCATCATCAAGCACATGTAAAGGGTCTTAATCTAAGATGCAAATGGCCATGCTTCACCCTATGAGTTATGGCTTGCCCTTGTTTTAAGGACTTGCATGTTTCTGTAAAAGTGTGGTCATTGCAGACCACAAAGGATGTCATTAGCTCTGTGAACTATGCTATGTTACCTGCTGCTATGAGGAGTGTTGATAATCCTATGGAAAGTTTGAGGAATGCTTTTTCTACCAAGCAAAGTGAGGTGGATGTGGCAAGAGCTGCATTGGAAGTTGCTTAGGCTACTCATGAGGAGGAGAAACAGGTACTTTAAGCTCAAATTGCCACCCTCACAGCCATCTTGGAAAAAGAAAGAGCTGACAATGCTGATATTATTAAGAAGTTGACCTCCCTTCTTCCTTCTTCCTCATCCACTTAATCCCCTCTTAGTGTCTTAGGCATCTTTCCTTCCTACTTTTGGTCCAAGCTGTTTCTCTCTTATTGCTTTTGATGGAATGTGATCATTGTATTCTGGTCTATAAATACAATGGTTTTTTTTGCCTTATGTAGTTCACTTCTGTGTTATTAATGCATTGCTTGTTCTTTTTGCTCTAATGTCTTCATTGTTTTAGTGATAACCCCAGTGACCATGAATTATTAAACTTGTTTCACTTATTGGTCCAATTTTTCGATGATGTTAAAAGGGGGAAGGACAGATTATATAGTGCTTATAACCCAATTGACTAACCTGTGTTTCATTCTGATTCTTTTATTTAACTTCTTTAATGAGTATGTCAGGGTTTTGTGGTGTTATGTTGCTATGTTTGTCATCATAAAAAAGGGGAAATTATTAGGGCATATGGAGTTTTGTTGATAGACATGTGAATGAAATGTGTTGTGAAAACTGGTCCATCCAACTGAACCAAGATCAGATGCAGATAAATTATTGATAAGATAACTCTGCGTACAAACAGAAGTGGATAACATTTATCACATCAGAAGTTGAGTTGAACAAGAAGGCTTTCAGAAGTTGAGTTGAACAAGAAGGCTTGTAGAGATAAAAGAGGAATCCTATTGAAAGAATAATTCTATTCAAAAGAAGAAGTGAGAGAGGCGGCAACAAGAAGTATGAAACTATCTAGAGTCCTATTGAACATAGAAGATTACATCAATCAAAGGACTCTATGAGATGTGTGCTTAAATACAAGAAATGAATTCAAAAGAAAACACTCAACACACTAAAAAGATAATCAACAATTAGCAAAATAGTTCACATACTTGAAGAAGAACCTGGTCTCTTACTTAGTAAGTCTTAGACTGTGTGTAGTAGGTAGGTTCTTTGAGTTGTAATGAGTCATTGTTCTAGTCTCAGTGATCTATTAACTGAGTTAGGAGTTGTGTCTTCAAGTTAGGAAACTCGAAGACTTGGGAACACTAATCTTGGGAAGATTTGTGTTTTTGTAGTGATAGGAGTTAGAAGTTTTAATTCCTAATTTACAAGAAGTCTTGTAATTTTGTTGATTGTTGAGGCTCAAGTGTTATAGTGAAGTTGGGATTAATCCTATAGAGGTACAGGTCATGGGTTTTTACACCTTTCTTGAGCCGGGTGTTTTCCACGTAAAAATACTGTGTTCAACTTTTACTTCTGTGAACCACGTTTACTTACTTGTTCCACAGATAGACAATTAGTAGGTGTATTACTCTAACAGAAATGATATTGTCATCCCACTGCTATTTTAAATGATCATATAAGTACTTGTTGTTGGGTTCTAAGTGATTAAAGTGAACGAAAAATGGGGGGAAAATAAAGAAAACATGAAAATGTGTATTCACTTTATGAAAGAAGTGTTCTCCCATATTGGTACGAGAAAGGAACATTTTTATTCTTAAATATAGAAGCATTCCTTCATATTGATAGTGAGGCAATAAGAAGACAAATCGCAATGCCACCATTGCTCGCCCAGCTTTGGCTTCAATAAATGATCGATTAAGAAATTATCTTTTTGGAAAAAATTTATTTGAAACTTGAGAGTTAGTGATGTTTTAATCCAATAATTCGATATGAAAAATATTCTCCATGTGCGGACACATGTGCGACTCTTCGAGGCACTGTTGTTTGTGAACGCAGATCAGTCAAAACAGACTGTTTTGTGCAAAGTATGACCTGCGGCTGTAGATGGAGTCTGCAGGTTGGAGACAATCCACAACTTTGCAATCTTTCATGAATTATTGTTTTATTTCTAAAGCACCACCTTTTGTCTATAAATATCTAGTTTTTTCCTCAAGTAAAGATACAAAATTTTGAAGTAAAAACACTTTCTTTTTCTTGATAAATCTCAAGTGTGATTTACAAATCGTTGAGTGAGTTTGTGGTTTAGCAAATTTGAGGTATCACTTTTTGTTGAATTGAATTATTTTATCTTGAAAAGATATATTCCATTAACCTCGGGTACTTGAGGGAAATAATTTCCTTAAGGACACACCATGAATATGACGAACTCGATTCTTTCTTTCTTCATCTCTTTCTTATTATTTTCTATTTTTTCTAAAAATAGTTTGAACTATTTTATTGTTCTTGAAGTTGTTCTTAAACTTATTGTTGAAGTTCATGTTGTAAATACAGATTGTACCTGAAAAATAATAATCTTAAAAAAATTATATAGTTGTATTTTGATTTCTGGAGATTAAAGACTTTTGATTTTCTACACTGTTTGAACTTGATAGCAATTTAAAAATATAAAAACCTCATCACGAGTGAAAGTTCATTCAGTTGACAATTCGAAGAACATAAAAATGTCATCATTAAACTAGAAACAAGTTGTTTAAAGTTTAATACTTTATTGCTAGTATTTGGGATACTAAATTGGTTGTCTATTTGTGATTGCAAAATGACTACTGAAAATAAATTAATGAAGGAATGACGAATGTTGCAGTAACTAACATTGCTACTCTGAGTCGTCCAAATATTGCTCCTGTCATGGTACCGACAGAAAAATCTAAAAAAAAAATTTGGTGTTGATTTCAAACGATGACAACATAAAATGTTCTTTTACTTGACTAAGTCTGCAAGGTTCATCACAGAAAGCGTTCAACGTTTAATTGTAACAGAAGCTTGAAAGCACTCAGATTTTTGTGCAAGAATTACATTCTTAGTGGCCTACAAAACGATTTATATAATGTGTATAGCAAAATAAAGACCTCTAGGGAACTCTGAGAAGCTTTAGAAAAGAAATAGAAAATAAAGGATGTCGTAATGAAGAAATTCATTGTTGTAAAGTTTTTGAATTTCAAGATGGTAGACAGTAAAACTGTAGTTATCCAAGTCCAAGAGTTGCAAGTCATAATCCACGATCTCCTTGCTGAAGGTTTGGTTGTGAATAATGTTTTTCAAGTAGCTATAATAATCAAGAAGTTACCATCTTTGAAGAAGGACTTTAAAAACTACTTGAAGCACAAACACAAGGATATGTTTGTTAAAGATATCACTGTGAGGTTGAGGATTGAAGAGGATAATAAGGCAGCGGAAAAGAGGTCTCATGGAAATTCAGCTATAAGTGGAATAAATATTATTGAAAATAATCTCACTAAATCAAAGAAAAGAAAGGAAGCATCAGGACTATAAGGCAATCCTGCTAAGTAGAAATTCAAAAAAAAATTATTGTAATTGTGAAAAAGTTGGCCACAAATCTATTGATTGTCGGGCTTCAAAGAAGGGCAAGAAAAAAGATCAAGCAAACATGATTGATTCCAAAAATAAATAGGCAATCTTTGTGCTATGCTTTTGGAATGCAATTTGATTGGTAATTATAAAGAGTAATGAATTGATTTTGGTGTCTTTCGACATGTGTGCGCCAATAAAGAACTATTTGCAGCATAAGCTCCGACTCAAGATGATGAGAAGCTATTCATGACAAACTCCATTGTGGTAAAAGTTGAGGAAACATGCAAAATTTGCTTGAAGATGACACCTGACATGATGGTGACACTAAACAATGTCCTTCATATTCTAAAGTTGTGAAAGAACTTAGTTTATACTTCACTTCTAGCTAAGAATGGGTTCGAACGTGTTTTTGCTTCTACCAAAGTTGTAATAAGTAAGGGTGAAGTGCATATAGGTAAAGGTTACTTCATCGAGGATCTTTTTAAGATTAATTTAATAACAATTGATAGGAATAAAAGTTCTGATTCTTCTTATTTACTTGAGTTAACGATTTATGAATGAACATTTAGGACATGTCAATTATAAAATCTTGCGAAATTGATTATTTTGAAAGTTTTGTCTAACATTGAGTACAATAAATTAAAGTGACAAACATATGTTGAATCTAAGTATGTTAAGCATCCATATAAATATGTTAAAGAAATTTCAATTTCTTATACTTAATTCATACAAAAATTTGTGATATGGAGTCAACACCATCTCGTGGTGGGAAAAATATTTTTTTAAAGTTTTATTGACGATTGCACTAGATTTTGTCATATTTATTTGTTGAATAATAAGGATGAGGCAATAAAATGATTTTGGCAATATAAAGCTGAAGTTGAAAATCAATTGGATAAAAACATTAAAATGATAAGAAGTGATGAGGATGGAAAGTATGAATCTCCTTTTGTAGAGATATATATGAAACTGTCCACCAAACTACTATCTCGTATTCACCTCAATCAAATAAAATTGCGAAAAAAAATCAAACATTGAAGGAAATGATGAATATCTTACTTATAAGCTTAGGTTAGCCACAAAATTGAGGGAAGCTAGTCTTACAGAAAACCCAATACTGAATAGAGTATCTCATAGCAATATACAATCAATTTGATAAGAGAAATGAAAAGGAAGACAACTCAACTTGAAATATTTTAAAGTGTGGGGGTGTCTATCCAATGTTCAAGTTTCTATACCCAAAAAGGTAAAAATAGGGTCAAAGACTGTAGACTGTATTTTCATCGCATATGCTGCAAACAATAAATCATTTCAACTTTTGATTCATAAATCCAAATATCTAAATATTCATGATAATATTATAATTGAAACAGATAATGCTGAATTTCTTGAACATATTTATTCGTATAAAACTAGACATAATCCATCTAGTGAAGGGTCTAAACGACCTAGAAATGAATCAAGGGAAGATGTAATTTAGGAAGAGAGCCGTAGAAAACGTCAAAGAACGTCAAGTTCCTTCGAATTATATCAACATTTCTTCTAAAAAATAAGTCTCAAATATTCAAAAAAGCAATCTCTTCTACAGACTCATCCTTTTGGAATAAGGCAGTCAATAGTGAGATTGATTCAATCATGAGCAACAATAATTGAGAGTTGGTTAATCTTCCTTTAGAAAATAAACCTTTATCTTCAAAATTGATCTTCAAAAGGAAAATGAAAGTTAGTGGTACTATTGACAAATACAATACAGACTTGTTGTGAGAGCCTTGTGATGAAAAGAAGGTCTTGATTATTTTTGTACATACACACTGCTAACAAGAATATTGTCTATTCGAATGTTGATTGCGTTAGTTGTGGTATATGATCTTAAAATCCATCAAATGAATGTGAAAACAACTTTCTTAAATGGAGAATTGGAGGAAGAAATTTTCATGAAACAACCCGAGGATTTGTAGTTCAGTAAAGAAAGAAAAGTGTGAAAACTTGTTAAGTCACTTTATGGACTAAAATAAACACCCCAATAGTGACATTTAAAGTTTGATCAAATCATGTTAGCAAATGAATTCAAGATAAAGAGTAATAAATGTGTTTACATTAAAGACACTCTAAAATCACAAAGTCATTATTTGTTTGTATGTGGTTAACATGTTGATCACCAGTAGAAACATTTCTAAAATAAATGTTATAAAGCGAATGCTAGAAAGAAAATTTGATATGAAAGACCTTGAAGTTGCTGATGTGATCCTAGGGATAAGAATTTATCGAACTCCACAATGATTGACATTGTCACAGTCTTAATACATCATAAAAGTACTTGTCAAGTTCAAGTATTTGGATTTCAATATTGCCAAAACTCCATTAAATATGAGATTTGAACTTCAAAAGAATAAAGGTGAAAGTAACTCATAATTGGGCTATGCAAGAGCGTTGAGAAATTTGACGTATATAATAAATTATACGCGATCAGATATAGTATGTGCTATTAGTAAATTGAGTCGGTACACGAGTAATTCCAATCAAACTTATTGAATGATAATGAAAAGAGTTCTGGGGTATCTAAAACATACTCAAGACTATGTTTTGCATCATAACAAATATCCAACGATAATTAAGGGATATAGTGATGCAAACTGGATTACCGGATCAAATGAAGCAACATTCACGAGTGATTATAAATTTACTCTTGGTGGAGGAGAAATCTCATGAAAATCATCCAAATAGATATGTATTGCCCGCTCTATAATAGAAACTGAATTTATAATATTAGATAAAGTCGGTGAAGGAGTTGAATGACTCCTAAATTTCTTAAAAGATATTCCTTATTGGCTCAAACCTTTGGAACAATATGTATACACTGTGATAGTCAAAATGTAGGGTAGGGAGCAAAATGCAAAATAATAAATTTCGTCATATAAGATCGAGCATGATGTAGACTGATAAATGTCGTCATATAAGACGGAGACATAATACCATGAGAGAACTACTCTCTAATGAAATTATTACAATTGACTATGTGAAGTTAAATAATAATGTGTCAGATCCACTTATAAAAGACCTAACTAAAGAGGGAGTTGAGAGATCACCAAAGAAAATGAACTTAAGGCGTAGGACAAGTCATCATGGCGGTAACTCCACCTAACATACTGGAGAGCTCAAAAGCTAGGTTCAAGAAGATCAATCAAAGTTGTGACTGACTGTTCAACATTGTCGATTAACACAACCTATTCTTATGATGAAAACAATATGTAGAAAACAAGGATAAGGCTTATGGATTGAAGTTTTTTTACTGATTTTTAAGTTTGACAGGCTTGACCAAATAGTTTGATCTATAGGATTAAACACTGAGGAATCACCTATGTAAGGGTAAAGCGAAAGTCGCTTCAAGGAGAATGATAATAAAGTCCTATTCTAAGCTCACATGAAATCAGAAAGTGTTCTTGTCCGAAACGAATAAAATCCTGAAAATCATAAATGCTAAAAGACTGATTGTATAACTTGTGTTGTCTAGGTATACATCGAAGTCCAACGATTCAAAAATATCGCATCTATCAATTAATCGAGTGCTCCGATACAAGTTCACTGCAAAAAGTTCAGAGCGAAACTTATTTATCCATGTGCAATTAATCTTTACTTGTACATCACTCATTGTCTTAATCTTTATTTGTACATCACTCATTGTCTATTTTTTGATGAAATAGTCATTTTCAATTCATATGGGGGATTGTTGGATTCTAAGTGCTTAAAGTGAATGAAAAATAGAGGAAAAATAAAAATATATATTCACTTTATGGAAGAAGTGTTCTCCCACATTGGTGGGAGAAAGGAACTTTTTCATGCTTAAATATAGAAGCATTCTTCATGTGGATAGTGAGGTAAGAAAAACACAAGCCTCGTACCATCGTCGTCATCGCTCGCTCGGCTCAACTCCGGTTTCAATTTCAGCTTTGATTTCGACGTTGGATTTGAATTTATCAAATGATTGGTTGAGAGATCATCTTCTTGAATTCATTTGAAACTTGAGAGTTAATGATTTTTTAATCCACAAATCTGATACGAAAAATATTCTCCATTTTTGAACGTATACGAGCATCTGCAGACGCATGTCACACCACACCACACCACAAAGGGACACAACCTTTTGAGGTGCTGTTTGGAAATGAAATTGGAACTTGTAGGCGCACCTGGTCATCTGCGAATGCAGGTCCTACGCAGGTCAGTAAAAACACACTATTTTGTGCAAAGGTTGACCTGGCGCGCATGTGGCTTATCTGCGGCCTCAGATGGGGTCCATAGGTTGGCGACGGTCCAAAACAGTGCAATATTTCATGAATCATTGCTTTTTTTTTTTTTTCTGAAGCACCATCTTTTGGCTATAAATATCTGATTTTTTCTAAGGTAATTAGACACAAAATTTTGAAGTAAAAACACTCTCTTCTTCTTGAAAAAAACTCAAGTGTGATTTACAAATCGTTAAGTGAGTTCGTAGTTCGGTAAATTTGAGGTACCACTATTTGTTGAAGCGAATCATTTTATCATGGGAGAATATATTCCATTAACCTCGAGTACTTGAGGGAAATAGTTTTATTCCTTAAGAACACAACATGAATACAATGGAATTGATTCTTTCTTTCTTCATCTCTTTATTATAATTTTTCTATTTTTTTAGAAAATAATTTGAATTTCTTTATTGTTGATGAAATTATTTTTGAACTTGTCGGTTAAGTTCATGTACAAATACATATTGTACCCGAAAAATAACATTCATTTAATATCTTTAATAGAAAGTCTTGATTTTAATGTTGTCATAGACTCATAGTTGCCCATCAATTAATTCTCAATTTAATAGTTTCTGATTATGAACTTTGTCTTGTCAGTCCACATGCATTGTCAAGAAAGTTTGCTACTGAAAAAATGCAATTCGAGATGATAATATTTTACTTAACCCTCTAGTAAAATATAACCAACATTAAAGTGCACAAAAAATTAGTCAAAAATAGTGAAACAGTGACCCTTTGTCCTATATATGTGTATCGGATCAAAATGTTGTCTTTCCAATGAATTTCATTCGAAGAAGCAAACACACCCCCTACACTCAAAAAAAATAAAAAAGCCCCAACAAATACCCGTTTGCCCCTTTTTTAAAATTAAAGTGAGACGAGGGATTTTAGCAATAGTAAAATATTATCATGTCAGTCAAATGGTCGAAAATATTACATAATCGTAGTGAGTGCATCTATATATAAAATGACAAAAGTAAAATAATCTTTATGTTAAAAAATTGCGATAAATATTTTTGTTGAAATGTTAAAAATAAAATGACTTTTTTATCACAAAACAAAAAATTAACTACTATAAAATGACTCTTTTATCACAAAACAAAAAATTAACTTTCGCATAGTTTCAATCAGTTGGATGACTTAAATAATCAACTCATAAAGACATAAACAATGACCATTAAGCTACATACATCGTTAATGTTTTTACTATCAAGATAGTTCTACTAGTATAGCAAGTAAGTTATCTTATTTTTAAGATTATAAATTTATATTTTAAAAAGTATATCAGTGTCTCTAACAACTCAATAATTTGTAAGAACTAATTTAAGTATAACAAATAATATCAATATCGAATACTTAAATATTACAATCACTAAATTTAAGCAACTATTAATTAGCAAATATAGAAGACACTTATCAACATTTTATCAGGTCAATCTCAAGATACTATAATCAATAGAAATATAACGGAACGACAAGCTTATTCAACCTATGACAAAATAAAATAGGTAAAATACCTATGGACCCTTGTACTATGTTGGTTTTGTAAGTTGGATACTTCTACTTACATGTTTGTCATCTAGACCCCTGAACCCACTAAAAAGCAATATTTTAAAACCCTATTTTTGATGAGTGTAACACACTCTCCCCACGTCAGCTGCCACGTCATTTAAAAAAATAAAAAATATACAAAATAAAAAAAATTAAATTTTTTTAAAAAGTATTACATTAAATTTCAAGTCATTTTTAAAATGTTAAATAACAAATTACATATTAAAATCAATTTAATTAAATAAAAAAAATTATAATTATAGAAAAATTTGAATAATCATGTTTTTATTTTTGCTCACAAATTAAACATCAAATTCATTCCAAATAATTAAAATTCTTCTCCAACTAATTTAAATTTTTAACTATAAATTCATATATACAAACATAATAATTTTTTTATTTTTAAATTTGAATATCTTTAAAAAATTCACAAAAAGTTTAATTTTTTTCAAGCGAAATTCGCTTTTTTTTTTTTTTCAATATTCACTATCACTCACTTTCAATTCAAATTTAAATTTTAATCCCCCGAAAGAAGATTACATTTTTAAAAAGTATTAAATTAAATTTCAAGTCATTTTTAAAATGTTAAATAACAAATTACATATTAAAATCAATTTAATTAAATAAAATAAATTATAATTGTAGAAAAATTTGAATAATCATGTTTTTATTTTTGCTCACAAATTAAACATCAAATTCATTCCAAATAATTAAAATTATTCTCCAACTAATTTAAATTTTTAAATATAAATTCATATATACAAATAAAATAAATTTTTGATTTTTAAATTTGAATATCTTTAAAAAATTCACAAAAAGTTTAATTTTTTTCAAGTGAAATTCACTATTTTTTTTTCAATATTCACTATCGCTCACTTTCAATTCAAATTTAAATTTTAATCCCTCGAAAAAAGATTACAAATTTAAATTTTTATTCAAAAAAAAAAAGAAAAGAATTGAATTGAGGGAAAATTAAAATAAAAAATAAAAAGTGAAGGTGGTGGTGGGAGGGGGGTTGGAAAAGTGTTGGGGTGTGGTGTGGGGGCTGGAAGGGGCTAGGGGTGGGGTGGGACGGGGTTAAGAGGGCTGGAAGAGGGGGGCTGGAGGTGGGGTTGGGGGGCTGAGGGTGGGGTGAGGAGGGGCTGGACAGGGCTGGTGAGGTGTAGGGGGACAGGGCTGGGGTGGGGTGGAGGGGCTGGAAAAGGCTGAGGGTGGGGTGGGATGAGGCTGGGTAGGGTGTGGTGGGTGGGGATAGGCTGGGGTGGGGGTAGGAAAAGGCTGGACGGGTGTTGGGGTGGGATGGGACAGAGCTGGGTGGGGTGTGGGGGTGGGGATGAGCTGGGGTAAGGTGGGGGGGAGGAAAAAATATATATATATATATATTTTTAAATTTTTAAAAAATATTTTTAAATTATTTATAAATTTTTAAAAATATTTTTAAATTTTTAAAAATATTTTAAAATTAAAAAAGTTGGAGGGAAAAAAGGACCCTTTTTAATTTTTTTAGTTTTAATATAACTTTTATTTTTTTAATTATTTTACTGTTAAATTGGCAAAAACTTGACCTCCACTCGCACCCCAGGCGAGTGGCTACACCCTCTTTGTCCTAGTCACCATTTCAATGTCATATAGGCAAAGTCAACGGTCAAAGGGTGCAAAGTGTTGTTTTTTAATGGGTTCAAGGATCCAGATGACAAACATGTAAATAGAAGTGTTCAACTTATAAAACCGACATAGTACCGGGGTCCAGAAGGCCATTTTGCCAATGAAATATGCAATTAGCAAAGGCATAATACATAAATATGACCATAAACTTGACACCAAATTATAACATTAACCTTAAACTTTGATAGTGCACATATAGGACCTTTAACTATTCAAAACCTGAACAAATAAACACCCCGATCCTATGTGGCAAAATGCGTGTTATACATGTAAAATGGTGCGCGTCCGAGTTGAAATTGGAGGATTTTTTTGTTCAGCTTTTGAATAGTTAAAGGGCCTATTTGTGCACTGATAAAGTTAAAGGTCATACTTATAATGTATTTTTTTTTATTAGGTGGCATCATATGAGTGGATTAGTAATCCGCGTCAGAGCAAGTGAGGTACACACATGTAGTTGCAAAATTGGAGTGTCTTTTTGTTCAGGTTTTATATAGTTAAAGGGCCTAGTTATGCATTATCAAAGTTTAAGGTCAATGTTATAATTTAGAGTCAAGTTTAGAGTCATATTTATGTATTATGTCATTAGCAAAAGTAACATAGGTGAGTCTTCCCCTATGCATATATGAAAATAACAATACATTCAACGAACATTGAAAATGAAAAAAATTCTGGCTTCACTATTTTTTATTTTAAGTAGTGAAAAATTGAAACAAAGCACAATGAAAAATATTTTTGAGTAATGTAAATTTTTGAAAAATGTGAATTTTTTGAGTCATGTGAATATGAGTGTTGTTGGGATGGAAAGAGGGGTGGGGATGGAGGCATAAGTCACATTTGTCATTTTCCGAGAAATAACTTTCCATGGTCCATGAGGGAAGTCATTTTTCCTCAAATAGAGGAAAATGAGTTATCTTGAAAAATACTTTTTCAATATTTTGCTACAAACCAAAGTATCAAACAAGAAAAAATAGAAAAACATTTTCTAGAAAATATTTTCCATCTTACCGAACACAACCATAGTTACCTAACATTACTAGTAATTCCAACCTTATTTAATCTAACATACTCCGTTTTCTGTGAGTGCATGTTATTATTACATGAGTATCCGTTTTCTATTCCCCTATTCCATTGTTCGTATTCCTCTTATTTTCTATTTCTCTAATACTTAGGATTATTATTTCTTATCTCTATTATGCTATACATCCTGTTTCATGTCTCATTACGATTTTGATATATTATTCTCTATCTTGAGCCGAGGGTCTATCAAAAATGGCCTCTCTATTTCCTCAAAGGTAGAAGTATAAACTGCGTATATTTTACCCTCCCAAAATCTCACTTTGTGAAATATACTGGTCTCTTCTTTTTGTATTTAGTTCTATTTGTATACACACTGCCAGATGACCCATTAAAGTGACTAATGTCAATGTTGTCTTTTTCCCAACCACATTCTTGAAAATGAATTTTATGTAAGGAAGCAAACACACCCTACACACAAAATCCTCTATAAATAACCCCATTTCCCATCTCACCCATATCTTTATACTTTATTTATTCAATCTCCTCCCAGGAAAAAAAAACTTACAAATATGTGTAAAGGAAGAAGAGAAAGTGATGAAGAAAAAATAGAGCAACACAAAATTGCTCCTATTTTATCTTGTGAACTATGTAAATCAGTGGCGTCTATATATTGTCAAGCAGATGATGCATATCTATGTAGAAAATGTGATAAATTGGTACATGCTGCTAATTTCTTGGCACAAAGACATATAAGGTGCATTCTTTGTGGATATTGTAAGAGATTAACACAAAGGTATTTGATTGGAATTTCATCTGAAGTGAGTTTGATACATGGAAGAATTAGAAGATTGAGTTCTGATGATGAAAATTCATGTGCAAGAATAGTAAAAGAACCTTTCTTGTTTCTCTGATTATTGTTATACTCTTGTATTTTGGGGGAAAATTTTGTTGGGATTGAACTGTAAAATCAACATGGAATGTCGTGATTGATTCTATTCTTAATTAGATGATGAAAAAAATCTAGAAATTCCTTCTTTTGCTTTGTTGATAGAATCGCTATCAGAAATGAACTCTGCAAATGTATGAAATTAAATTTAGTTAAGCTCCAATGAATACCAAAAAAAACAGTAACGAAATTTGGATTTTCAAGATATGCATGACAAGTTGATGCATCTCATTTTTTTTTTCTGAGAAAAAAAAAACCTTGAGAAGGTTTTCATTTTATTTTGTAGTGCTTCGCTCTTGATCTAGGTGGTAATTTCATTAATAATAAAATATAAAAATATAATATGTTGTTGGACATACTAAAAGAATAAAATGCATTACATATATTAGGGCAGATGAAATGGTATATAAAAAAAAGGAGAGGACTGAGATTTTAAGAAAGGAATTTAAAAATGTAATTTTAGAGTTAAATATTTTTTATAAGAAAAAAATTTATAGTGCTTATTCTGTTCCAGAAATATGTACTGGGAAAAAAGGTTTAGAATATGACTTTTAATTGCAAGATCATGTAATTATGGAGAATTAAGGCCATGATCGTATAATGCTACGTATTGTGGGGTGGAAATCATTCGTGAAGATATGTTTGGTGGGAAGAAAATTTATCTTTGAAAAACACTTTCTAAAAAAGAAGTTACTTGAGAAAATAGAAGGAGAGTGTAGCTTAAACGAAGGATTGATGACATTAATTAACAGATAGGGTTAAATTTCATTAAAAAATTTGATTAAGTTAATTATGAATTTAATATTTTTAAATTTTTTTAATCTTTTTATAAATATAAATTAATTTAATTCATACCTTTCTTCAGTTCAAATCAATCACCCTCTTTTTTCGACAGCTTTTCAATTCTCTCCTAACCAGCAGTTCTGCAAAAATTTCTTCCTTCAACTCCGACGACTTTTACCTTCGGCGATAAATAGTTGGGCTTCGAGTGTTCCTTTTTCTCCCTTCAACCTTCGGCGATTTATACCTTCGGCGACAAATAGTAGGGCTTCGAGTTTTCTTCTTCAATTCAAATCAATCTGTCTCTCATTCCTCTCTCGACAGCTTCTCTCAACTCTCTTCCAACCAACTATTCTGTAAATTTCTCATTTCAGTCCTCGACGACTTCAACATTCGACTATAAATAGTTGAGCTTCGAGTTCCTTTTCGACTTTAATTTTCAATTGATGTGACAGCCTTGCTCTCCGGCCACAATAACTTTAAATTCTTCATCGTTTCTTTTCTTCTTTCACAGGCAAAAATTTATGGTTTTTTTAGTTTTGAAGAAAACGAGGAACTTGAGCCAACTTCTCTTATAGTATTGATTAACAATTTCAATATTTCTTGCATTAATTTGAAATGCGGTCTGAATAAAATCTTAATTTCTGGTATTTCTTCTCTTCTCTTTCCGAAGTGAATTATGATATTTTGTTGTTTGTTGCATTTTTTGAAGTTTGATTTTTATTGTTTGTATTTATAAAAATAAAACGACAATTTGGGTTGATTTTTTCTGTTTTTGTTCTTGGTAAAAATGGTAAAATTGCTATTTTTTTGTTGAATAAAATCATGTTACTGTTTTTTATTTCCTTCGATAGATTACCCATCTGGTGCAACATATTAACTATCTGATACAACAGATTTATCATATGATGCAACAGATCAACTATCTGATGCACCAGAGGAACCATCAGATTATAATTCTGATGCAACAGATTAATAATCTGATGCAACAGATTAACTACCTGATGCAACAACTTTACCATATATTGCAACAGATTCAGCATCAGATAAAAAATCTGATGCAACTAATTAATCATCTGGTGCAATGGAAGAACTATCAGATTAATGATCTGATGCAACAGATGAACTTCTTGTTGGAAAAAATCCTATCAACTCTTCCTATAGGAAATGTCCAAGACTTAATTTTTCCAATTGATCATTCATCTACCGCGATAGATGACCCTATGTTGGAAGAAATCTAAACAATATTGACCGTTAACTGTTCCAACAGATCACTCATGTGTTGCAACAGATGTGTGACCTGTTGTACAGACCATTCATCTTTCTCAATATATAAGTGATATTTTTTGTATTATCACAATAGATTACTCAGTCGTTGCTGCAGGTTAGTTAACTGCTTTGACAGATCACTCATATGTTGCAACAGATGTGTGATCTATTGTACAAACCATTAATCTTTCTCAACAGATGAGTGGTATATTTTGTATTGTCACAACAGATTACTCAACCGTTGCTATAAATTATTTAATTGTTCCAACAGATCACTCATATATTGCAACAGATGATGTCACAATAGTTGTGTGATTTGTTGCACAAACCATTCATCTGTCTTAAAAGATGAGTGATATGTTTTGTATTGTTGCAACAGACTACTCATCCGCTATAACAGTTTGGTTATATGCCGCAACAGATTACTACTTGGTGCAATAGATCGGTGATCTGTTGCAACTGTTATTTTACTGTTTTGCTTGTTTGATTTACTGTTATCCCTTTTTAATGATGTATTAATCAACAAAAATATATTATTTTATGTTTTTGTTAATTTTAGATAATATGGTTTCCAAAAGAATAGAAATCGAATCAAGTCCAAGTAAAGGAACAAGTGAAGCAGCTAGGCTACATCCACTACTCTATGAGCTTGCTTTACAAGCATTATCTCAATCGGGAACAGAATATAATGAACACAGGGAGGAGCAATGTTTCAAAAGAGATGATGCAGATACTAATAGCCCTTCCACTAAAGAGTTGGTCAAAGCCTTCAGCATTGATCATTATCCTGTGAGAATGCAGTGCGATGGTGCCGCAGATTTAACGACTGATTTCATGGTTAAGTCATCCATGGGAAAATCTTTCGACGCCTCTAGAAAAATACTTTGAGAACAAAAATTGGATGCTTACTTCAGGGACAATTGCTTTGGAAAATATCTTGATTTGTCGGAGGACAACAATGCTCGTTTTCAAATGAAAATGGTATATGAACTTCTCAAGCGTAGGTTTATATATGAAAACAAAGATAAGATGGATGAGGTGTGGATAAATTACTGTGGCATGCCTATTTGTTTTGGTTGGAAGGAGTTTGCCATAGTTACTGGACTAAAATATTATCCTCCTTCTCAAGTTATACCTATTCTAACCCAAAAAAAGCACTCCACACACCCACAAAAGGCAAAGGCAAGTCGTGTGATCGTGATGACCTGGTGCCCATTGTTGGTCCAAGCTTCAAAAATAAAAAATTGATAGAAACATTGAAAGGTAAAGGACTTTCAAAGAAGCACAAGCAGTCATTGTGCTTGGTTTGGTTTGTACATAATATTCTTTGGGTGAGAGACGTTAACAACAACATAATCCTTGGTTTAATAAAGCTCTCCGAGGATCTTGAGGCGTTTAACAACTATCCTTGGGGGTATGAAAGCTTCAAAATGACTCAAATATTTGTTGACTCCTTTAGCGCCAAAGACAGTTAACTTATATGGCTTCCCATGGGCTTTCATGGTAAATGTTTCTTTCTTCTATTATGATATCATTTATTTTTTTCACTCAATAATGGTTTTGATTTATTGGCGCTATTTTATAGGTTTGGGCGTTTGAAGCCATTCCTTATTTGAGACAACAAGTGAACTACTAGAAAGAAGTTTCCTGTCTAAGAATCTTGAGATTGTTGTTGGCCAAAACTGATAAAAATATAAAATTTTTTGATCTCTTCAACCCCCCAAAGGATGCAGTAAGTATAATTATAATTTAATTTTTCTTTTAATTAATGATTTTTTTGAATGATCTAATCATCATTCTAATATATTTAATGATTTATGCTAGATTGTGCATCTGTCGCTAGTTCTGACCAATCGAGAGTTGAAGATGCCATTTTTTCTTACTTTACGGTCTGTGCAAACTTTATTGAAACCTAAGGTCATCGACAGAATAATAATGGAATTGTTTGGAGCAACAACCATTACAAGAAAAATAATTTTAGAGGGTGGGCTTGTTGTTGTTGATGGTCTTAGTGGTGATGGAGCTGTTGGTGGTGGTAGTGGTGCTGCTGTTGGTGCTAATGATGCTCCTCTTACAGTATTTAAAGCAAACCATTATGAGTATGATCATACTAGTTATACAAGTTTTGCCTCTCCTAGCGAATGTTCTGCATGCAAATGTCAAGACTGCAGAGCGAAATATGATGTGGTGATTAATGCTATTAAGACATTAAATGCTTCTGTGAAGGAATTGGCATCTAAGAGGGGTCTCATTCCATCAAAGAAGATTTTATTTTCATCTGCTCCATTAGAGATTAGGGCTAAGAGGATAAGGAGAGTGATTTCTAGGGCATTATCAAGCATCCAAAAAAGCGAAATTGCAACTCCTCTGTCTGTGTTTCACTGAGCAACGTACAATGTCCAAAGGAGAGCAGCACGAGCTGAAGAAGGTGAATATATTATATGTCTTCCAATTGACAAAATAAACAGACACATCTATTTCAACAGATGACACATCTGCTGAAAACTATCAAACAGATATATACATCTGTTGCAACAGTTGACTAACCTATTGCACCAGATAAACATATATCTTGTCTATTTTAGCAAATCAAACAGCTCTTCGTACCGCTTTTATTTGTACCAACAGATGACCTATCTTCTGCAACAGATGATTCATATGTTACAATGGATGGTTCATCCATTGGAAATTATCATACAGGATCTTCCTCATGTAGAAATTTATCCCAACAGTTGATTTATTGTTGCATTAGAAATATAATTTGTTTGGGACAATTTAAAATAGGAGGAAGACCTGTTTGATTTGCTAGAAGAGATGAGTTATCCTTTTTCATTTTGTTGTATCTCCGTGATTAGCATTGACCAATTCTGGCTTTCTAGGTGGATGTAGAAGAAGCTACTGCTGAACAGCATTAGGAATATGCTACTCTTTTTATGGAAATATGGAGAACAGAAAGCACAGAAACCATACGTAAGCAACAATAAAGATCCGCGACGAGCAAAGCCGAATTCCGTAGCACCGGATGAAGAACAACTTGTCCATACTGAGTAGATCTTTATAGCTTGAGCTTGTCAAAGCAATCCTTGGCAGTATACTTAAATTGTTGTTTATGTATTTGTTGAGATCTCTACCCATAATAATTTTTTTTACATTTCATTGATTCGTTGACTTATTTCAGCTAATTTATGAAGATTTTGATTTATTTTATTTTGTCTACGAATTTTATTTATTCCTTAGATTTGAACTTATTAATTGAAAAGGAATACTAGATTCAAATATTGCAACAGATAATGTATCTGTTGCAACGGACGACACATCTATTGGAAAAATCAAACAGATTTAGACATTGTAGACACGCGATTTTTGACCCTCCCCGACTGTAATATATATATTTTTTGATATTAAATATTTATATTTGATTCGATATTATTTTAATTATTATTTTATTTTCAGTAAAGTTTTAGTTAAAAAATAAATAACTAAATGAAATTAATTTTAGGATATTATTTTATTTTATACCAATTTTAAAAAAATAATACAAAAAAATATGTTTCTTTTTAAATAAATAAGTTAGTAGTTTTAGTACTCTCTTAATTGTATTATTTTTAGGCTATTTATAAACCTTTATTATGTTTCCTTAAATATAAAAATTAATAAATATTTATTATTATTATTATTATTATTATTATTATTCTTTATTCTAAATTAAAAAAAGAGAGGATAATATTCAATTTGAATCCGAAACTACCCAAACTACTACCTCCCAAATTCCCCTATTTAAGTACAACTAATGTACATTCTATCTAGGCATCACACAGATTATTTTCACCACAAACACTGTATCAGAAACCAGAGAAAAGAAAAATATTAGTAAACCAATAAAAAAAGGTGAGAAAGTAAGTGAAGTAAAAATAGAAAGAAAATCAAAGAAAAGAGAGAACATTTTTTAGAGTTTGAAGTTGGAGTTTCTGTTTGAAGTTTCCGGTGACGGGTGTTTTTGGTCATTGCTTTGATTATTTCATTACAGGTTCTTGCTCAATCCTGTATCATTCATGTTATAAATTTCATTGTGAAAAACATGAATAAAAGTGTTCAAGTGATTTTTCTGCATTATTTAATATGTGTAGTTGAATAATTATGTAAATTATTGTTATTCTATGTTATGTAATTATGTTACTGAAAATTGATATATTTATACACAGTGACCAAAAGAAAATTCCACCGTCTTTGCTGTTACTGTTTCGGCAATGGATTTCGCCGGAAAATGCCTTTTGTAACAGAAAACTCATCAAGTCCGGCCTCAATGGTCGATTCCGGTAAATCAATAATCAAATCTGTCGAAAACCGATCAAATATCGCTGGAAATGCCTTTAAAAAATGACAAAACTTGTCGAAAAACTCATCACCAAAACAGCGGCGCCCCGTGCTGTTAACCACCAGATCCGGCGCTGCCTCCACGCCGTCGTGCCGCCCCTTTCTTCCCGAACCCGTCACCGCTGCCGTTCCCTCTTCACTTTCCCAGCGCTGCCACTACCCCCTTTTCTCCTCTTTTTCGATGGTCAAATACTCCTCCTTACCATTGCCGCGTCTTGTCGGAGTTAATCACCGGCGGCGGGCTAAGAGTCTTAGCGGTGGTGATTTCGGTTATTGCTGATGTGGTTACTGCTTAGTATAAACTGATATAAAGAACTAGTATACGTTGTATGATATAGCCATTTCCAATTAGACAAAAAGAGAGAAATAAAATAACAGTTATATAAATAGACATGCTATCCTCTCATTAATTAAATTTCAATTGCAATTGGTTTAAAATTTATAATGTTCTTTTCTTTTAAATTTTTATATAGTTAATTCTGTTGATGTTGACATCTTGTAATCATGAATTCAATTGAGCTTTTGATAATATTTTGCCACGTATCATTAATTATCAAGAATTTTAATAAAAATTGTAAGTAGAATTGACTTAATCTCTCTACATATCAATCTTTTATTTATATATATATTTATATATATATATATTAGGAATAAATATAGGAATAAATAAATAATAGTCATGATTTTATATACATATTTGTAAGGATTCATAATAAGGTTAGCATCATATGGATATATTTGTATATTTTATTTATTTTGTCATTTTTTTATGTTTTATTCATTGTCATTAATAGAAATTAATAATTATTTATTACATTAATTAATTATTTTAAATAAAAATTGCTTTATTTTATTTTTAAGATTTAAAGCATTCCAGGTTTATTAAAGTTTTTAACATTCGGTAATTTTTAGGTATGTATAATGTATTCATCTCAATTGAGAATGTTGCATACGCATCTTTTCGAGACATTTTGAAATCCAAGGATGCAATAATGCACCTTAACAAATATTTTTCTAAAATTAATTTTTACCGATTTATTTAAATATAAGATAATAGACAAGTTTTTGACATAATAAAAATGAGCGATTTTAGTCCTTAACATAATTTATTCAAAATAATTTAAGTTAAGATAAGTCAATAAAGCGACCATGCCAGAACCACGGGATCCGAGGGGTACCTCACACCTTCTCCTCGGTCAACAGAATTCCTTCCTCAGTCTTCTGTTTTCGCAGACCATAATAAAGAGTCATTTCCTTTTGATTAGGGGTTCAAAAATGTGATTTGAAACACCATAGCTCAATTCCCAGTGTTGACTCTATAATAAATTAATCTCTATTCAAAACTATCACTTTAATTGAAAAAACCCTTCGACTCGAACCTCTCGAGCGAAAAAGGGATGTGACATCTCTGGCGACTTCGCTGGGGACTAATAAGAATTCGAGATCTTTATATTGAATTATACTTGCTTTAATTATTGTTGATATTGTGTTTGTTGGCTTTATGTGCTACTTGTCGCTCATTTTACCGCTTTGATATTGATTGAACTGTTTTGTATACTGTCTTCTCTTGTGAATACATTCTGAGTCTCTGAAATAGGATAGAAGGAATTCAGCGCATGTATCCTACTTTATTTTTGAGATAGCTGGAGTGTCAAGGAACCTGGTGAAGGATATAGTCACACATGTTAGGCAGGGTTCGGATCGACAACGAAGGCGGTGTTACCCTGCTACTGACCAAGTTGTCCCTCCCCGGCTTGAGTGTCCACTCGGGTAAGCCAGTCTAGATACCTATCCCTATTAGGCTTAAACTTAGAAGAACTGAAAACTCAGAATCTGGTTATCCCTATTAGGTGCCGCTTTATTTGCATCATGTGCATTTGACTTAGCGAGACTCGACACAGGGGTCGGGCCTGTCGAGGACAAGTAACCTATTTTATAAAGACCAACATGTGCATCCTATGTGCTCTTTGACATTTATTTAGAAGGCTTATTTTATTGTTGACCGACTTTTAGGCAACTTTAAAATGCAAAAGATTATATTATCCTCAAATTTAGTGAACTGTTTTTCAAAGGAGAATTTTATTTTAAAAAAAAGAAAGGAAAATTTTAGATATAGAATAACATACTTTTAGAGTTTTCGTGAACTACGAGGGTCTGATTCTCACTTTTTAGAAGGATACATAGAAGCCCTTTTTGGGGTACGACCCTATCTTTAAAAAAATTATTATTATTCATAGATTTATTGAGGAATAATTTGAAAATATGATTACTTTCATAATTATTTTTCTTTTCCTCAAGTTCAATTTTTTTATATATATATATATATATATGTATATATATATATCTTAATAGCCCTGAATCTTTAGGGATCATGAGGCTAAGCTTTTTTTTTTTTAAAAAAAATTATATAAATCTTAACAGCCCTAAACCTTTAGGGGTTTTGAGGTTGAGTTTTGTACGACATAATTTTCAAGAACTACGCACACCTGATTCACATCTTAATGAGATACGTAGGAAGTCCTTCATGGATTTGGTGATCTTAAAAAAAATTTTGAACTCTAAAATTAGTTTTCTCCAAAATCAAAATAATATTTAGTGGTTGGTTTGTGGCTAAATTGGCATCTCACTCATACAACATAATGTCTAAGAACGGGTAAGGTGATCCAAAAAAAATGATATAGGGTCTGAGATGAGTTGGTGTAGATTGTTAGAAATGAGAAATAAAAAGAAATGACCTGAAAAGTGAGAAATTTGGAGAAAAATATGAGAAACATGCAAATACTGAAAGAGAAAAAGAGAGTTCTCACAAGGATTTTTACATGTTTCAATGTTCACTTGCCTCTAAACTCCAAAACATCAAAGTCGGACATGTACGAGGGTTATAGTGATTCTTTGACTCATATGAAAAGTTTTGTAATCAATTAAGAGGAGTAAGAGGAGAGAGAAATTGCTGATAGCTTACTTTGGAGAGAGTTTAACGGTGATAATTCAGAATGGTTGGGGCAAAAAAAAACAGATGATGTTACAATGAGTGTGGAGACTTCATTAAGGCCAACATGCAAATCAGTGGCTAAGTTGTCAAGATGAGCAATTGAGAAGTCACCCCTCTCCCTACTAAGGAAAGGTTTAGTAGTTTGTTTTATTTTATTTTCTGTTACCCGAATTATTTTAGGGTTGTAGTTTAGGACCTGTCTTGTTTGATTTTCTTATCGTCGTTTTTGTTCAAACCCTTCTATCTTTCTGTCAACAAAATGTGTGTCCCTTTTATTTTTATTTCTCAATATATACTGTCTTTTTTTTTTTCAAAGAGCTCTTTCTATGGTGCTTTTAGTAATATGATAAGCATGTTAAATTTTCAACCAGATCTTAAAACCCAATCTAATGTTGAAACATTCGTTCAAGAACCTAGAGTTGAAAAAAAATGTGTAAGAAAAATAAGTAAAGAGTTGAGATATTTTGGGGACCTAGTTACATCCTCACTTGAATGTTTTGAGGCAATCACTTTGTGAATAAAAAATGACGTGATCTTCAATGAGAAGGTTCAACTCAAGTATTTTTGAATGAGATCAATCAGAGGATATATAGTTTCGATTGTCAGAAGAAGCAAAAGAAAGTTAGCTAAGAAAAAAACAGTCATTTGTTGTGAGGAAAGTACAATACAAGTAGACATGTATGGTTTACAAGTTTAAAAGAAGTGACACATGTGCATATGCTTAGTCACGGTCAATATTGAAAAGATGCGTATGATCTTCATGTTCCATTCCTAGATTGCACGTTATGTACTTGCATTTTTAAGGATTGATATGATGAAAGAATTTTATTCTACTATCCAAATGTTGTGTCATCCTTTGTTATCCCTTTTGAGCTTTTGTTTTATTTCTTTTATATCCCTCTTTTATAATCAAAATAGAGTCTGAAAAAAAAATTCAAAAAAAAAATGTCAAGAAAAAGAATAGAGTCAGAAGAGTGTCAAGAAAAAATGGATTCGGGAAAAATCTCTCTCTCTCTCTCAAAAAAAAGAAGAAGAAAAAGAGAGAAAAGTCAAAAAAAAAATCAAGCAAAAGAAAAAGATTCCTGAACTATGTTTGACCCGATTCTTGTTGTGACAAGATACTTAGGCAGCCCTACTCTGCGGTCCGGTCAGACCAAAAGAAAATTCAAATTACCCAGTATGAAATGAAACTGGGGCAAAGTTTATTTCCTTAAAAAAAACAATTCCAAAAGTTGTATGTTTCACCTAATGTTATATAAATTTTTGAGCCTATGCCGACCTTTCTTTCTAACCCTTTCCAAAAGCCAAGTTACAACCAAAGAAAAACCTTTAGATCGATCTTTGGGAATGTCAAGGCTAAACATGTTATAGGTACATGATGTTTCGTATTTGGACATTATTTTCAAAAAAAAAAAGATGAAAAAATGAATGAGTAAAAATGAGAGAGTCTTATTGGTAAAAACCCTTTTGGGCACCATAAGGCGAAAGTGAGCTGAGAAAGAAATGAAAATGAGATAGGCGTTGACAAAAACCCATTAAGGTGCCACTAGCCGAAGAGGATTGTGATCTAGAGGGAACATATTCAAGATTGATTCCATTTCAAACTCAATGAGTGAACAAGTGTTGTCATGATTAGTATGGGTAGATCAGGTTATTTAATTCAAAATGTATGTCATAATCATTAGAGTTGACTATAATTTTTAGATAAATTTTTCTTTATTTTTTAAATTTTTTTTCGAAAAGGGACATTTACTGTCTTTTCTTCCTTCTCTATATTTCTATTTTTTTTTATTCTTGAGTCAGTTATTCAAAAAATAATATCAGTCATTTTTGTCGTGTCCTTGAGTCAAGTCCATTTATAAACAAGTGAGAAATGATCTCAAAACTTACTACCAACTTCTTTAATTGCACAAAGCAAGATAAAAAGCCAACACGTGAAAGAGACATGATTGTGAGCCGAAATAAGGCATGCAGAAAGTTTTGTCAACAGACGAGTCTGGGAACTCATGGAAATACCTGGGTTCAAAGGGTTTATTTGAGGAGCATGGCAAAACAGAAATACTGTGTTTGTTTTAAAGTCACTTTTGATAATATGAGTTTGGGTCAATGATGCATCAAGTTGGTGAAGGATGCTAATGGTTGGAAGTAAGGTTAAATATGACGAGGGCAAGAGTGATTGCCACGAAAGCTAAAGCCACAAACCTGCCACCATGTTTTTGAACTCACAAAATTTTCTTTGATGAAACAATAAACATGTTACTTTCAAATCAAGAACTTCAGAGTATACATATCAAGAGCTGCAATGCCTCATTTCCACAGATACAGGAAGCAATGTTGCTACACAGGTTTGATAATCAAATTATGGTAATAGTTCAATCCCTAGGAGACGCACTTCCTAATCTGGATAATTCAAGTTTCATTTGTTAGGTGAAGCACTTCCTAACTTGAATCTCAGGATGCTTGCAGCATAACTATATTAATCTCCTCAAGCCATAAGGCGTAGGGCCTTGTATTCGAATAGAAAGATCAATCTTTCATCTAAAGCTGCAACTCTGTCCGTAGAACAGAAGAAGAGCTTTTACTTTTTCATTATATTATATTCCAAATCGAGGCAAACTCTGAATACTAGATATGACCTCAAAATAACAGGGGGGCAAGGTCGCATCACTCCTAGAAGACGCAATTTCTGGTCGGGTCATTTCATTCAACCCCTAGGAGACGCACTTCCTAGTCAGGGTATGTCAATTTTCATGTGTTAGGTAACGCACTTCCAAACTTGAACCTTCACTCTTAGAAGACGCACTTTCTAGTCGAGTCATTTCACTTAACCCCTAGGAGACGCACTTCCTAGTCTAAATAAGTCAGTTTTCATTTGTTAGGTGAAACACTTCCTAACTTGAACATTCACTCCTAGAAGATACACTTTCTAGTCGAGTCTTTTAATTTAACTCTTAGGAGACACACTTCCTAATTTTGGTCATCAGTTTTACTCTGATGAGACACATTCTTTAGCAGGGCTTTGATTCACACTCTTTCTGTACTTTTCAAAAACTGTAATCAGATGATGCTCACAAAATTTGCTAGTACAAACCAAGGCAAAAATTATGTTCATGTTTATTAAATTTTACTTTCTTCTCAGGACCCTCCTGAAGAATGGGAAAGGACCTTCCTGAAGAATGAAAATTTATTTTTTATGATCAGGATCCTCCTGAAGAATGGGACAGGACCCTCCTGAAGAATAGAAATTTATTTTATGTCCAGGACCTTCCTGAAGAATGACATGTTATTTTTCTGTTTCACTTTTTATTTTGAGTTCAGGAATATATTTTGAAAAATCAGAAAAGTAAATCCAGGAGATCACCTGAAGAACAAGTTGAAGAAAAGAAAGAGTTGTAAATTGAGTGTTGAAGTAAATTTTTATTCGAGTTTTTGATGACGTCGATCATGCTTCTTGTAGTTAGTTCATTATTAGGGAACACATGTTGCCTTCAAATTAATGATTTCAAAGCCTAAACATCATAGGAGCAATATTTATAAGGAGACACACTTCCTTGTTTGGTAATTCAGGCAACATTTGTAAGGAGACACACTTTCTTGTTTGGTAATTCAGGCAACATTTGTAAGGAGACACACTTCCTTGTTTGGTAATTGAAGCAACATTTGTAGGGAGACGCATTTCCTTGTTTGGTAATTCAAGCAACATTTGTAAGGAGACGCATTTCTTTGTTTGGACAATTCAAGCAACATTTGTAAAGAGACGCACTTCCTGATTTGGGTAATTCAAGCGGCATTGGTAAGGAGATGCACTTCCTTGTTTGGGTAATTAAAGAGACATTTGTAAGGAGATGCACTTCCTTGTTTGGGTAATTAAAGAGACATTTGTTAGGAGACGCATTTCCTTATTTTGAAAAATTCAAGAGGTATTTGTAAAGAGACGTACTTTCTTGTTTGGGTAATTCAAGCGGCATCGATAAGGAAACGTACTTCCTTATTTTGGTAATTCAAGCGACATTGGTAAGGAGACACACTTCCTTGGTTTGATAATTCAACTGGCATTGGACGTACTTCCTTGTTTTGGTAATTCAAGCGGCATTGGAGCCCATCTGAAGAACAGGATGAAGAAATAACAAGTCAGGAGTCCACCTGAAGAATAGGGTGAATTTTCAAAATCAAGTCGCGAAGAGTAGAATCAAGATTCTAGAGATTACAATTTTCATTTGTATTTTTCATTTTTGTTAGTCATTTGAATGTAAAAGGCAAAAGTCGTCAACCAGAAACTCGATGGAACCTCACTCGATCTCTAACTTGTTCTCTCACTATTTTACCTTTGAACTACACGTGACCTGATTTCCTTATAACCCGGGATATGTAGGCGGTCCAAAACCAGTACTCGGTCACATCTCCTTTTTCTTTTTATATTCTTTTTGAATAATTGGAGGATCAAAAATCATATCTTTATCTACTTCTTTGTATGAAAACTCTTGGAGATTTCAAACAAAGAGGGGCAAAATGTAGACACGTGATTTTGACCCTCCCCGAGTGTAATATATATATTTTTCGATATTAAATATTTATATTTGATTCGATATTATTTTAATTATTATTTTATTTTCAGTAAAATTTTAGTTAAAAAATAAATAACTAAATGAAATTAATTTTAGGATATTATTTTATTTTATACAAATTTCAAAAAAAATAATACAAAAAAATATGTTTCTTTTTAAATTAATAAGTTAGTAGTTTTAGTACTCTCTTAATTGTATTATTTTTAGGCTATTTATAAACCTTTATTATATTTCCTTAAATATAAAATTAATAAATATTTATTATTATTATTATTATTCTTTATTCTAAATTAAAAAAAAAAGAGAGGATAATATTCAATTTGAATCCTAAACTACCCAAATTACTCCCTCCCAAATTCCCCCTATTTAAGTACAACTAACGTACATTCTATCTAGGCATCACACAAATTATTTTCACCACAGACACTGTATTAGAAACCAGAGAAAAAAATATCAGTAAACCAATAAAAAAAGTGATAAAGCAAGTGAAGTAAAAAAAAAAAAAGAAAATCAAAGAAAAGAGAGAACATCTTTTAGAGTTTGAAGTTGGAGTTTCTGTTTGAAGTTTCCGATGGCGAGTGTTTTTGTTCATTGCTTTGATTATTTCATTATAGGTTCTTGCTCAATCCTGTATCATTCATGATATAAATTTCATTGTGAAAAACATGAATAAAAGTGTTCAAGTGATTTTTCTGCATTATTTAATATGTGTAGTTGAATAATTATGTAAATTATTGTTATTATATGTTATGTAATTATGTTACTGAAAATTAATATATTTACACACAGTGACCAAAAAAAAATTTCACCGCCTTTGCTGTTAATGTTCCGATAATGGATTTCGCCGAAAAATGCCCTTTGCACCAGAAAACTCATCAAGTCCGGCCTCAGTGGTCGATTCCGGTAAATCAATAATCAAATCTATCAGAAAACCTATCAAATATCGCCGAAAATGCCTTTTAAAAATAATGGCAAAACTCTCCGAAAAACTCATCACCAAAACAGCGGCGCCCCATGCTGTTAACCACCAGATCCGGTGCTGCCTCCACGCCGTCGTGCCGCCCCTTTCTTCCCAAACCCGTCGCCTCTTCCGTTCCCTCTTCACTTTCCCAGCACCACCACTACCGCCTTTTCTCCCCTTTTTCGATGGTCAAACACTCCTCCTTACCAATGCCGCGTCTTGTCAGAGTTAATCACCGGCGGCGGGCTAAGAGTCTTAGCAGTGGTGGTTTCGGTTATTGTTGATGTGGTTACTGCTTTGTATTAACTAATATAAAGAACTAGTATACGTTGTATGATATAGCCATTTCCAATTAGACAAAAAGAGAGAAATAAAATAATAGTTAACTAAATAGACATGCTATCCTCTCATTAATTAAATTTCAATTGCAATTGGTTTAAAATTTATTATGTTCTTTTCTTTTAAATTTTTATATAGTTAATTCTGTTGATGTTGACATCTTGTAATCATGAATCCAATTGAGCTTTTGATGAAATTTTGCCAAGTATCATTAATTATCAAGAATTTTAATAAAAATAGTAAGTAGAATTGACTTAATCTCTCTACATATCAAATTTTATGTTCACTATTTATTTGATATATATATATATTAGGAATAAATAAATAATAGTCATGATTTTATATACATTTTTGTAAGGATTCATAATAAGGTTAGCATAATATGGATATATTTGTATATTTTATTTATTTTGTCATTTTTTTATGTTTTATTCATTGTCATTAATAGAAATTAATAATTATTTATTACATTAATTAATTATTTTACATAAAAATTGCTTTATTTTATTTTTAAGATTTAAAGCATTCCAGGTTTATTAAAGTTTTTAACATTCGGTAATTTTTAGGTATGTATAATGTATTCATCTCAATTGAGAATGTGGCATACGCATCTTTTCGAGATATTTTGAAATCCAAGGATGCAATAATGCACCTTAACAAATATTTTTCTAAAATTAATTTTTACCGATTTATTTAAATATAAGATAATAGACAAGTTTTCGATATAATAAAAATGAGCAATTTTAGGCCTTAACATAATTTATTCAAAATAATTTAAGTCAAGATAAGTCAATAAATCGACCGTGCTAGAACCACGGGATCCGAGGGGTGCCTCATGGTCAACAAAATTCCTTACCTACTCTTCTGTTTTTGTAGACCATAATAAAAAGTCATTTCCTTTTGATTAGAGATTCAAAAAGGTGACTTGGAATACCATAACTCAATTCTAAGTGGTGACTCTGTAATAAATTAATCCCTATTCAAAACCGTCCCTTTAATTGGAAAAACCCTTCGACTCGAACCCTTCGGGCGAAAAAGGGGTGTGACAGACATATGTTGCAACAGGTAGGTGATTTGCTGGAAATTATCAAACAAGTCTTCCTACTGTTTCAACAGATGGACTTAGATAAAAACATCGAGATAATGCAATAGATGACCAACCTATTGCAACAGATAAACTATATGTCAGAACAGGTAGAATAACTGTTACAATGGATGGAGAATCTGTTGTATTATAAAAATTCGACTTTCGTTGGACATAAAAAATTGCCAATACGTGTAAAAAGTTTAAAGTGAATTGAGTTTAAATAAAAAAGGCGCAACTCATCGACGATGTTTGGTTAAAACACCTAAAATAAAATAGGCATCAAGTAGACAGTGTTCATTTTAAACATGTAAAATAAAATAGGAATCAAATGTGTCAGTCTGGCACATTTCGCTAACTTGCCGTCACTTGGCCCCCAACGGTCATTCCCCACTCCCCCCATTGTCTTATATATTTATCTTCCTCCTAAGATTTAACCCTAAATTCTCAAATCTTTTTATTCATCGTCATCTTCTTTTATCTATCCAAATTTTTTAAATTATTTCTTTCAATTTTGCCAACTTTTTTGTGATAAAGATTTTTGATATTGTATGTGCGGTCATAAAGATCTGTTAAAGACTTCTTGGACTCAACAAAATCTGGGTCGTAGGATTTTTGCTTGTAAGATTTCAAAGGTAATATTTTTTTATTTAATTAATTGATTAATTATTGACTTATAATTGTTTTGTAATTTGTGTTCTCTTTTTTATATAAATTGGGTGGATGCGACTACTTTGATTGGTATGAAGAACGACACCCTTCACAAGAAAATCGTGTAATTTGGGATTTGTTGAACAAAGTCAAGGCTTCTGAAGAGAAACAAAATTGAGCAAGAAGATACTACATTGTTGCCGTTATTGCTACTGGTTTGGTGTTGTTACAAACATGAATATTCAAGCCTAATTGCTGAAATTTTCATGGTGGTGTGTGTATTTGCTACTGGTTTGGTATTGTCGAGCACATAGATATTCAAGTGTAACTGTTGAAAAATATCAAAAAGATTTAGGCATATATTGTAAAATCTAGGTCATCTGTTGAAAATTATCAAACACGTCTTCCCACTGTTGCAACAGATTAGACTTAGATTATTAGATTATTCATATAAATAACATCAGAGTAATGCAACAGATGACCAACCTATTGCAACAGATTAACTATCTGCCAGAACGGATTAAATATATTTTACAACAGATTGACAATCTAATCTATTGCATTATAAAAAACTCAACTTTCATCAGAAAAAATTATTTCCACTACATGTACATGTAATAAAGTGAAGGGTGACTTGAAATTAAAAATTTCTATTACACAGACTCTTCTATATACACAGGCTTCAAGCGTCTAGTTAGTACCCCATAAGCCCGGACCTCTTGTAGGTTTGCCACATCGTTGTCGCACAGAAAAGTCGTTGGCTTGGCCATTTCTGTGCCGGTCAACAAACATTCAATGTGTGTAAGAGCATGCGATCCGCTCGCTTTAGAGGCATCATCTTTGGGAAAGATCATTCCCTTGTTTCAAACTTTAAAATCCCATGATTTCTTCATCAACACTTCCTTTGGCAAATGATTCATCAGTTTACTCTCCCTCAACAAGATGGGCAACAACACCATTAATGGCTCCACGAGGAGAAAAAAATCAAAATCATCGATGAAAGGTACGTTGGAGTCATAAACATTGATCTTTCCCTCCTCGAGTAGTATATTAACAGCCTGATATTGCATGCCGTTCACGCTAATGACTATAAGAATTCTTTTTGCCTCGGTCCAGCTCTTGCCGTGTGGATTTGGCCTGTCCTCTCTAACATATCTTAACGTTTCATCTTTATCCAAGACTAATGTAGGAACTAGGAAATCAAGTCCCACGCCAAGGGATGACGCCTCTCCATTCAATTGATCGTACCTATCCTTGATCTTCTTGCAGAAGTCGAGGTCCATTATCCTATCGGCAGCATCATAAGCTTCTTGATACGTTAATTGCCTTTTCCTCATAAGGCAGAGAATTATGTCAACATGCTGTGAGATAAGAAGTCAATTTTTAAATAAGTTAGTAATAGTTAAGATGCAACGGATGGTCCATCTGTTGCATAGGGTCTATCCAACGCAACTTATGCAACAGATGGATAATAAGTTGCAACAGAACTACTACTAGTTGCACCAGTATACCCAGCTATTGCAACAGATGTGAAATCTGTTGCGTTGCTTCTTCTTCATAGGGTTGATTAGAAGGGCTAGGTTAGGAAAAGTAAACTTGCCTTGTCCTCGTACGACATAAGCATATCAGTCATAGTCTGGAAGTCTTGGGGGGAAAGGGAGGCTTGGGGTAATCTGGTGCCCCTGGCTTGGCATTCTTGGCCTGTCGTAGATCCCTCTTCTCTCCGGTGCCAAGTTCCGCGTATATTTCCACCTTCTTGACTGGGCCCTGAACTTCAACAGCTTTTGGAGAGGGAGGAATTGCAATTTCTTTTGATTTTCGACCGAAGAGTATGTCTTTAATTGCTCTTTTCTTTTTCCTAACCTATACTTTAGGAGTGTGCGGCTTCCTCACCTTCTTGGATAGTATGACACACCTCTTGGATTTGAATTCCTTGATAGGTTTAGAGATAGCCTCTACTTTTTCAAAGAGTTTATTCTGTCTGTCCTTGCACTCTTCGCATTCGCAATGAAAACACGAGGGTAAAGAGGGGTGAGAGGGACCTGTGTAAGGGAAAAAAGGGATTTTTTTAAACATATTTATTCTTTTTTGAGCTTTAACATGCTCATCATCACGAGTGGTATCAGCATCAGCTTGCCTGCTACCAAAACCAACAACTCTACCAAAAGAAGCACCCGGATCTGCGTTAGTAAAAGGTTGGTCATAAAGAGCCTCAACATTAGGCTGACCTTGCCTAACTTCTCTTCTTATGGCTGTTGCTCCTGCTAATTCATTCTTTATTAACTCCATCACTGGGTCTGCTATAGTATCAACATGACCTAGAGTAATATAAGAAGTCATCACCGACTCCTCTTTAGTAGGCACGATCCATGGATGCACAACCTATAAAAAAGAAAAAAAATACAGATGCATTTAAATCATATAATATAATAATTTTCATAGTTGGGCCACATTTAAAAAAAAGATCCATCTGTTGCATAGTTTGCAATATATGGTTAAAATCCATTTAAGTCTGGTTTAGAGAAATAGAGCAATACATAGATAATCTGATGCAAAATATCAATCATCTGTTGCAATAGTTGCACAAGATGGGTAATCTGTTATGCAATAGATGATCTGTACGTCACAATAGATGAACAATATGATATAAGATTACACATTTATTGCATAATTTACAGTATATGGTTAATCTTTTAGGAGTCGGGTTCAGAGAACCAAAGCAACAAATGGGTAATCTAATGCAAGATATACCCTATCGCAACAGATTTCTCATCTGGTGCATCAGATATAACATCTGTTGCACCAGATATAACATCTGTTCAATATCTTTCTTATCTTTGAGTAGAATTATTTTACTTGAAGAAGACGTACTGCATCATCCAGATGGTTAAAGAGATCAATCTCCTTAATGTTGGTGTTTCTCTTTGCATCCAACCACCTAAACATCCTAGGATGAGAAACCTCATCCGGGTAATCCATTAATTGATTTCGGAGGACAGAAATGACTTCAAATGCCCAAGCCTAAAAAATATAAACAGGAAGCAAGCCAAAAAAAAGTCATAATAACTATATTCAATATAAATTAATGAATGAGTAAAATTAGTGATTAATTTTACCATGAAAGCCCAAAGAAAGCCGTATAATATGGTCGTCCCTGAGGATAGCTTTGTCAGTAAATATTGGACAGTCAAGTTAAGCTTTCATATCCCAGGGATAATTGTTGAATTTGTCAAAATCCTCAGCACGCGCCAACAAATCATCTTATGTGACCTTGTTGACGTCTCTTACCAATATAACCGAATGGGCAAATAAAACTAAGCACAATTGCTCCCTGTACTGCTCTGGTATGGTTTTATCCTCGAGATCTGTCAACAAATCCGATGCTTTATAGCCACATCGAGCAATGTCAAACAACCCATCTATTTTTTCCTTGTATTTTCTTGCCTTGGATCTTTTGCGGGGTGGTGGTCCTTCTGGACGATAGCATCTCAATCCCTTCACTATGGAAAACTCTTACAAGCCCAAAAAATAGGCATGCCATAGTAGTTGATCCAGATTTCATCCATCTTCTTTTTGCCCCCCTCCTTTGAATCTTTATCATCCTGATCCTGCGCTTGAGAAGACCATATACCATCGTCATAGGGAAACGGATACGGGCAGAGGGGTCCTAAGGTAGCTCAATAAAGCATCTAAAATAGCTCTTCTTAAAAAGTCCGCCTTTGTTTTCGTGCTTCATAATTTTCATAAAATGTTCAGAACTTTTCCCTATCTGACATTTAAGTACAATTTGACCAGTTAGTTGTTTTCCTTCTGGGTCATTTATCGGCATCTTAACTTGAAACCTGTCAATACTAAAAGTTTTGATAGGATCATACTGGGATGTCGATATTAATTCACTCCCCATCGGTGATCCATTATCATCATGTTGATGATCATCCTCTTTCTCTTTCTCACTCTCCAATTCCTCCTTTTTCTCACTTTTATTTTCTTCATCACTATCTACGGACCCTTGTCCAACTCCCTCAATGTTGTTTTCACATCTCTCCCCAGCTTCACTTTTCCCTAACTGAGATTGTTCAGGAAGCTCCTCCGAATCCCTCTGTACTATAGCCATTTTTTTGAGTGGTCAGACGTTGATCCACTTTCACTTTCTTTTATTTAGGGAGACATATTTTATCTACAAACAAATAAAAATAAAAATTACATTACAATTGATGTATGCATAGATTTTAAAAAATACATTACAAACACCATCCAACAATACCACGACAGTCAACGAAACACTGCGATAGAAACTAGGGATTTCTCGAGTTTTTCCTACAATTTTACAATCAAAACTCAATTGTAAACCCATTCTCGAAGATAATACAATAGAAGTTTTATTGTTCATCATTAACTTAAAATCCCTTATTTTTAAGAAAAAAATAACAAATATAGAGCTCTTCTCAAACTCTGTTGCCTACGAAGACAGAAAACGATTGATACAAGTAAGAATGAAGTTGAAAACAACACCTATGTTGTCAGAAATAAGAAGAAAAGTGATATGTTGTGGAGGGTTGAGAAATTTTGTTCAGTAGTTGTTGTCTGTACTGTATTATTGAGTGAGAATGAGAGAGAAAGAGTGAGACCTCGAGATTTGAAATGATGAAACATTTTGTATAGGTTGATTTGTATTTTGGAAAAGAATGACAAGTAGTTTTGAAAATGTTAATTTGGTCCGAATTGATCTTAATTATTTTTAAAATTATAAAATATATGCGGAATTTTTAATCCTCTCATCATGCAATTGCCAAAAGGGTAATTCAATTGAAATTGTATAAAAATAATTAAAGTTGTAGTTGACCGAGTACTCTACTTGACCCTATGAAAACTCACCCCTGGTCCTAGATTAATCAATTTAGGTACTATTAGTATAACATATGAACTCAATTGAAATTGTAAAAAATAAATGTTCAACATGTTGCGTCAGATTTCTTATCTGTTGTAAATTATGAAATAAATTAAGTCATCTGTTGCGACAGAGTACCCATCTGTTGTAAATTATCAAATGGATTGTCATATGTCGCAACAGATTACCCATATGTTGTAAATTATCAAATAGGCGCTGCCATCTATTATGGCTGACCCTATGAGAACTCACCCCTAGTCCTAGATTAATCGATAGTTTACCCTATGAGAATTCACCTCTAGTCCCAGATTATTCAATAAAGGTATTAGTACCCTAGTCCTAGATCAATCAATTAAGGTATTAGTCTAACATATGAGGTAGTAAGAATTGGTTTGGCTCAGAGTTATCGATCGACGACTCTGATCGGGAGGAACGTAGTACCATCTCATCATGTAATTGGCAAAAGACTCAATTGAAGTTGTAGTTGACCTTATGAGAACTCACATTCGATTAAGGTATTAGTCTAACATATGAACTCAATTGAATTATATATAAGCAAATGTTCAACCTGTTGCAACAAATGTATTTTGTATTGGATCAAATCAAACAGATTATGTTATCTATTGCAACATATTACGCATCTATTGTAAACTATCAAACAGATTACGTCATTTTGTTGCGATAGATCACGAATCTGTTGTAAACTATTAAACAGATTAAGTCATCTATTGTGACAGATTCCCCATCTGTTGTAAATTATCAAATGGAGTAACTCATGTATTGCAGTAGATTACCCATCTATTGTAAATTATCAAATAGACGCTGTCATCTATTGTAGTTGACATTATGAGAACTCACCCCTAGTCCTAGATTAATCAATTAAGGTATTAGTTGAACATATGAGGTAGTAAGAATCATTTCGGCTCAGAGTAATCGATCAACGACTCTTGTCGGGAGGAACGCAGTACCGTCTCATCATGTAATTGCCAAAAGACTCAATTGAAGTTGTAGTTGACCCTATGAGAACTCACTCCTAGTCCCAAATTATCAAATTAGGGTATTATTACCCTAGTCCTAGATTAATCAATTAAGGTATTAGTCTAACATATGAGGTAGTAAGAATTGGTTCGGCTTAGAGTTATTGATCGATGACTCTGGTCGGGAGGTATGCAGTACCGTCTCATCATTTAATTGCCAAAAGACTCAATTGAAGTTGTAGTTGACCCTATAAGAACTCACATTCGATTATGGTATTAGTCTAATATATGAACTCAATTGAATTATATATAAACAAATGTTCAACCTGTTGCAACATGTGTATTTTTTGTTGGATCAAATCAAACAAATTATGTTATCTGTTGCAACATATTATGCATCTATTGCAAACTATCAAACAAATTACGTCATTTGTTGCGACAGATCACGAATCTGTTGTAAACTATCAAATAGATTAAGTCATATATTGCAACAGATTACCTATCTATTGTAAATTATCAAATAGATTAAGTCATATATTACAATAGATTACCTATCTGTTGTAAATTATCAAATAGGTGTTGTCATCTATTGTAGTTGACATTATGAGAACTCACCCCTAGTCCTAGATTAATCAATTAAGGTATTAGTTGAACATATGAGGTAGTAAGAATCGGTTCGACTCAGAGTGATTGATCAACGACTTTTGTAGGGAGGAACACAGTACCGTCTCATCATACAATTGCCAAAAGACTCAATTGAAGTTATAGTTGACCCTATGAGAACTCACCCCTAGTCCCAGATTATTCATTTAAGGTATTAGTACCCTAGTCCTAGATTAATCAATTAAGGTATTACTCTAACATATGAGGTAGTAAGAATCGGTTCAGCTCAGAGTGATCAATTGATGACTCGAGTCGGGAGGAACGCAATACCGTCTCTTCATGTAATTGCCAAAAGAGTCAATTAAAGTTGTATTTAACCCTATGAGAACTCACATTCAATTAAGGTATTAGTCTAACATATGAACTCAATTGAAATTATATATAAACAAATGTTCAACCTGTTGCAATAAATGCTTTTCTGTTGGATCAAATGAAACAAATTAGGTAATCTGTTGCAACATACTATGCATCTGTTGTAAACTATCAAACAGATTACATCATTTGTTGCGACAGATCATGAATCTATTGTAAACTATCAAACAGATTAAGTCATCTATTGCACTTAAATGTTTTTAGATTTTTTTTTTTATAAAGCAATTTAGGTATTTTCTATCTGAGATAAAATAGTTAAAATACTAAGGCGGTAAAAAATATTACTCGGTACTATTTGGATAACTCAAAAATCTCCTGAGTGAGTAGTATTATTTGGTCTTTTCAATTTCACCGTCTCCTCGTGTCCCTTAAAAGTTATTAATGAATATTTAAAACCCCCATATCTAGAACTCTCTCTCATTCAGCCATAAAGTAGTCTAGACTCAACTCATCACTCTTCTTTATTCTTTATTCTCAATTATCTTTATTGTTTCCTTTTTTTCTTTATTTTCTCTCTTCTTTCGAATGAGGATCCTTTATGATCTCAACCAATCAATATCTTTTCTCGACTAAACTGGATGTTCTGATCCGTTTGCTTTTTTGACATTGCAGGTATAGTTCACTGTTGCTCTTTTCATCTCGTCTTCTTCTTTGTATGTTATTTAAATTAGATATTTACATTTGTTGCTATTAATGATTTACCCATTACCAGTTTCCTATTTATTGAGAAAATTGAAGGAAATATGACTTTTAAGTCTTGAATGAACGAACCATTATTTTTATTAAAATATGCAAAAAAAAGTCATCTGTTGGGAGAACTTAAAAAGCCTTGTTGTCAGTATAGTTTTTTTTATGTCTTTTGTTTGGTACTTTGGCGGTGCTGTTGTTGGGGATGGTGGTTGTGTTGGAACATGTGATGTTTGTGTTGTGGATGGTGTTGGAACATATGATGTTGTTTTGTTTATTTCTTTATTGTTGATGCTGTTGTTGGTGGTGTTGTAATAGTTTCCTCAATTGTTGTAACTGTTGAATCAGCTGTTGGAACAAACAGAGAAACTGTTTGAAGAAATCAAACCAGTATCAAGGCTTGTTTGATTTATTCCAATAGATGATCCATCTGTTGCAACATGTCATCCATCCTTTACAACGATGCCTCATCGGTTGAACAGATGGGTAATATGTTACATCATATTGGTCATCTATTGATTCACTCAATTGTGTTACCCTTTTGTAATGTTCTTTTTGTTTTTCTCTTGTTTGACATCAAATGTATTTCTCTTATTTGCAGACAAAAGAAAGTGAAATTGGATCCACTTTTGCCCAGCCAGCATTAATGGCTAGAGTAAAGATGGGTTCGGAGGAATAAGCTGCTTCCAGATGGAACCACTTCATATGTAGGAGGTATGTATTACTGATCAACATATCATAAAAACACATATCCAGTACAATGATTTTGTTAATCTTTGTTCTTTACCTATTAGGCATTAATCTTTCAAACAAGATATGGCATTTTTACAGTTAAGATTGTTAGGTTCGAACTGGTAAGGCTGAGGGACCAAGACGGTGGTGTCGATACCCTATTACAATTTAATGACAGTTTATGCTCATGTTTTTGTGTCAAGTTTGGGGAAGGGTTCAAGTTTTTGGCGGCAATGTAAATATCTAATAGTGATTGGACTAGTTTTAATGGAGCAATGGACTTGTTGAAAGGCCTTCGAAGCATCGTACTACAACAAACAACGATGGATCTAATAGAAATTTCCCTAGTCCAAATTTATATGGATTGGTTGTTGGAGGATACTATTATACAGCAGAAAGTGTTTGAGAGAAAACCTGGGCGGAAAGAGGGAGGTTGAGAAGGCCATATTCATCTCAGTCTTTGTTTAAAGGATACACAGGGTTGGAAGGAAAGTGTAGCGAAATTAGCTTATGAAATTGACATGAAAAATGAAAAAACTGGATGAGATGCGAATGTGAAAGTGTATCCAAAAATGAAAATCCATCAGTCATTGAAGAAAAAGAAGAATGGTCAAGAGAAATTAAGCTGGTCACTTTGATAGAGACTGCAACTAGTAAGTGCAGCCTCATCGAAGACCCATAAAATGCAGGACTAGAACTCTAAGGAAGCAGCTTCGTGAGCATAGAAGGTGGTAAGATTGTTGATCTGAATTGACATGTAGGTTTTAATTTTGACTAAAAATCTTACCACCTTCCGTGCTCGCGAAACTTTTTCCTTGGAGTTATTGTCCTGCACTTTGTGAGAGTTTTCATTGAGGCCATGCTTTATAGTTGTATTCTCAAGCAAAGTATCCAGATCCAGTCCTGTTGACCATTCTTTTTTGTTTTCATCGACTGACGATTTTTTATATTTTGATACACTTCCCATTTGAAGCTCATTTAGTTTTTTCGTTTCTCATGTGAATTTCATTGGCCAATTTTGCTACACTTTCCTTCCTACCCTGTGTTTCCTCCTAAACAAGGTCTGAAATAATATATGGCCTTTTCTACCTCCCCCTTCATGCACAGGTATTCTCCCAAGCACCTTCTGCTATAAAAAAGTCTCCTCCACCAATCCATCTATATAAATTTGGACCAGGGGAATTTCTATTGGCTCTATCGCTGTTTCCTGCAATGCGAGGCTTCGGAGGCCTTTCAAGAAGTCCATTGTGCCATTAAAATCGGTCCAATCATTATTGGATATTTACATTACCGCCAAAAATTTAAACCCTTCCCAAAACTTAACACAAAAACATGAGCATGAATCGTCATTAAATTGTAATGGGGTATCGACACCACCATTTAGGAACCCTTCGGCCTTATCAGTTCACACCTATCAAACTAAACTGTACAATGCAGGATCTTATTTGAAGGATCTGTGTCTAATCGGTAAAAAACTGCATTCACAAAATCATTGCACTTTATGTGTGTCTTCACAATGGCCTGATCAATAATATACATAATCGCACGCATGAAAATGGGATCCATTGCACGTATCTTATTCTTCCTACCCCATCAGGACATGTCAGACAGTGTTGTTTATTCATCCGCACGAATGTGATGACTATTAAAATAGAGGTGTGAAGAGTCCTGACTTTTTATCTTAACACATACAAAACAGCTGATGAATCAAAATCTCCATTTATTGCAACTGATGAATTAACTGTTGGAAGAAATCAAAACATCTCCTCCAATATGGTCCATCTGTCGCAACAGATAATCCATATGTTGCAACAGATGATAAATCTGTTGCGATAGACAAGACTTTTTTTTATTCATCTGCACGCATGTGATTACTTCTTGCTAAAAATATTTGTTTTAATTTAGTTTTCCTATTTATAAAATTAAGAGAACTTTATTATATTCTTCCAAGATTACTCCTATTATTAAATGACTACATAAAGTATATTATTCACATTTATACTTTCAAATCATAATTAATAAGGCCAATTTGGTAAAATAATCACCTAATTTATATTTTTATTAATTGGTGTGCCAAGCCCATAGGGCCCAACTAATATGAAACGGAGGGACTATTAAAAAGAGGTGAAGAGTCGCGACTTTTTATCTAACACATTCAAAACAGCTAATGAACCGACTACTCCATCTGTTGAAACTGAAACTGATGAATCAGCTGTTAGAAGATATCAAATCATCTCCTCCAACATATACTGTCCATCTATCGCAACAGATAATACATAAGTTGCATCAGATGTCTTATCTGTTGCATATACAAACCATCTGTTGCAACAGATGGTAAATCTATTTTGACAGCTGTCTGTTGCACATTCAATCCATCTATTGCAATAGATGCTAAATTTGTTAAAAATACTAGACGATCTATTGCAATAACTCAATAATAACGGTTTTTATCGAGTCTCAAACTGCTATGAAAAGGTGAGAAGTAATTAATGTAAAAGTACAAGTCATGACTTTTCACAGAAAACAAAATACCACCAGTTTGAATGTAATTAATATAATGGAGCTGAACAGTCTTGCCTTTTGGCCTGACACGTCCAGATTCAATCCTCTATAAATAGGTCCCTCCTTAATCTTTATTGAACTCTATTTATTTTTTTCATTTTTTCCTTTCGTGTGACATCTTCAACCACTTTTCTTCAAAAAGAATATTCCTTTCTCGTTGAGGTAAGTTTTTTTTTATGTAAATTTACCAGTTGGTCGTATGCGTTGTATTACAGTTTGAATTTTTTTCTTTATATTTGTCAATTTATGCGTGTTCTAGATATGGATGATCCTTTTTCGGACATTGCTATTCTACATGACACAGTGCGAGAACTTTAAAGGCAGGTTAATGACCTACAGAGCGAGTTGGTCGCTGTGAGAGCGACGATGTTCAGAGAGATCCAGAGGCTGATGAGAGCCCTGCTGCTGCGAGTTGATTGACCGGCTGTCATTAATGATAATGATGATGATAATAATAATTAGAATGTGTTTTTTCTTTTAGCGTATATATTTTAATTTTTCTATATCGTATCTATACCTAATGTATTTTATTTTTTGTTTAATGAAAAATTTACTTTTAGTCAGACTTTGGCATTTTAATTCTTATTCAATTTTATTTTGTCTATTTCTTCTAATATAATACATGTTAACATGTCGACGGTTGGAGGCAATGTTGAATCCAGTAGCACTAGCAATTTTGGCTTTTGAGTTCTTTCAACAGATGAACTATGTGTTGGAATCGATTGGTCATTTGTTGGGTTTTAATAGATTATCCATCTGTTTCGACAAATTTATCATCTGTTGGAGGAAAGAATTCCAGTTGTTTGTGCAACTGTTGAGAATAATTGTGTTTTGTTGTATTATTTAGTTCATGTTTTGCCTCTTTTTATTGATGCACAAGTTATTATAAGAAAAAAAGACATTTTATATATAATAAATGATAACATTAGGTTCACAACAATGAGTTAAATATATAAAAGTCCACGACAAACAAACAAACAACAACACAAGTTTCTGCAATTATAACGATCATGGTGGATTATGATTCGGGCATGTAGTTCTTTTGTGGCCACCGCACTTACATATGGAGCACTTGTTTCTTCTTGATGAAAATGATTCTTCAACTCCACACCTCTTTTTATATGGCTTTCTTCTCGATTTGATAGTGCTCGGGTCAATATATGGAGGAGAGGTATTAATCTCCCCATAAGCTCTACTGGAATAACCCAAGATTCTTCAGAAGACACCAGAGTAATATGCCCACTATATGCCATTTCATATTTTTCCACCGAATAATATTGAGAGGAGTGCTTGTAAACTTCAGGTCTATATTTATGGCTGTATTGAGCTCGAAGGGCTGCCATAACATGCGGACAAGGTATTTTGTCTAAGTCAAAAACTCTACATGTACAAGATCTTGTTTGAAGATCGACCGTGGCAGCATTACCATGACCGGTGATATGGAATTTGTAATCTGCTATTTTATGAGAGAATAACCTATTCCCCAAACTGATGTTCATTGATATTTTCTTTTTGATTTTGAGAACAAATCGGGTTCTTTTTTCTGGGTACTTGAACTGCACACGCCTTCCGTTAAAAAAATCTCTATACTTCCCACTTATTTTTTCAAATATAGCCTTGATGGGAAATTCTCTTTCATCGCCAAACAATGAATTCACCGATTCAGCTATGTTTGATGTCATAATATTGTACCTATAGAAAAGAATCACTTAGTACGACATCATACTAAACTTGTAAATCAAACAAGACATTAAATTCATAAGAATGTACCTATTTGCTGGACAGAATGCCCGGCTCCATCTCTCAAAACCGATACGTGTGAGAAATTCTGCTACCTTGGTATTCACATCCGCTATTTTATTGAAATGGTCTAAAAACTCCTCTCTACTATATGCTTTAGCTGCTCTATAAAAAGGGTGATGACCCTTTCGTTGTGATAGTTGTTTCGAATGTTCTCTCCAAGATGTCTGATGCAACAACCAAAGTAAGTTGAAGTGAATAAAAGTGAACTCATCTTTGGAATACTTGGATGCCTATCCGATACAAAACACAACTCTTCGGTATCTTCGACGCAGCGTCGCAGTTGTTCAAAAAAAATCCATAAGAGGCATTACATTCCTTATCCGCTACACAAAAAGCGACAGAAAATAAGTGATTCTCCACATCCTGCGCTACCACCGCTAGCAGAACTCCATTATACCTGCTCCTCAAGATTGTACCGTCGACGACTATGCCTTTTCTCAAATGTCGAAAATCTTGAATCCAAGCACCATAGGATACAAAAAAGTACTTGAACATTCCATTTTCATCCAGATGGAATGCTGTGTTACTTTCAGGATTTGTGGACTCAATCATGTAATATTAAGCATCCAAGACTTCATACCCATGCTCGAGTGTCCCCCTAACCAGGTCCTTGGCAATCCCCATGGCCGTATAGACCTTCCAATAACTGACTAGGACACCCAAATTCGTAAGGAGTTGATTGGCTATAAGCCTTGTTGAAGGGCCTTTGACATCAGGGAAACTACTCCTGAAATATTCACCGAGGACCTTTGCCATGGCGTGAGGATTTTGTCCAGAGAGGTGCTCCGAACCACATGTGTGATGCTTTTCATGTTTATGAATGACAAATCTGTCAGAACTTGCGTACTTCACCGCTCTCAACCACTATTTGTAGTTCGAATTAGCATATTTGAAGCAAAAGACACTGCTCGAATTAATCATCTTCTTTATTCTGAAATCATTTTTCAAGCAAGAAATAAGCAAAGTGTTAGATAGGTTATTCTTTTCCTTGAATGACATTCCAATAAAAAAGCCGGTCCCATCGTCTTGAAGATTTCCATACTGTGTCGATTGAGAAGAACTGAACATCGTATTAGTCGCATCAACAGGCGTAGGTGTTTGATCATCATTTGGAATATTCATGTCTAGATCATCCAACTTATCATCAAAGAAGTCTTTTTTTTTTTTTTTCTTCTTCTTCTTCTCTTTCTACGTTCTGGTTCTTATTCTCTATCGTATTTTCAACCATGTACACCCTTAACACCGGCCTGATTGAATCACTTAGATAAGCACGCAACCGAACCTGATCGGTTATCTTGAAAGGCAGTACCCTCTGATTTTCAAAGGAGCTGTGATTGTAGCTAATGGCGAATTCTTCCGGTTGACAATTCAGTCCCCAAAAGCTGATGATTAAGTTCACAAAATTATCATATGAAACATCACTTTGGACTGTCATAGCTACAGTCTCTAGCATTTCACCCTCCTTCCAACGCCATACATATCGATTGCTCTTCTCAACCCATTGACCATGACAATCCACCCCTATTATTATTGATCCCTCCAATAGTGGTACGTAAATAAAGTCATTTGTTAAAAAAAGTTGATAGTGATTTTATAGTGCCGTGAATGAATTCCAACAGATGTGTTATTTGTTGCAAAAAGTAATTGATTAGTCGCAATAGATTCTTACCTGTTGGGATTCATGTTACGCTCCTGAATATCTGTTGCAACAGATGAAGCACCTATTGGGATTGATGTTACAACTAAATCACCTTTGAAGCTGATTCCAACAAATGAGTAACAGTTGCAATAGATAATTAACCATTTGCGACAGATAACTTACCTGTTAGAACAGGTTATTAATCTTTTATAATAGATATTCGAATCGAGTTCAGGTTATGTTGCATAGGTAACTAATCTGTTGCAACAGATATGTCAAATATTGTAACAGAAGACCCAACTATTTAAACATGAATCCAACATATCAGTCTTCAAGCAGATATCTCATCTATCGCCACAAATGATTTATCTGTTTAAACAGATGGATCTTATGTTGGATTCATGATTGGGTTCTATCCATTGTTGGAAAACAACAACACAATAGCAGTTACCCAAATGACAAATTCAACTAAAAACCATAATTTGACTTACCAACGCCTCCTATGAAGTAATGCCAAAGTGGAAAGTGATGTTCGAAATAAAATTTGACCTAAAAAATTGATCAAATAGCAATAGTAGCGGTAATAACAACAACAACAAATGGTCAACAAGAACAAGATGAAGATGACAATGAAGTAGAATATGATGATAATGAAATAGAAGATGATGAATGAAGCAGCAACAACAATAAACAACAAAAATCGCTAAGAGAGAGAAAACAACAATGGATGAGAAGAGAGAGAAAGATGCTTTTTTCCCTCCGTTTTCCGTTATATAGGCTAACATTTGGATCAAAGTATAAATTTTAAAACTTGTGGGTTATTTTTAAACTTTTGCAACTTTCTTAATCCATAATAAAGTAATTGTCACCTCCATCTAATAATTAAGACTTATGTCACCTACATCTCATTTTAAAACTCTTTTATCACCGGCCCAAACCCCCAAGTTACTTCCTCCGTTTGACCTACTTTCCTTTTTATTTTGTTTCAAAAGAAATGACTCCTTTTCTTTTTTGGTAATACTTTAAATTTCAACTTTTCAGATGACATATTTAGGACTATAAGATTAAAGAGCATCTTGGTACATTTGACATAAGTGTAATTTAAATCCACAAGAATTCAAAGTTTCTTTATTTTCAATTAGCGAAGAATAAAGACTTTCCTTTCTTATGTTTTTCTCTAAGGGGTAATTTGGTGTGAGGTATAAGGGATAAATAGTTTCGGGATAAAAGGAAGAATTATTTTATTTCATGTTTGGTTTGAAGTATTTGTTAGTAATGGGATTACTTATTCCATCATTTACTCCATAGTAATAAGATAAGTTATCTCACATGCATGATGGGATAACTAATCCTGGATTATCTCGGAATAATTAATCTCGGCATAACTAATTCTGGGATTAATTATCTTGGAATAACTTTTTGTCGTTAACTTTTTTCCAACCAAATAACCCCTAATAGTTCAAATTTAATCATCGTTTGAAGGAGGGTTGTTCTATTATGTGTTGAGATGTGCATTATTAATACCTCAATATTCATGGTATTAGTAATGCAATGAGTTCGAATGCATGCATTAGTATGCCTAAAGACACGGTTATTCCTTAAAAAATATTCACATCCTTTCCGCCATATATATGAAGGATTTTGTAAAATAATTTTTTTTTTAGAATTATGCAATTCATGTTATTTTTAATTAACAAATCAAATACTATACAAAAAAATATAAGCATAACTAATGCAAGTATAACTAACACGAACATTATTGATACATGCATTTTTAATACATCATATTTTACATTATTTTTATACATTTTTATTCTTAGTTAGTGGAACAAGAAAGACATGAATATGTATTCAATATGCAATTAAAGAATTTCTTTCCAAAAAAGAGAAGAAGTCCCCTTGCATTCTTTTTGCTCCACTCGAGCATGACACTTCTTGCTCGCAGAGCAGCATATAGAAAAAAAGAAAGCCTTATGGCGATCGCTAATTGTAGATTTGGTTGAATTTGGTAATTCTGATTTACACACTATATCTCAGTTAAAAAATTTAGTTAATGTCGTATAAATATTTATTCAGAACTCAATAAGCTATATGTTTTTAAAATCACAAAATCATAAATTCAAAATTCTAAACTCGAAAAATAAAATAGAAAATCCTTCATACCAAACACACATTTTATTTGCCCAGAGTTGTAAAGGATGCTTCTTTTTTTTTAGCCATGTTTTGGCTTTGAAGACTTTGCCATGATTTAATGGCATTGATTAAGTAGAAAATAAGGACCCTACGAAACTTATGGTGAAAACATAATTATGTACTATGTCTTGATGGCCACCTGGCTGGTACAATGGCAAAAGTATGAGGTTGATATTATTTCAATGTCAGAATGGATGTTAAACAATTATTACTAAAGCTTTATCTCAAATCAGTTTCCAAATATGTTTTCCAATAATGGTTCGGTGAAATTGATTTGAAGTAACATGACAGAAGGATTAATTAAATTTAAAAATTTCAAAAAAGAAACAAAATGTTAGAAACATACTAGGAGTTTCTAAGACTCAAACTTACAAACGTTGGTAAGATTGTTGAGCAACTTACTAACGACTCGAACAATTAACTCCAACTGCTAAGACTCAAACTTGTAATGCTTGACAAGCTACACATCTATTATCCATTATTAGCAGGAGTAGATTTACAATATGGGAGCAAAACATAAAAGACTCAAGACACAAGAAGTGAGCACTTGATCAGGTCCTTGTTGATGCATGAGTTGTTATATGAAAATGACTTTTACTGTTTTTTGGAGAATTCGTGATGTCTAAAAATTTAATCTTCTTGTATGTAAGTGATTCTTTTATATGAGACAATAAAATCTAGACCTTCTCCAATTAGTCGAGGTTTAACACCTCTACTGTCGCGCTATCAACTTTCTGCAGGAAAGTTCAACTTTCAGTTATAGTGAACAAGTCATCTTCAGAGAGCAACTTCTTATGGGACCAGGCCCCATAGATACTAACTTAAGCTTTAATCAGGTCAGTTGTGAAATAATTTGTGAATCGTCAAAACTCCAAGGGTGTAATATATTAGGATTTGCCCTGAATTTTCTACTTTATCTGATTTTCTATCATAATTAGAATTATCTTTTTTTATGAAAAAAGTTTCCTTGTTGGAAAAGATCTCTTACCTATTCGGTTTCCTAGCAGATTTATTCTTTGTTAGAGGAGGAATTTTGTAGTTATATAAATAGAAGATCTCTCTTCTCAAGTCATAACACAATAACATTCACAATGTAGTCGTTTAAAGAGTTTCGTTTAGGAGGAGTAGATTTTATATTTCTTAATATTAATTTTTCATATGTAGGTCATTTGACCAAATCATATTAATAATATTTTTTAGTATATTTTTATTTGTTATCTGAATTATCACCATCTTGTTTTGTAAATTATAAGCTTCTGCATGACGCCCTCTCGATTTCAAACTCAACATAATATTTTCTCCCTTTCTGATGATGACAAAATATTCGTTCTCCCCCCCCCCCCCCCCAGGACCAGGTTTCTTTAGATATTCACAAATTCCCTATCATAATCAGAACACAATCTTTATCTTCCCCAGGTCATAATTCCCCTTATCACGTGGACCTAGTCCTCTACTTCTAAAGTTTGCACAACATGAATATTTTCCCCGCTTTGTCATCATTAAAAAAGATAACTATAAACCAAATTAAACAAGAGTCAACACAAGATTTTTATGGTCATTAAGGCAACGCTGACATGAATGAAAAAGAGAGAAAGAAGGCATGTAGTAGACAAGAAGAACAATCACTTCATTGATAAGAAGTAAGTATCAGATACATTACATAAAATAAAACACTAGAGAAATCAAAAAGTGCCCCGGGACTTAAGACAACAAAAATCAAATAGGGCTTAGGAGGAACTGAGCTTAGGTGGAAAGAGGTTTGGGGTAAGAGACCTAAGAAGCATATTCATACGAGCATTCTCTGCAGCATGGGCATTTAAAATTTTCTTGGTAAGTTCTTTGACCTCAGTTGAGAGACTCTGAATGTCATTAGTCAGTGCAATAACATAGGACTTTAACCCTGTATTCTACGCTTTCAAATCATCTGAGGTACCAGCTCCTGCAATAGCTAGTTGTTGCATCCTTACCTTCAACTGTGTGATTTTATCATCACGAGTAGCCATAGCCACCCTTATCTATTCTAATGCATCAGTCAAGCGCTCCTGAACATCCAATAATTCAGACACCTGGAACTTGGTACCTACCTTCCCTTCCACACATTCTTTTTTCAATCAGAGTGTTACTGGTGCACATTTGCTTGATTATGCCAACAACTTCTCTCACACACTCAATCTTGAAATTTTTGCACACTTTGGTGAGTAAATAACCATATGGGAGCCCATGTTTTCCATCCTTAACATGCAACACTTTATGCATATGTTTAATTATCAGGGCAGGAAGATTGATCAATTCAAATTTGTTAAGAGCTTCTATAAGAAAGAGTTCCGATGCAAAAACAACTATTCATTTCTCAAAATGGGGACACAAAACTTTTTTGACAAATTCAAAGAGCAATTGGACCTCTTCTTTCAAGAACTTATTTTTAACTCCACCCCTGGAGTTTACACCAATCTTAAAAATAGGCTGAATAAGTACTGACCTGATTCCATCTATAGGGATGTCCAAAATTTCTCCAAGAGATACTCATCTAGGAAGATCTCTACTCCATGCACCATCCCAATAAGGCTTGAACCATCCTTAGCAAACTCCATTGTAAAGAAGAAGTCCTTGACTTCATCTTCATAAACTGTCGGTACTGGAGTTTCGAATAAATGCAACCAATCTTGATGTTGCACAAACTAAAACAAGTCATATATTCCTAGTTCCTCATAAATCTTGGGATCAAAGACTTTCCCAGTACACATTTTTGGGATTTGAGGATCCGATTCCTCTTCTTCCTAGTGAGACTCCGAACAGGGTTCTGAACTTTTCGTCTTTTAGATGAGGTACCTTGTCCCTCCACTAACTAACTGGTTTTCTTAGAATCTAGGGTATCAACTTCGAGACCAGGTCACTTGGTTACTTCCTCTTTTTTTCTCTTTGTATAAATATGCTTTTTCTTACCTGTACCCTTTGATTTGGGTGCTGCAGATTGAGTAGGATTTGAACTTTCTGGATCCTTGCACCTTTTAACCATAGAAATAAAAATTTCATCATCAGTTTTTTCTTTGTCCTTCAACTTTTACATCAAATATTTTCTCGAGGGGTGAGACAATCTTGCTAACCTTATTATTTTTCTTTTCATCTCTTTTTCTAGTGGCGGTTTTTTTACTTGATTTAAGGGCATCACTCAATAGTTTTATCTCAGCCCCTCTAGTACTGTAGGACCTATGAAATGGTTTCTCAAAGACCCGATCTCTTCCCGTGTGTCCTTTTCTCCTTACTTTATTCTAGGAAAGACTTACTAAGTCATCCTCCTCCATATCATATTCTACAGGAGGATAAGGCATCTTTTTGGCCACCCATATAAAATAGGGGTGCCATCATATTTAAGACTTAGGGATTTTAGAAGAGTGTCTGTAGAGAATGGATAAAAACCTCAAGGATCTGAGGCCAACATGGTGAGATTGTCAGCACCCAATCAACCCTAACCTCAACAATATTAGGGAGTTTCCATGTTCTTCAAAAAATTCACATTCGAACAAGAGTTCTTCTACTACAGAGGGCTCAGCCGCTGCAAGTGAAACTATCTCTTTGAAACCTAAGGTTGGGTTTTAGACTTAAGAGGAGGACAAGATATTGAGGTTTTAGGATTGACAACTAAAACAGACAAGGACTGAGATTTTATGGTTGGAGAGGTTACTTAAATTATTTCTGAGTCAAGTAGTGGTGAAGAGGCAGGCAAGGACGGTTCTTCTTCGTTGAAGGGTGATCCAAAAAGACCATCTGTAACTAATACAGGTTTAGGATTTTCCTTAGAAAAAGAGTTTTCAATAGATGGTAAAGAATTTGTTGAAGAGGGTTCGGTGAGAGGAACATTTTTTTTCATGGGTGTTTTGGTCGGAGAAGAAGAAAGAGATATTTCTTTTTATTTTTTAAGGAGAAGATTCAAGAAGAGAAAGAAGAAAGTAACAAATAAAAATAACTGGTGATAAAGAAATAGAGTTTTAGGAGAAGGGCTTACAGTTTTGGTAATGCTAGAGAAAGTGGAGTAGTCGGAGAGAGTATTTAATGGGGCAAGTGAAGTGATGTGTTTGGTCCCTATTGGGCACACCGCTCTTGTAGGTATGATGTGACAACGGTCAGGAGAAGAAAGAGAAAGGACACATGACACTTAAGCATTTAACTGAGGTAGTTTTAAATCATAAAATGTATAAGACAATCACCTTTTAGTAGGGACCTGATTGCATTTTTGAAGTTTCTTTATTTTTTGTCTGTCCTACAACTCCCTTAGTCTAACTTATCCACTATAGATGTATACCTGCAGTAGGTATGAGACTGAATTAGACTTGATCACCACTCATAACCTGGAAACTTGTTCTTTGATCTTAGCTAATAATAGGAGAAAATGCAACCAATTGTATAAATATTTGGTTCATTTTAATTAGACCAAGTTTGAGCCAATTTGTCTCAAACTGGTCCCTATGTAAATCTTTTGTAAAGATATAAGCAACTTAGTCCCAGTCTTACAAAACTTCATACATATTGTTCTCTTTTCAACATTGTCTCTTAGGAAGTGATGTCTCACATCAATGTACTTGGTCCTCTTTTGCTACACAGGGTTCTTGGCCATGTTGAGATCACTGATGTTGTCACAGAGTTAAGAAATAGTGTCTGAGACTATGCCTAAATCTTCAAGTTGTTACTTGATCAACAGAATCTGAGCACAGCAAAAAACAACAGCAATATACTTTGTTTCAGTTATGGATAAGGCTATTGAGTTCTACTTTTTGGTCCCCCAAGAGATCATGAATGATCCTAGAAAGTGAGTCATTCCTGAAGTGATTTTCCTATCAACCAGGTACCTTGCATAATCTGTATCAGCAAAACTTATTAGATCAAAAGAGTCACTTGAAAGTTAGTACAAGACCAGATCCCAGTACCCTTCAGATATCCGAGGATTCTTTTAGCAGCTTTCAAATGTGATTCTTTAGTACCTGATTCATTAGAGTCAAACTTGTAGCTGGTTTCAATTGAGGTATCAATTGGCTTGGGAACACTCATGTGGAATCTGTCCAGTAACTCTTTGATGTACTTTTCTTGGCAAATCATGGTTCCTATAAGAGTTTGTCTAATTTGTAATCCTAGGAAGAAATTCATCTCTTTGATCATGCTTATCTCAAACTCACTTCTCATGATCTTGGCAAAGTATTCACACAGGGTGTCTGAGGTTGTTGCAAAAATAATGTCATCCACATATACTTGAACAATGAACAGATTTTTTTGATTTGATTTCGAAAAGGTGTTATCAATTTTTCCTCTTTTGAAGCCATTTGTATGAAAAAACTTGAGAGCCTTTCATACTAACCCCTTGGGGCTTGCTTTAAACCATAGAGAGTTTTATCAAGCTGCATGGCACATTTAGGTTGAACAACATCCTCAAAACCTGGAGATTGTTTCACATACATCTCTTTCCTTTCTACCATAGTCTACACTTGTCCGTCCAAATAGTCGACCTTGCCATCAAGTTGGGTCACTCGATCCTTAAGTGTTTCCTTAACAACAACCTACTTGATATCTCTTTAAAATAATTTGAACTCCATGCATGCAATAAAAATAATATAAATTTTAATTGCTTCCATTCTTTCCACAGGGGAAAAAGTCTCATCATAATTAATTCCTTCTTCTTGGTTGTACCGCTGCTCTACCAATCTAACCCTGTTCATGACAATAGCTCCATGTTCACCTTTCTTGTTCCTGTAGACCCACCTGGTCCCTATGATAGTTATGTCAACAGGTCTGGGGACCAGGTGTCATACCTTACTTCTTTCAAATTGATTTAACTCTTCTTGAATTGCAATGATCCAGTCAACATTCTTTAGAGTCTCTTTGATATTTTTAGGTTCAATAGAGAAAGTGAAGGATGAGAAGGAAACTTAATTTTGTACGTTTGATTTGGTTTTCATCCTAAAGTCCAAAGGTGAGGTAAGATTCTCCAGATGATGAGAGAACTTGTGCTTCTAGTTGGATTCTCTAATGCTTGACTCATGTTGGCTGGGGCTAGGTTTCTCATCTAGAAGATCATTAGGCTCGTGAGAGTATGAGTCTATATTGTCATGATCGGTGGCCAGAGGACCTGTTCTCTCATTGACTTCTACATTGTTATGATCAATGGCTAGAGGACTTGGTCTCTCATTGACTTTGGTATCATCATCATCTCTACTGTCTTGATTCTCATTATTTCCTTCATTTATTTGATTATTACTTACTTCATCATTTAGAGAATTTATCTAAATTTGAAAAAGCTCTTCCAGTTCGGTATCATCCTTGTACCTCAAATCCTCCATGCTTCCTGGTTTATTAAAAATAACATAAACACTTTCTTCTACACACATGGTCATTTTGTTAAAATTCATGTAGGCTTAACTTGTTAATGAGTACCCAAGAAACACCCCTTCATCACTTTTAGGATCAAACTTTCCAAAATCATCTTTGTCATTATTTAAGACAAAGCACTTGCATCCAAATGCTCTTAGATAACCCAGTTTGGATTTCCTATTATTCAGCAATTCATAAGGGTTTTTGTTTAACAATGACCTGATCAGACATCTATTTGTTACGTAGCAGACAATGTTGACTTCCTTAGCCTAAAAACTTTTAGGAAGACCATAATTTATCAACATTTTTCTTGTAATATCCACCAAATTTTTGTTATTTCTTTCCATAACTCCATTTTATTAGGGATTTCTAGGTGTTGAGAAGTTGTGAATGATTCTATGCTCTTAACAAAACCGCTCTATCTTGATATTTTCAAACTTAGTTCCATGATCTGATATGATCCCAACAACCTTGGAGTCATACTTGACTTGAATTTTTTTAACAAGAGTTATGAATAATTCAAAAGTTTCACCCTTGGACCTCAGAAAATGGTCCAGGTGAATCTTGAGAAGTCATCTACAATTACTAGAATATACTTCTTTCCCCTCTACTTTGAACCATAACAGGTCCACATAAATTCATAGGTAGTAATTTAAGAAGTCTATAGTACTCACTTCTTTTTTCTGTTTGAATGAGAAACTGGTATGCTTTCCTCTGGCACATCACAGACCTTATATTCTATAAATTTTATTTTAGCAATGCCATGGACTAAGTCCTTAGCAACCAATTAGTTTAGCAATGATGAACTCACATGTCCTAGTATTCGATGCCACAGTTCAGTGTTGTCACTTTGAAAACTAAGACATGTCAGCTTATCACCTAAAATAGAGCTCAGATCTACTACATACATATTTTTACATATTCTTGCTTCCAGAATTACTTCACCTGAACTGGAATTGGTCACCATACAACCATATAAGAGAAATTTCACTTCATTTTCTTTGTAATTAATCCGTGACATACTGAGATGACTATACTTCAACCCATTAATAAAATACATATTTTCAGTGGCATGATTGAGAGACTTTCCAATTCTTCCAACACCTTTAATATTTCTCTTTTTTCTATGTCCAAAGGAGACACTTCCACCATGAAGTGCCTTTAGTGAGAGAAAGTCTTTTGTTCTTCTAGTCATATGCTTGAAGTATCCACTATCCATGAACCAGTATTGACTGCTTCCACTTTCTCTCACCTGCATCAATAATTATTTATTAGACTTGAAAATTTATTTAAATTTGGGTTCCCAGTAAGGTGACAAAGTTGTGATTAAATATTTCTTAGTTTAGTTGGGCAGCCTGAAAACACTAGCTTCAACATGAGGACCTGGTCCTAGTATTTTGACCTATATTCCCTGCTAGGCTTGTTTTTCTCATAATTGTACATTTAGAAGATTTTCTCAGCCCTCTTTCTGAACTCACAATATTTTTTGAGATGCCCATTTCTACCATAGTGGGTGCACAATAAATTGTCAGATATATTTGCTATAAGGATTATAAGAAGGGCCAATGTTTTTTCTTCCTAGACCTTGTACATCATTTGACCTTTGACTTGTTAGACTAGACAAAAGTTTTGAAGAAGTAGTCCACTTGAGAGATTTTTGAAGATCTTTTTTTACCTGAACTAGGTCCCTCTCTTGTTGAGAATTTCTATCTATAGAGGCTGCAAAAAGTATTTCAAAATTTCTTAACCTCTCTTCAAGTTCTAACTAAAGACTATTGGATTTCTTTTTTCCTATGGATTCATCTGTAGATACTCCCAACAGATTTTCTTTGAGATAATCATTTTCTTGTAACATCTAACTTAGTTTTTCACCCAACTCAGAAGACACTTTGACAGCTAGAGACAGTTTTTCATTTTCAGATACTTTAAGAGTTTTATCCCAGAGATCTTTTTCACTATAGATCACACAAAGTATCTATCAAGACACTATGCCTTTAAGACTTTGTAAAGAGTAATTATTAAGAATTTGTTTGATATCTAGGAGAGTAACCACATCCTCATCTTCCTCATCAGATTTTTCCATGAATTCAAAGAATGTGTCAAAGGCATCATCTGAATCTTTGATCACCATATTGAAACGTCTTTAGGCTATTGAGATTCATCAAAATCACTAGATTAGTCTCCCTAGGCCGTCATAGCTTATTTCACAATGTAGTCTGCAATTGCTCTTTCTCTGACTTTATCATAGACTCGGTCCTTCTACTTTTCCTTATTAGATCCAACTCTACCATACTCCTTGTGCTCAACTTTATGCATTGGACAATCTTTGATAAAGTGAACAGGCTTCCCTCACTTGTGACATAGATCATTTCCCGTGGCTGACCTGCTTGAGTTCCCTCTTCTTGGAAAACATCCATTTCTTCCCATAACTTAGAGAAATATCTTGGTTATGTATTCCATGTGTTTATACTCTTCACTCATTTCTCCTTTGGTAGCTTTGAGATCCAAAGTCTTTTCCTTTTTAGGTTTCTTCTTACCTTGCTCCTGTTGTTTCTTCATTTCATAGGTTTTTATATTTCCTATGAGCTCATCCATTGTGAGAGTTTTCAGGTTCCTTGCTTGAGCGATTGCATTTACTTTACTTTTCAATGTCTTGAGAAGGATACTAAGTACTTTTCTTACTTGTTTAATAGGCTTGGTGTACTCACCTAAGCTGTGCAACTCATTAGTGATAGATATGAATCTTGTATACATTTTTTGGATGGTCTATCCTTCCTTTATAATGAAGGTTTCATATTGTGTAATAAGAATATCAACCTTTGATTCCTTCACATGGATTGTTCCTTCGTGTGTTGTTCACAGATAATCCCAGATCTCCTTAGATGACTCACAAGAAGATATCCTACTGTACTCATCAGGTTCGATGTCGCATACAAGCAGTTTCTTTGCCTTGTAATTTTTTCAATTTATTTATGATCATCTTCATCATACTTACTTCGAGTCTTGGGGACCGGTCTAGCTGCCTCTCCTTCCTTAACTTATCTCATGGGAACATATGGATCATCCAAGATAAATTCCATTAATTAACTTTCCTCCATCATAATGAAATCGTACATTCTTGTTTTCCACCATTTGTAGTACTGACCATTGAATCTTGACACTCTAGTGGTAGATTGTTCTTCTTCCAAGCTTGGTGGAGCTACCTTTTCTGAGTTGGATCCTTTCTAGGTGTTACCTTTTTAGAGAGAGCTAGCTCTGATACCAATTGATGAAATGTATGAGTCCACCAAATACAACAGAACTTGGTCCCTAAGATATACAATACAGTAAAGATAGAAGGAACAACAATACAATAATGTAAAGAACACTTAAGTTTATGTGGAAACTTTCTTGCTCAGGGAAGTAAAAACCACGACCTGCCATTAGGATTTTCAAAGCTTCACGAATCTTCAAGCAACCAAGTGATTACAAACTCCAACAGTCACCACTTGTTGTAATAACTCTATTACGAGACAAGTGTAGTAACTCTACCACACTTTCAACTGACTAACTCTAGCAACTGATCTTAGGTAACTCCACCCAGGACTTAACACCAACCACGGTGGTAAACCTTACTTGACCAACTTACAAACCACTCAAACAATTAACTCTAACTTCTTCGACTACAACAAAGACTTGGACAAGCTACACATATACTATACTTTATAAACAGGAGTAGATTTACAATATGAGAGCTGTTTTGCCCCTTTTTTATTCGAAGGGTTGGAAAATATTTGGTTTTGACTTTTTAAACAATTTCAAAACTTTAATAAAAATTTCAAAATAATTTAAGAAATTACAGAGTTACCACTAGATTTTTGAGAAAATATCAAGAAAAACTAAAAATATAACTTAAAAGATTCAAAACAAAAAAAATCTTTTAAGTTTAGAAATTCTGAGTAAGTGGTTCCTACTAATACACTTGGAAGGTTGCTAAGGCACCAAGAGTATATGCTAACTTGCGGTTATCCGGACTACTTGAAAATAACTTTTTTGACTAACTTTAAAAAGGAAAATTTATTTTTAAAAAGAAAACGATTAAGGAAAAAATTGTCTTCAAGATTTGTACAAAATAAATTTAAAGACTTAGTGAAGATTTTTAACCAAGTCTAAGAAAACTAAGAACAATAAGCATAAAAAGGGAAAAGGGGGAGACTAAATGACTTAAGCCATTAAGTCCAAATCCATAAATCATGTCTTAATCTAATTTGAACTTTTGACCCATCTTCACCTGTCCTAATCTAAACCTTGGCCTTTTGGCCCATAACCTGTCCTAAGCTAGTTTTCGAACCTTTGAGGCCCCAAATCCGCTTTACCTGTATTAAATTACAACTTTAACTTCGAGGCCCAAATGAAGAAATAAATAAATGACTAAATGAATAAATAAAAATAAAAGGCAATAATAAAAATCGAGACTTTTCAAGTCTCTTAATAACCTCATCAATAAATTTTCACCCATTTTCCTTCTTCTTTCATATTCTTGCACCCGCACGTCATATAATCAATTTTGGGTTTAAAACTTCAGACTTGACTCGAAAAGATGGATCTCATTGGCACATTATGAAATGCAAGAGGAAAGGAGTCCATTTGGACTTCAAAAAAGATTCATGCAAAGGAAAAGATAAAAGAAAAAAAATTAATATGTGTTCGAAAATTCTACACTTAATAGATAAATGATGAGATGGAAATAATAGCATTCTCAAGTACAAAGAAATAGTAATCTATGATATCAAAGCAAGCCAAATTATCCAATGAAAAGGAAATTAACCCTTCTCCTAAACAATCTTACAAATAATTGAATCTAGCACAATATCATTAACTAGCCCTTGAAAAGAAGACATGAATCCACAAGCATGGTTGCTTAAAATTTGGACAAATAGATTAACATATATTTGCTTCAAATACTATGATATGATAAAGTCTAAGACATGTTTTCATTAAGCAAAGAAAAGGAGAATAAGCAAGAGATGAGGAAATATTTCATAGCACCTCAAATATGAAATACAAGACATACTAATGCAACACCGCTTTTTAATACAAAGTGGATCAATCAACATATCTATAACTTAGAAGAAAAAAAAATACTATAGCATGTGAATAACAATGGAACGTCTAAATTAATAAAATCACTTTAAGAAGTAAACTAAAAAGCGAAATGAAGCAAATAACATATATTAAGCATATTTGAGAAATGATATACGAAAACAAGATAGGAGAAATTGTAAAAGATTAATTCTAAAAAAAAAATGTTCAATTATGCAAACTCCTATTTTAGTTCTACACCATTTTAAAAAAACTTATAACCCTAAAAACTTTTAATCTAAACAAGAGAGAATCAAAGACAATTTTGACCACAAAAAATGAGTAACTCAGTACTTCAAATTGAAAAATAATTTCACAGACCCTTAACAATAGCAACCATTCCTTTTCAACATAAAGGAAATTACTTTACATGCTAAAAATAAACATATCCTCCAACAATGAATTTAAACAAAGCATGAGTACATATTTTAAGCAAAGATCAAAACTTTATCCATAATAATCAAAGTATAAAGCCAAAAGGCTAAACAATCAATTTCAACTATTCTTTTCAACGTAAAGGAAACAACTTTACGTGCTAAAAAAATATATATACACCAACAATGAATTTAAATAAATCATGAGTACATATTTTAAGCAAATATCAAAACTTTATTCATAATAATCAAAGAATAAAGTCAAAAAAACGTTCAGCTATTGCTAAGCTCATTTTTTATACCATGAATATGAAAATAGTCATAATATCTATACCATAACGTCCTATGGATTTCAATGCCGTATACAACAAACAATCCCAGCAAACAAAATTATAACTACAAACTACGACGAAGTAACAGATGAAGAAGAAAATGATAATAAAACTAAAAAGGGGAAAAAGTGTGTATACTGTTTTTTGGGCAGCAAAATGGAACTACAAGCTTTCTTTGGAGTCTGGATCACCACCGAAAAACTTTCAACCCGAGAACTTCGATTAGCCCACGAATTTCACAAAAAAGAATTTATTTTACTGAATTTTAAAAAAAAACTCTTCTTTGCTCAAAGCTTTTTTTTTCAACCTTGAGACTTTTTTGACTTTGAGACTTTTTTTCTACCAAAATAATCATAGTATTTATAGGAAGGATGGGGATCCAATTCTATTAATCCACCAATGTGGGAGAAAGTATTTAAGGGTCTTTTTAAAATTTTTAAAATTGAAGATAAGGCGAGCTGGAAGATAAGGTGGGGGGAAATTGTACAATGTAATACAATTTTTGAATTTCAAAATTCAAAAAAAGACAAGGTTGAGGGGGAATTGTACATTGTAGTACTATTTTTGAATTTCAAACTTTGAATTTGAAAAAAGGACAAGGTTGAGGGAAAATTGTATAATGTAGTACAATTTTTGAATTTCAAAATTTGAATTTTGGGGTTTGAATTTGATTTTGGTGGGAATTGGGTAGAAATTATGAGACTTTTTGAGAATTTAGGGTTATTTAAAAAATAACCCCAACTGGTATTTAAAATTTACCCAAATATATTTAATTTTGACTAAATTGAAAATCAATTGGCCGATTGCATTGCAATTATGTCCAATTTAATTTCAATTATGGCCAAATATAATAGATTGGTTAAATTGAATTAAAAATTTAATAAAAATTAATACTTCTTTTAATCTGAAGCTTCTTCATTTAATAAAATCAAATAAATACTTCTCCAAATAAATTAATTTTGAGAATAAATTTTATTTGAATCAAGACTTACCCGTTTAGATTGATTTTCAAGCTTAATCGATAAAATTTTAATTTTGATAGAAGTGTTCATTTAAGTAACAAAATTTATACATTTTCGTATAAGTAAATACGAAAATATATAATCGTCAATTAAATGATAAAATTTACCCAAATAAATATTTTAGAGCGCATTTATCTGGATGAAATAAATATTTTAATTTTATTAAAAATTAAAGAAATCCAGGGTTAAATTTACTCGTGGAGGGCAAAAATTAGGTGTCAACAACTGCCCCCTCCCTTTGGATAGGGTGGATGCAAGTAACCCTAGGCAAAGGGAGTTTGACATTTCTAATTTTTGTCCGACCACAAATTCATTTCTGAAAGAGATTGGATTTTGCACGAGTTTCATGGAGTTATGGTTGGTCCCCAGTATCAGGTTTTCTACATATCTCAGGTTATATGAGAATTCAGGCTACTTGTAGTTCATAAAGCTTGACTCAAAGCACGATTTTCAAAAATATCACAAGCTCTCTCGATTTTGAATTTTAGTGAAATCAAAAAGCTGGGGAGGAAGCGGGTGGGGGGGGGGGGGAGGTTGGAATGTAGTCAAGTTTTCAACAAAGAGCCCAACCTACATATCCCTGAGACTTAGAGAATCCGACTGCTTGTAGTTTAACTAGATCGGTAGAAAAGATAGTCTTTTATTTTAAACAATCTTTCGCCCGGGATGAGTGACAATTCGTTTAAGTTATGGAAAAAAAGGCTTGTAACCTCTTAACCATGAATATGGAGTTCTTCATATCCATAGATAAGAATCTACCTGAACATAATTTCCAAAACTTTAAGTACGTTGCCACTCGGATTTAAAAGAAAGAGAAGGTTACCCTCGGTATGAGTAGAGAAAAATTCCGAAGGTAAAGCTGAAACCAGAATATCCCAAAGTACTCATATGCCTTCTAACAGGGGTGTGGTTTGAGGGTGGTGACAATCATCCTTTAGCTCGCGTCCAAAGAGTTTGACCTCCATCTCTAGACTATGTCCCATTTGCTGCTAAGAAAAAGTTCCACATTTTGCTATGTTCTTTCTGGAGTCGTCCACACCTGTGGTTTTGACTTGAGAAGTTCATCCTTTCGGATGCTCTCGACAACATCTCAAACAAAATAATTAGTCGTAAATGTAGCATTACACTAACATAACTTGGTTAAAACCTATTTGAACATGCTGTACTGAGATAGTTGATGAACTAATTCGCACAACCTGTTCTAAAATATCATGCCACTTTGAATAGGGTGACAACCCAACATGTACCAATGTGTCTCATTGAAGGGCGGACGACCCAATTTAAATGTAACATGCCACTTTGAATGGAGTGACGGCCCAACGTGTCTTATTAAAAGGCGAACAACACAATTTAAATATAACATGCCACTTTGAATGGAGTGACGGTCCAACATGTCTCATTGAAGGGCGGGCAACCCAATTTAAATATAACATGCCACTTTGAATGGAGTGACAGTCCAACGTGTCTCATTGAAGGGTGGACGACCCAATTTAAATGTAACATACCACTTTGAAGGGAGTGACGGTCTAATGTGTCTCATTGAAGGATGGACGACCCAATTTAAATGTAACATACCACTTTAAATGGAGTGACGGTCAAGCGTATCTCTTGAAGGGAGGACGACCCAATTTAAATGTAACATGCCACTTTGAACAGAGTGACGGTCCAACGTGTCTCATTGAAGGGCGGACGACCCAATTTAAATGTAACATGCCACTTTGAAAGGAGTGATGGTCCAGTGTGTCTCATTGAAGGGCGGACGATCCAATTTAAATGTAACATGCCATTTTGAACGAAGTGACGGTCCAACATGTCTATTAATCACTTGCACTAAACTTATTAGTAATAAATGCAATATAAATAAAATTGTGCAAACCTTGTTTTAGCATGCCACACTGAAGAAGGTGAAAAACCATAACAATTATGTTGAAGGAGGTGATAGTCCATAACATAATAATATATCACCCTGAAGGAGGTGACGGTCTATACACAATATGTCACTCTGAAGGAGGTGAGATTCATAACATAATAATATGTCACGCTGAAAGAGGTAACAATCCATAACTTAATAATGTGTTGCTCTGAAGGAGGTGACGATCCATAAAATAATAACATATCACAATGAAGGAGGTAATGGTCCATAACACAATATGTCACTCTGAAGGAGGTGACAATCCATAACATAATAATGTGTCACTCTAAAGGAGGTGACGATCCATAAGATAATAATATGTCACGTTGAAGGAGGTGATGATCTATAACATATCATGTTGAAAGAGGTGACAATCCATAACATAATAATATGTCACTCTAGAGGAGGTGGCGGTCCATAACACAATATGTCACTCTGAAGGAGGTGGCGATCCATAACATAATAATATGTCATGCTGAAGGAGTTGACAGTCCATAACTTAATAACGTGTCACTCTGAAGGAGATGGCGATCCATAGAATAATAACATGTCACGCTGAAGGAGGCGATGGTCCATAACACAATATGTCACTCTAAAGAAGGTGACTGTCCATAACATAATAATGTGTCACTCTAAAGGAGGTGATGATTCATAACATAATAATATGTCACGCTGAAGGAGGTGAAGGTCCATAGCTTAATAATGTGTCACTCTGAAGAAGGTGACGATCCATAACATAATAATGTGTCACTCTAAAGAGATGATCTGATGCACCCTCTTAAAGGGTGGAAAATCCAAATATAATAAGATGTGTCCTTTGAAAAGGAGGATGTCTCAAATATAATAAGATGTGTCATCTCGAATAAAATGATGATTGGGAATGCCCTCTTGGAATGGTAAATGACCCAAAATATGATAAGTTAGGGTGACAATCCATTACGTACATTACGTATCCTTGAAAGGGTGGATGACCCAAATATAATAAGATACATCACCTCGAATGGGGTGACAATCCAAGGTGGTCTTGCATAACGTCACCTGCATAACTCAAATAACACTCATTAATAACACAACAATTTTTGTAACTAACCCAGGAGTGTAATAAAAGATAGAGTTTAGAGATAAAGTTGTTTGACTCATGATGATTTAGAGATAGTGTTTTAAATTATATCTTCATATCTCATCATTGTGACCGATTATTTTTCTATAAAATTAGAGAAAGTGTTAGAGATCATAACGAAGTAATAGAAACATAAATAAATAAAAAAAGGAGAAAAGAAGTTGTCTGGATTATTATGGCAAGGCCATAGTGGATCTGTTAATGCCTTTTTCAAGCTTAACATTGTCAACGTTGTGACTTCATTGTTCTTGCATGCAAAGAAAAATTCTTAGTTTTGAGAGGCTTACTGTCCATGATTTTTTCTTGCTCTCCTGATGCTCCTTATTGATCATCTATTTGCAGGGTTGAAGTGCAGTCTTTATGAAATTTTTGAGGATCTTCCTCAAAAAATTTTCCCCAGTTTAGAAACTCTTGAACTTCTTTGTAACTTATGACATCATTTGGTATGGAATTTTTGAGATCTTTTACAAAATTCTGCCCCAGTCTAGAATGCAAAATACTTGAGTCCTTTCTGGCGTAGTATAACTTGAAATTTTAGAACTTCTCAAAATTATGTACCGATTCTGCTTCATCAACATCTAATGTTTAACTTTGTAGCAAATGTCAAGTTCTTGTGAAATTTGTGAGACCTCAAAAATTTCTGCTCTAGTTACATGCTTCAATGTCATCTCCATGTAACTTGAAAAAAGATCCTCTTAAACAAAATCTTATGGAGAATATGATCAAGCTAGTGTGGTGCTTACATACTTCATTGAGGTAGGAATCATACCAAACGTAGTTCCACCATAAGACGAATTTTTTTTTTAAAGGGATTGACCAAAGCCGACATAGACTGCCTATGTTTTTCATTCTCGGAATTTCAGGTCAAACGTAGTTCGTATTATAAAGAAATCAAATCATAAAGTGTGATTACAAGGAGATAACAACAATAAAGTGTGATTACAAGTAAAGAAAATAATATCTTCAAAATGCAAGATAGAAGGACGTCGAAAGTGTGCCTTTGAGAAAACTTCATTCTTCTTCGCGACTGATGGCGCAAATAATTACTTTGCTTTTAATTTTTGTGAAGTGAGCAAGTCTTTTTCCCAACATAAATCAGTCTCTCTTTAAAAAGAAAGTAAAACACTCAAAAGGTAAAATGTTAGTTCATGAATTGTAATAATTGACCAATGTAATATATGAAACAATTCAAGCACATATAGATAAAGAAAAATAGTGAAACACTTTATAACGCGCCCTATCGTATATGAGACCTTTTATGTCAAAGGTAAGTCTAACGTTTGAAGGATATACATGTCGTTTGTAAGATGTTCCATTGACCCCAAATATATTATACAAACTTCATTAATAAATTAAATGGAGATACAAAATGAGGGAAAGGAAAATACCTGATATCAATCCTATGCAGGAGAGCAAATCTAAACTAAGCCTCCTTGGAAGTCCTTCAATCTTTGAACTTCTCGAAACATCTGCATATCCTTCCGATGAAGACCTTATTTTGATTAAATAAAACTATCTAAATAAAACCCTCAAAACCCAAGGGACAATGGTCCGTAATATTTGAAATTATATCCTTCAATTTAACACATAAAGAATGATCGTTTGTTATGACTCGTGGTCAAAATAGACGTAAGAAAGGTTTTATAATAGGCCAATACCCCCTCGGGTATTGAGTCGTCCTTGGCTCATGTCTAAAATAAGGTTTTGGTTTAGCTCTATCCTGGGTGCCTAGAGTAGGTTTGGACACAGGTTTCCAAGCGGACAACTTGGGTTTGGAAATACGAACAACCTTCGACTGCCTAACATGCCGGTAAACCATCGTATTCCCAACACTTGATTTGGAGTGATCAACAAGGGCTGAGATATCTACGAAATTCCAAAATAGTTTAATAATCATCATGCAGGATTATGCCATGAAATGCAACAGTTAAATTTCGCAGAATTTAAACATATAAGAACACAAATAATTTAATAATTAGTCAAAAAAGCTAATTCAAATATTTGTTTAGTACCTAGTTAAAGTTCTCCAGCAGAGTTGACATTTCTGTTTTGGCCCTTTTTGACATCGAAGGGTTGGAAAACATTTGGTTTTGATTTTTTAAACTATTTCAAAACTTCAAAGAAAATTTTGAAATAATTTAAAAATTACAGAGTCGCCACTTGATTTTTGAGAAAATATCAAGAAAAACTAAAAATATTAATTAACAGATTTAAAACAGAAAAAATCTTTTAAGTTTAGAAATTTTGAGTAAGTGGTTCCTATTAATACTCTTGGAAGATTGTTAAGGCACCAAGAGTATCCGCTAACTTGCGGTTATCCAGACTATTTGAAAATATCTTTTTTGACTAACTTTAAAAAGAAAAATTGGTTTTTGAAAAGAAAACGATTAAGTAAAAAATTGTCTTTAAGATCTGTGCAAAATAAATTTAATGACTTAGTGGAAATTTTTTACTAAGTCTGAAAAAACTAAGAATAATTAGCATATAAAGGGGAAAGAGGGAGACTAAATGACTTAAGTCATTAGGTCCAAATTCATAAATCATGTCCTAAGCTAATTTGGGTTTTTGGTCCATCTTCACCTGTCCTAATCTAAACCTTGGACTTTTGACCCATAACCTGTCCTAAGCTTGTTTTTGGACCTTTGAGGCCTAAAATCCACTCCACCTGTATTAAATTACAACTTTGACTTCGAAGTCCAAATGAATGAATAAATAAATAAATAAATAAAAATAAGGAAATAATAAAAATCGAGACTTTTCAAGTCTCTTAGTAACCTCGTCAATGAGTTTCACCTTTTTTCTTCTTCTTTTATCTTCTTGTACCTACACGCCATATAATTGACTTTGGGTTTATAACTTCGGACTTGACTCGAAAAGATGGGCCTCATTGGCCCATTACGAAATGCAAAAGGAAAGGAGTCCATTTGAACTCCAAAACAGATTCATGCAAAGGAAAAGATAAAAGAAAAAAAGAATTAATATGTGTTCGAGAATTCTACACTTAATAGATAAATAATGAGATGGAAAAAATAGCATTCTCAAGCATAAAGAAATAGTAAGTTATAATATCAAAGCAAGTCAAATTATCCAACGAAAAGGAATTTAACCCATCTCCTAAACAATCTTACAAAAAAATGAATCTAGCACAATATCATTAACTAGCCCTTGAAAAGAAGACATGAATCCACAATTGTACAAATAGATTAACACATATTTTGCTCCAAATACTATGATATGATAAAGTCTATAACATGTTTTCATCAAGCAAAGAAAAGGAGAATGAGCAAGAGATGAGGAAATCTTTCATAGCACCTCAAATATGAAATACAAGACATACTAATGCAACACCACTTTTTAATACAAAGTGGATCAATCAACATATCTATAACTTAGAAGGAAAAAAAAACACTATAGCATGTGAATAACAATGGAACGTCTAAATGAATAAAATCACTTTAAGAAGTAAACTAATAAGCGAAGTGAAACAAATAGCATATATTAAGCATATTTGAGAAATGATATACGAAAACAAGATAGGAGAAATTGAAAAAGATTAATTCTAAAAAAAAATGTTCAATTATGCAAACTCCTATTTTAGTTCTACACCATTTCAACAAAACTTATAACCCTAAAAACTTTTAATCTAAACAAGAGAGAATCAAAGACAATTTTGACCACAAAAAATGAGTAACTCAGTACTTCAAATTGAGAAACAATTTCACAGACCCTTAACAATAGTAACCATTCCTTTTCAACATAAAGGAAATTACTTTACATGCTAAAAATAAACATATCCGCCAACAATGAATTTAAACAAAGCATGAGTACATATTTTAAGCAAAGATCAAAATTTTATCCATAATAATCAAAGTATAAAGCCAAAAGGTGAAACAACCAATATCAACTATTCTTTTCAACGTAAAGAAAATAATTTTACATGCTAAAAACAAACATATACGTCAACAATGAATTTAAACAAAGCATGAGTACATATTTTAAGCAAAGATAAAATTTTTTTATCCATAATAATCAAAGAATAAAGCCAAAAAAAAATATTGAGCTATTGCTAGCTCATTTTTTATACCATGGATATGAAAATAGCCATAATATCGATATCATAACGTCCTGTGGCCTTCAAGGCCGTCTACAACAAACAATCTCAGCAAACAAAATTATAACTACGAACTACGACGAAGTAAAAGATGACAAAGAAAATGATAATAAAACTAAAAAGGGGAAAAGGTGTGTTTACCTTTTTCAGGGCAGCAAAACAAAACTACAAACTTTCTTCAGAGTCTTAATCACCACCGGAAAGCATTCAACTCGAGAACTTCGATTATCCCACGAATTTCACGGAAAAGACATTTGTTTACTAAAAAAAAAAAACTCTTCTTTGCTCAAAGCTTTTCTTTTTCAACCTTGAGATTTTTTTGACTTTGAGACTTCCTTTCAACCAAAATAATGGTAGTATTTATAGGAAAGGATGGGGATTCAATTCTATTAGTCCATCAATGTGGGAGAAAGTATTTAGGGGTGTTTTTGAAATTTTTAACATTGAAGATAAGGTGAGGTGGAAGATAAAGTGGAGGCAAATTGTACAATGTAGTACAATTTTTGAATTTCAAAATTAAAAAAAGGACAAGGTTGAGGGGGAATTGTATAATGTGCTACTATTTTTGAATTTCAAAATTTGAATTTGGAAAAAGGACAAGGTTGATGGAAAATTGTACAATTGAGTATAATTTTTGAATTTTAAAATTGAAATAAGGACGAGGTTGAGGGGGAATTGTACAATGTAGTACAAGTTTTGAATTTCAAAATTTGAATTTTGGGATTTGAATTTGATTTTGGTGGGAATTGAGTTGAAATTATGAGAGTTTTTGAGAATTTAGGATTATTTAAAATATAACCATTATTGGGATTTAAAATTTAGCCAAATATATTTAATTTTGACCAAATTGGAAATCAATTGGCCAATTGTATTGTAATTATGGCCAATTTGATTTCAATTATGGCCAAATATAGTAGATTGGCTAAATTGAATTAAAAATTCAATACGAATTAACACTTCTTTTAATCCTGAGCTTCTTCATTTGATAAAATCAAATAAATATTTCTCTAAATAAATTAATTTTGAGAATAAATTTTATTTGAATCAAGACTTATTCGTTTAGATTAATTTTCAAGCTTAATAGTAAAAGTTCAATTTTGATAAAAGTGTTAATTTAAGTGACAAAATTTATACGATTTCGTATATGTAAATACGAAAACGTATAATCATCAATTAAATGACAAAATTAACCCAAATAAATATTTTAGAGCGCATTTATCTGAATGAAATAAATATTTTAATTTTATTAAAAATTAAAGAAACCCAGGGTTAAATTTAGTAGTGGAGAGCAAAAAGTAGGTGTTAACAAGAGCAAAACACAAAAGACTCAAGACACAACAAGACTAAGTGAGAACTTGATCAGGTCCCTCATTAACGCTTGATCTGTGTATACGAAGATGACTTTTACGGTTTTTCAAAGAATTCTTGATGCCTAAAAACTCAATTTTGTTGTATGTAAGTGATCCTATTATATGAGACAAAAAAATTTAGACGTTCTCCCATTGGTCGAGGTTCAACACCTCTACTGCTACGCTACCAACTTTCTGCAGGAAGGTACAACTTCCAACTGTAGTGAACAAGTCATCTTCAGAGAGCGACTTCATATGAGACTAGGTCGCATAGATACTGATTTAAGCTTCAATCAGGTTCATTGTGGAATAGTTTGTGAATCATCAAAACTCCAAGGTGTAACAATTACTATACAAGTATTCACATTTAATTATGCTATTGCTATGGAGTTAGAATTCCGTCTCTTTGTTATTGTCCACGCGCATAATATGTGTTGTCTCTTTAACCTAACAAGCCTCATGAATTTGTCCCTTGGCTATGTCTTCGTTGAAGTCAAAAACTCGTGTTTCATGTGAATTGTATTATGCTTTATAATGTCGTATAATTCGCCTGGATAATCATCATATACTTCCCTTCTTTAGAAGTTCGCAAGTTTAATCAGTCCTTCTCTTTGACTCGCTCTCATTGGCCCATAATCAGTCCTTCTCTTTGACTCGCTCTCGTTGGCCCACCCTCTATCATGTGTGTCACACTCTTCAATTTTCTTTTTTGTTTTACACTCCATAATCTCATGTATTATTGATTTTATTTTTTTTTGTGAACACAATGAACCTAATTATGGCGTTGTGAAGTTTCATTTTTTTTCCTTTGGTGCTGGACATATATAGGACTTCTAACTGACTTCATGCTTAATTTAAATTAAAAGATGATTAATGAGCATGCTATTACCAAAAAGAGGACATATCTGCAGAGAAAAACCAACATAATTTCCCTTGTTAAGCAATTACCATCTATTCAAGTGCTCACAACTTACATTTAAGGAAATTAAATATACTAGCATATGCTTTGTCTCTTGATCATATATTCCCCAGACTAACTTAGCCACAGGAAAATTTTCACTCGAGCTAGATCATGTATTGAACTGCGTGACCACCTCATACAAAAGTTTAAGTTTTTGGAGAAGGTACACTTTTATTTGCACTAAGCACGTGAAAGTACATAGGAGTCGTTTGGTAGAGTGTATAAGAATAGTGCAGTATATAATGTATTAGTAATACTTGCATTCGTAGTGTTGGCATTAGTTATGCCAACATAATTTTTGTACTTTGTTTAGTATCATGTATTAGAAATAACTTGTAAGAATATAATTTCTATAAAATAATATTCATTTACAAAAATACTCGCCTTCAAAAGCAAAATACCTCAAATCATGTCCAACAAGAATTTGATCAGGAGAGGGTTGGATTCAACCCCTCCAACAATTCCTCAAACAAATCCAAAACTTCAAAACCCAAGACCTTCTTCCCCAAATTTATAACCTCCAAAACAAAAAAAAATCAATTTCATATCCATACACTAAATACAAAACATTCTAATAAAAGTCATCTAAATCCGCATATCATGTTGAACCCACTTTCTTTCAATGCAAAATAACTATACCCACTTTGGTAGGTGTTTTCAATTTGTTTGCTATCACTTTATCCTTTTTCTCGTAAATCAACTTGCATTTTGGAATATCTTTTTCTCGTAAATCAACTTGCATTTTGGAATATCTAAGCTAAGTACAAACACTTCCAACTTCCAGCTAAAAAGTATGCCGATTGCCCATAAAGGTCCCATCAATTAAATTTAAAATTCCTCACATATAAAATCCAGTAAATTATCCCTCATTTCTCTGGTTAACTTAGTGGAGATAGAGGAGAAGTGCTGCAAAATGGGCAAAGCACGATGGAAAAAAGACTTGGAAAAATGTTTTAGTAGGATTTTGAGGGATAAATTTGTCATTTTCTAATTAATATATGTGTTGAAACACTTGGTATTACTAATACATAGGAAATGGTGGGTACTAATAACACACACCTTAATACACAATAGTGTGTACAACTAATGCAAGTATTAATTATGCATTGTCTAACAAATAATACCAAACATGACATTACTAATACACAAAATAATGCATGTATTATACTTTTAATACACTCTACCAAACTATCCCTTAATGATAAGTGAACACCTGTGAGACTTGGAATTATGACATATGTCTGCTCTAATATCATATTACGTTGTGCAATCGGGTCATCTAAAAATTTAAACTGCTGGAGTGCGTACACGTTCGTTTACTTAATTATATCTTCAACACGTTACAATTTGCAGGTCACAAAAGGAACTTGAGTATCTTTGCTCTGTGATACCTTAAGTACTTTGGCAAGATTTGACAAGTAGAAGGGACATAAATCATTTTTCTTAGCCACATCTCCCTTATTACTAATTAAAGAATAGGTATCCAGGCACACGAAGTATTCCGTGTTCAAACAGGGTTGCATCCTGAGGCGTGTTCAAACAGGGTTGCATCCTGAGGAGTATGTAATGTAGACACTCTACTTTGACATAAACATTATGAATGATTCCACGAGTTGAACTCGTGATCTATAAATCATACAGAAACAACCTTATCATTGCTCCAAGGCGCTCGTTCTGACATATCCTTTGTTACTTCTGGATCATAATCATAAGCTTCCCCAGCCTTAACAAATCTGCCTTTGACGCGTCTTCTGGTATCTGCCCTGGCCTTTCTTGAAGCATATCTTATTTGCTTATTGAACCTGCAAGTTTAAGTGATGAATATAAATATTGGTAAATGTCAATTAAAGGTAAAATTCATGATTTTCAAAAAAAAAAAAAAAGTTAATTTCCTGTGAAAATAATCACTCAAGTAAAAGAAATTGATTCAAGGAAATGTTCTGAAGGAAGAAAGATAAGCTACAATCGGTGGTGGAGTCAGGATTTTCACTAAGGGGTTCAGAATATGAAGTAAACATATGAAGAAGTCCAAGAGGGTTCAATATCTACTATATCATATATACATAAAAAAAGAGTTTTAACCATGCATAAATAGTGTAATTTTCCGCCAAAGGGAGTTCGGATGAACCCCAATAGCCCTATCCAGATCCACCCCTGGCAACAACAGTTCTACTCTACAACAACAAAACTACTATACATCTGTCCAAAACAAGTTAGGGTCGGCATAACAATTTTACTCTAGAAAAGACCAATTCTTTGAACTTCATTTTGGGAATTGGCAGCCTGGTTGAGTCGATCTATGATTGGTTATAATACAAGTATGTTTTTAAATCTTTAAACAAAGTGATTTTAGGTTCATTTATTGTATTATCTGTAGAAACATGATCAACAAAATCCCCCCTATTCGGATATGTAAGACATCTTGGGCAGCACTAACGGATATTTATCCAGACATTGCAAAATCTGGACGGTCAGTATCAGCACAAGTTTGGAATGTTGGCTGAACATAGACAAACAGAACTAAGCTTCTCACAAACTACATCGGAAGTGAAATTCTAAATGTCAAGTACAATGTGCGCTGGAAATGTTGGAGGAGATAGATTGGGCTTTATATCATACCTTAGTCTTCTATTGGAACTGAATTCTCTAAAGCTTAAACAGAAATACTCGAATAACAAGCCTGAGATGCAATAAGCATGCTATGACTGATTAAAAGTATAACAGAAGGGATCTACTTACGTTCTAGTTTTCTTTTTCTCATTATATCGCATCTTAGCTTCATTCCGCGCCTGTTGAAAATTAGCTTCCGATCTCCAAGCCCGTGATGGTTCGTTGGTGAAAAGGAGTGGTGATAATCCGCAATCTTGATAGTCAGTTCCTGCACTACTTTCTCCGGTGATGTTGGAGATTGACACTGACCTTGAATGAACTGATGCTGGTGGAAATACTAAGCCAATATTGTTGTTGCAACTCTGATTCATAAGCATCAACTTTGCAGTGGCAACCTCTTGTGAAGACTGAAATCCAATGCACTCATGCTGTCCAGATGATGCCCAAAAGAATATAACAAGCACATTTTCAAATAATAGCTTACGAACGAATCTAAAATATGAACTCTTGTATGACCTACATTGCTCAGACTCTCCAAAAATGTTTTTTCCCTTTTAGGATCCTCCAAAAATGCATAGTTTTTTGGAGGATCTGGCACACACCTATCAGCATTTTTGAAAATTCTGAGCAACATAGCTTCATCTTCAAGAACGGAACAATCTATAAAAGGATGGATGTTGATTGTGTTAATGATAAAATCTAATGTTGAATATATTCCCTTTGTCTGGTTCTGGCTTGGAACGGAATTTAAGACAAGAGGACTTCTGAATCGTGTGGTCTTAAACTAAAGATACGTATGATGTACCAAATGTCTTTTAATCTTGTAGTCTTAAACATGTCATGTGGGAAGTTGAAATTAAGGAATTGTCAGAAAAGAAAGGAGACATTCTTTTTGAAACGGACTAGAAAGGAACTAAGCCAAAGAAATTGAACCGGAGAAAGTATTCCGTAGACCTTCTTACAAGTCTTCTTAAGAAGTTATAGCACAAAAAAATATTAGTCTAAGAATGTACCTCTAGAGCAGTTTCAGCATGACTGTTAGAATCAGTGGCAGATAATTTTTTCTCCAAGGCTAGGCAATCCAATTCCTTCTCTTCACTATGATAACTCGAATGACTGTGTTGTGAACTGCTGAAAATATTGTAACTAGAATTAGAACTCAATTCGTCCAGATCAACACCTTTCGCGAGATCATCACCTTCCTGAACTCCAAGATCCTTAATAGTTCTACAACTTTGCTGCATTTGAAGCAAATAACGAATGCACTATTAGTGCATAGTGCATACCAATATTTTCTGAAATCAGGCATGAGTTTATAGTCTATATCTTCTAGCAGTGATGCAGCCAGGAATTTTGATGAGGGGATTCAAAAGACTACAAGAATGACATACGAGGGATTCGAACAAGAAGCTAAACAATTAATTGAGCAACCTTTGCCACCACATTAAAAGCTTCTCTTAAGCTAAGATTCAACAATTTATATATTAGAAAAATTACTTTCACCCTACTTGCACAGTATAGTTTCTGATAATGGAAAATCAGTTGAACCCCTTTCAGAGTGGTTTCGCCCCTTTCACCTAGCATTGAGCGATACTAGAACAAATACAATTAAAAGCTTCCCTTATGTTAAGATTCAACAATTTATATATATGTATGAAAATTACTATCGCCAATTTTGCACAGTATAATTTCCGTATGAAGGAAAATCAACTGAATCCCTTTCAGACCATATGGCTACGCCCCTTTCTCCTTATAGCATTAATAGTGATGCTATGTTGCATCCTCAAAAAATGCACTATTTTTGGAGGATCCAACGTGCCCCTCGATAGTTTTGGAGAGGCCAAGAAACGTAGCTCGTACTAGAACAAATAAAATTAAAAACAAGACATCCTAACCTTAGTGATGCTAGATCCCTCGGAGAAGAAAGGTGTTTGGTCTATGTTGTAACTTGTCAAGTATGTTGAACTTGAAGGAATTGCTGGAGTTGAAATGAGCCATTGTTGAAACTTCAAACAAGAAGCTAACTCATTGAGCTTGCTAGCCACTACAGAGCCTTCATTGACACTCAATGAGTTAGTAGGATTAGCCATTTGATCATCAAAACTTGCAGACAAAATCTTGTTGATCAACTCAGATGGAGAAGGACAACCACTACAAGTATCCAACTTCTGGTGCTGATGATGACCATTTTCACTACTCGAATCACAGCCTTCGCATAAGCACATTGAGTGCATCGTACAATTGCATTTGCCACAAATGAGCGAACCCATGTGCTTTGGAGATGTGCAGTTTGCTGAATGAACATTTCCATCACAATGCAAGCAAACTCTAGCTACATCTGATTTACAGACCTCGCACAGCGACTCCATCATACCACTCACTTCTCATAAAATTAAGCAACACTTTAACGATCAATCAACTATATAAGTCCTCAGTTATCTCAAAATTAAACAAACATGTGAACAATCAGTCAACCAATGCAATTGTACGATGCACTCAACCAATTGTACCTCAATCCTCTTAAAATTTAATGACGCGTTAACAATCAATCAACTGTACATCTTTCATCCCAAATTGAACGATATGTTAATAATCAATCAACTACACCACAAATGTCTCAACTAAAAACAACTAGATCAATGAGCAAAATCAAGAAAAAGCTAACTCATGGATATGATGAATGAAAAAAGTTTAACTGAACTAAGATGTCCAAGGCAAAAGAGAAGGGGAACACACAAAAACAATTTCTACTAGACCTAACTCCTAACCACATTATTTGTATTCTTGATTTTTTTGTTTGGGTGACATGACTTTATCAACGTGTTTTTTTTTATTTTCCCACGTTGGAAAAAGTGAGACATAAAAGTGATATGGTTGCTAATTATATGCAATCTAGATTCTACAATGCTTATAAATAGCCTTGTGACTCTCTCTGTTCTTTTCTGTGGGTATTCTGGTAAATAAGTGCACGAAAGAGGCTCAATTTGCTAAATGTCTAGTCACAAGTTTGTAATGCAGATTACCTCTCCATTTGTTTCCTTTTATGTGCCACGTTTGATTTCACACAGTATTTAAGAAAAAAATATTTAATTTAGCTCAGCAAATTACTACTTCATCCGTCTTATTTTATTTTTAAATATGATGAAAATAAAAAGTGCCACGTAAAATGAGACGAATAGAGCACTAGCAAATATCATTAGCTCCCTATCTGGCGTACACGATGACACGTCTAACCTGTGACCTTAATTATGTAGGCCAACCAATGTCTCATTGTATATGATTAGCTAAATCTAAAATTTTAACGGTTAATTCTGACAAAAATTTAATCCGAATTTTTGTACGTTAAATTTACTCGTAATGATGAAAAAGATCATTACATTTGTTTAGGATTAACTAGTTTAGGTGTATGCATCTTACGCGTGTACCTCACTTTAATGAGTTCAAACATTATAGGATATTTGTTTAAATAATAAAGATGAATATAATAATTAAATTTAATATTTTTTGAGTGTGTAAAGATGGAGAATTTATTTATTAAACCTAATCTTTATCAAAAATATTTTTAAAAGTCGATCAACATTCATCAATTGCAACAAAACAATAATAATACAATTAAATATAATCTTTGCACACGATAATAGAGATATCAAAATAATATAACTAAACCTAACCTTTACATAAAAAATTTTCTCAAAGCCAACCAACATTTATTTATCTCCTGTAAACTGTAACAAAATAATACGATAAAAAGTGATATAAAAACAATACAATTAAACTTAAATTTTACACACAAAAATTTCTCAAAGTCGATCGAGATTCATCTACGAACTGTAAACTACCACAAAATAATAAACTAATAGAGATATTACGATAATACAATTAAACCTAACATTTATCTAAAAAAAAATTCAAAGCCGACCCACATTCATCTATCATCTGTAAATTAAAATAAAACAATAAGATAATAAAAATATCAAAACAATTCAATTAAACCTAACCTTTACACAAGAAATTCTTCAAAGTCAACCGACATTCATTTACGACCTAAAAACTATGAAAAAATATAATAGTGATCACAAAGTTTCGATTTTGATCCAACTAATTCTTGTCTGAGCGAAAATTTTGACCCTTTTGAATGAAAACAAGGTAGATATATAAATACACACATGTTGAATTCTATTATGCTGACAAAAACAGTGAAGAAGTTGAGGGTTAGAAAATCAAGCATCCACCAATCTAAACATGTAATCGAATCAAGTCAGATGAACATGAATCATATTCTCCCATAGCACAATATTTATAGAAGTATTTTCCTTAATAGAGTTCTATTTTAGTAGTATTTTTCTAATTGAACAGTAGAAAGAAAAATATTAATTAATTCTCCTACCATATGAATTCCATATATTTTAGGAAGTCTAGTATAAAAGAAAATATTAATTAATTCTCCTACCATATATTTTAGGAGTCTCATATATTTTAAGAAGTCTAGTTAATATAATAAAAAGTAATTAAATAATAGATTAAAAAATAGTGAAAAGACAGTTTTGTCTAAAAAAAAATGGGTAAAAAGTTCAAATTACTTTTTTAAGGGTCTTCACACTTTTAATATATTACATATATAGATATGAATTATAGATAGATTATAGATATAAATAAAACTAAACTTCAATTTCCACATATCTAACTTAAATAAAAAACTAAATCATACATCTAGTGAAGTTATTTAATTTTTAAATAATTGTATTAGGATGGTTTGTAAGGAGTCAGGGCGCGACTCAAACACTTTGGTGACCTAAGCAAAAATCAAATGAAGGTCTTAGATTTTTAAGAAAATAAATGTATTTTTTGTTAAGTCTATATTTTAAATTTTTTGAGATGCAAACTTGTTAATATTATTTTATAGATGATTTCTTCTAATAATTTTTTTATGTTAATATAACTAATACATTTAATTTTTCTTGAGACATAGTACTTTAAAGTTTAAATATACATTAAATTTTTTTAATAATTTTTTACTTTCATGAAAAAAAATTATTTTCTCATTTTACATTTTTTTAAAAAATTTATAATCGATTATTATGAAAAAAAATTATGCCCCTCAAATTTGACAACCTTAGACAATAGCCTATGTTTTTCGGGATGGAGCCAGGCCCGAGCCCGAAGTAGTGTGGGTCACTTAAATTTGATATTAGATTTTAATTAGAGCTCTAGAAGTAACGTGACAAAAATAAATTTTGACTATTAAAGCCTTTTATTAATTGGACCCTACAAACAAGACTCATAAATATCATGAAATTACATGTCATAAACTCAAATATGAGTGACTTTAGATATTTGACCCCAAATAAAAATGTCTTTAAATAATAACCTTCTTTACTTTTTAATATACTAAAAGTACCATTTTGTCCCTACACACCTCAACTATATTTTTAAACTTTTCATACTCATTTATCTCTCAAATTTTATTTTTTATTATTTTTACTTTTTATTTTTTCATTTAATTTTATTATTATATTTTTTTATTATTTTCACTTTTTATTTTTTCTTTAATTTTATTATTCTAGTTGTTATTATTTTTACTTTTTTTTCCTTTAATTATATTTTCATGTTTTAATTAATTTGTTTCAATCTTTATTTTTTTACTTTTTTCTTTTTTCTCAAGCATTATCTATTTCTTTTTTCTTTCCTTTTTTATTTAATTCATTTTTCTTTAACCTTTATTTTTCTTTTAATTTTGTTTTTTATCAATTCTCTTTTTTTTTTTCTCATTTTTCTCAAACTTTATTTTTATTTTTTCCATTCATTTTTTATTTTCTCAAAATTTTAAATTCTTCACTTTTTTCTTAATCTTTATTTTTTTCTTGCCTTTTTTCCTCGCTCTTTTTTTTTATTTCTCTATTTTGTTTGATTGTTTTTTTCTTTTTTCAGTTCTCTTTTTTTCCCTCATTTTTCTCAAACTGTAGTTTTATTTTTCCTATCATTTTTATTTTTCTCAATTTTTTTAATTCTTTGCTTTTTCGTGATCTTTATTTTTTTCTTTTCTTTTTTTTTTCTCAATCTTGTTTTTATTTCTCTATTTTGTTTGATCGTTGTTTTCTTTTTTCTCAACTTCTATTATATTTTACTAATAAATAAAATATCAGATAATCCGCAAAGAGATCTTTTTTTTTTTTACATCAAAGCAACTTTAAGGGCATGAATTGTTGTTACGAAGTTTTTTGAAAATTCTTGAGATAAGTCGTGTCTCTAAGGCGAGAGTTGTAGAATATCTCATAAATAAAGACATAATTTGGTAGTGTCAACTTTTGCCCGTGGGGCATAACTTATTATTTGAAAGTCCTTGAGCAAAGTCTTGCCTCTAAGGCAAGAGTTGTAGAACACCCATAAATGAAGACATAATGTGGTAGTGTCAACTCTTGCCCGTGGGGCATATTTATTATTTGAAAGTTCTTGAGCTAAGTCTTGTCTCTAAGGCAAGAGTTGTAGAATATTCCATAAATAAAAATATAACGTGGTAGAGTCAACTCTTGCCCGTTGGAAATAATTTGTAGTTTGAAAGTCTTTGAACTAAATCCTGCCTATAAGGCGAGAGTTGTAGAACATTTCATAAATGAAGACATAATATGGTAGTGTCAACTCTTGCCCGCAGGGGCATAATTTGTAGTTTGAAAGTCCTTGAGCTAAGTCTTGCCTCTAAGTCAATAGTTGTTGAACATATCATAAATAAAATCATAACATGGTAAAGTCAACTCTTGCCCGTAGGGCATAACTTGTTGTTTGAAAGTCCTTGAGCTAAGTAACTCTTGCCTCTAAGGCAATAGTTGTAGAACATCTCATAAATGAAGACATAACGTGGTAGAGTCAACTCTTGCTAGTGGGGCATAATTTGTTGTTTAAAAGTCCTTGAGCTAAGTCTTGCCTCTAGCAAGAGTTGTAAAATATCTCATAAATGAAGACATAGCGTGGTAGTGTCAACTCTTACCCATGGGGCATAATTTGTAGTTTGAAAGTCCTTGAGCTAAGTTTTGCCTCTAAGGCAATAGTTGTAGAACATCTAATAAATGAAAACATAATGTGGTAGAGTCAACTCTTGCCCGTATGACATAATTTGTTGTTTGAAAGTTCTTGAGCTAATTAAGTCTTGCCTTTAAGGCAATAGTTGTAGAACATCTCATAAATAAAAATATAACGTGGTAAAGTCAACTCTTTCCCGTGGGGCATAATTTGTAGTTTGAAACTCCTTGAGCCAGGTCTTGCCTCTAAGGCAATAGTTGTAGAACATCTCATAAATGAAAACATAACGTGGTAGAGTCAACTCTTGCCCGTGGGGCATAATTTGTAATTTGAAAGTCCTTGAGCTAATTAAGTCTTCCCTCTAAGGCAATAGTTGTAGAACATCTCATAAATGAAAATATAACATGGTAAAGTCAACTTTTTCCCAAGGGGCATAGTTTGTAGTTTGAAACTTCTTGAGCCAAGTCTTGCCTGTAAGACAATAGTTGTAGAACATCTCATAAATAAGAACATAACGTGGTAGAGTCAACACTTGCCCGTGGGGCATAATTTGTTATTTGAAAGTCCTTGAGCCAAATCTTATCTCTAAGACAATAGTTGTAGAACATCTCATAAATGAAAACATAACGTTGTAGAGTCAATTTTTGCCCGTGGGGCATAATTTGTAGTTTGAAAGTATTTGAGTTAAGTCTTGCCTCTAAGGCAATAGTTGTAGAGCATCTCATAAATGAAAACATAACGTGGTAGAGTCAACTCTTGCCCGTGGGGTATAATTTGTTGTTTGAAAGTCCCTGAGCTAAGTCTTGCCCCTAAGATAAGATTTATAAAATATCTCATTAATCAAAATACAATGTGGTAGTGTCAACTCTTGCCTATGAAACATAACTTGTTGTTTGAAAGTCATAACTCTTGCCTCTACAATGTAGTAGTGTCAACTCTTGCCCATGAAATGTAGCTTATTGTTTGAAAGTCGTAAGTCTTGCCTTTATAATGTTATAGTGTCAACTCTTGCTCATGAGATATAACTTGAATGGAAGTAATCGAAGAAAAGAACAAAAATAATAAAAATTGCGAAAAAAGAAGAAAATGAAGAAAAATATTAAAAAAATAAAAACCAAAGAAAATGTAGAAGTTGTAAGAGAATAGGAAAAAAAATAAAGGTTGTAAAAAAAAAAAAGATTAAATAAAAATAAAGATCGAGGAAAATTTAAAAAGAAAAAAAGAAAAAAAAATCAAAGAAAAAAAATTGTTATAAAGGTAGACGTTGAAAGGTGTAAATAAAAAAAGTAAGGGTTGAGAAAACTATAAAGAACAAAAAAATAGAGGAAAGAAAAAATAAAAAAGAAAAAAGAAAAAAAATAAGTTGAGAGGAAAAAAGGAAAAAAGTAAAGATTGAGAAAATTAAAAATAAAAAATAAAAATTAAAGTAAATTAAAACGAGAAAAAAAATAAAAGTTGAAAGATATAAATATGAAGTTGTTATCCATTATGAGGATCATTTATGTAATTACTCCATTGATTAGTGGCAATTTTGTCCAAAAAAATATTAGTTAATAGGTAATGGCTATTTTAAGAAATTTTCTTTATTTGGGACTAAAATTTGAAAGTCATCCTAATTTGGGTCTATTTTTTAGATTCACCCATTACTTAAAGTCCAACCAAAATTTTATTTTACTTTAGTTATTAACTAATAAGAATGTATTAACTAAATTAGCTAATAATTTACGTGTTTTACCACATTATAGTACAATATTCTTTGATTCTCATATTATATAGATTTAGTTTGATTTTAATAAGAAAAATAAAAAACAACTTAATCCCATCCTAAAATAAAAATATTTTGTTTAGTTTTAAGGAAAAATTATAGTTATACCTATTAGTAAGTTTTCGGATAGAGGAACTTATAACTTAAAAGGAACAAATAAGTCATTCAACTTTTAGTGGATATTTGATCACTCAACATTGTTTTTCATACCTTTATAATAAATATAGAAGATAGATGAGAAAATTGAAGGAAAGGTGTCTTTTAAGTCTTGAATGAATGATTGGTGACATTGACCAATTTAAAGGGTCAAACATCATTAGGAAACTTGATTAAGTTAATTGTAGACTTGATTATATTTTCAAAACTTTCTAATCTTTTCAAAAATACAAATCAACCCAACCCACACCCCTCTTCAATCCAAATCAACCGTTTCTATCCTCCCTCCCTCTCGACAACTTCTCTCAACTCTCTCCCAACCAATAGTTCTATAAAATTTCTTTCTTTAATCTCCGGCAACTTCGACCTCCGGCGATAAATAATCGGGTAAGTTTTCTTTCGACTTCTCCGACGACAACAACTTCGAGTTCTTCGTCGTTCAATTTCTTTTTTCACGGGTAAAAAATTATGAAGAAACAAAGGAACTTGAGCCAACTACTCTTCTAGTATTGGTTAGCAATTTTAATATTTATAGCAAATTTAAAATGTGGACTGAATAAAATCCTAACTTCAATCATTTCTTCTTCTTGTTGTCGAACTATTGATTCAGATTTATTGGTGATTTTTGGTCACAGTTGATGTTCTTAGTGTGTGTGTGTGTGTGATGTGTTGATGTTGCTGGGTTGATTTCTTATTTGTCTTGGTAAAAATGGTGTTGCAACAGATGAAATATCTGATGCAACAAATGAAAACATCTGATGCAACAAATGAAAACATCTGATGCAACAGATAAAAATCTGATGCAACTATGAAAATTTAATGCAACAGATGAATAATCTAATAGGTCATTCATCTGTTGCGACAGACGACTCTTCTGTTTGGAAGAAATCTAAATAAATTGATCCAACAGATAACTTATTTTTCAATAGATAAGTGATATGTTTCAACAGACTGGTGATCTATTTTATTATTTCCAATGGATTACTAATCCGTTGCAACAGGTTGGTTATATGTTACAACAGATAACCTTCCTGGTGCAACAGATGACTATTCTATTTTTATTATTTTCAATGGATTACTCATCCGTTGCAATAGGTTGGTTATATATTCCAACAGATAAACTGCCAAGTGCAACAAATCAGTAATTTATTTTTACTGTTTCCAACGGATTACTCATCCGTTGCAACAGGTTGGTTATATGTTGCAATAGATAAACAACCTGGTGCAACATATTAGTGATCTATTTTTATGGTTTCCAATGGATTATTCATCCGATGCAACATGTTGGTTATATATTGCAATAGATAAACTACCTGGTGCAACAAATTAGTGATCTATTTTTACTGTTTCCAACAGATTACTCATCCTTGCAACAGATTGGTTATATGTTGCAACAGATAACCTTCCTGGTGCAACAAATGAATGATCTATTTTTATGGTTTCTAATGGATTACTCATTCATTGCAACAGGTTGGTTATATGTTGCAACAGATAAACTACCTGATGTAACAGATTAGTGATCTATTTTTATGGTTTCTAATGGATTACTCATCCGTTGCAATGGTTGGTTATATGTTGCATCAGATAAAATACCTTGTACAACAGATTAGTGATATGTTTTTATTATTTCCAATGGTTTACTCATCCATTGTAACAGGTCAGTTATATGTTACAACAGATAACATATCTGCTGCAATAGATGTGTGATCTGTTGGAACTATTATTTTTCTATTATGCATGTTAGATTTACTGTATCTGTTTTCAATGATGCATTAATCAATTATAATCTATTTTATGTTCCTGTTAATTTAAGATAATATGGCTCCCAAAAGAAAAAATTGAATCAAGTTCAAGTAAAGAAACAAGTGCAGCAGCTCGGCTACATCCACCACTCTATGAGCTTGCTTTACAAGCGTTATCTCAATCAGGAGCAGAAGATAATGAACAAAGGGAGGAGGAATATTTCAAAAAAGATGATCTAAATGCTAATAGACTTTCTACCGAAGAGTTGGTCAAAACCTTCAGCATTGATAGTTATCCTGTGAGAATGCAGTGCGATGGTGCCACAAATTTAACGGGTAATTTTGTGGTTAAGTCATCCATGGAAAAATCTTTCGACGCCTGTGATAAATTACTTCGAGAATAAAAATTGGATTCTTATTTTAGGGAAAGCTGCTTTGGGCAATATCTTGATTTGCCGGAGGACAACAATGCTCGTTTCCAAATGAAAATAGTATATGATCTTCTCAAGTGCAGGTTTATGTATGAAAACAAAGATAAGATGGATGAGGTGTGGATAGATTACTGTGGCATGCCTATTTATTTTGGTTGGAAGGATTTTGTCATAGTTACCGGACTAAAATATTATCTTCCTTCTCCTTCTCAAGTTATACCTACTCTAACCCCAAAAAAATACCCTGCACACCCAAAAAAGGCAAAGGCAAGTCAAGTGATCGTGATGACCTGGTGTCCATTGTTGATCCAAGCTTCAAAAACAAAAAATTTATAGAAGCATTGGAAGGTAAAGGACTTTCAAAGAAGCACAAGTAATCTTTTAGCTTGGTTTGGTTTGTACATAATATTCCTTGGGCGAGAGACGTTAACAACAACATAAGCCTCAGTTTAATAAATATCTCCGAGGATCTTGAGACATTTAACAGCTATCCTTGAGTTATGAAAGCTTCAAAATGACTGTGAAATTTTTGTTGACTCTGTTAACGCCAAAGACAGTCAAGTTATATGGCTTTCCATGGGCCTTAATGGTAAATATTTCTTTTATCATGATATGATTCATCATTTTTTTATTCAATAATGCTTTTGATTTATTGGCGTTATGTTATAGGCTTGGACATTTGAAGTCATTCCTTATTTGAGATAACAAGTGACCTACCAGGAAGAAGTTTCCTGTCCAAGAATCCTGAGATGGTTATTGGTCAAAACAGATAAAATACAAATTTTTTTTGATCTTTTCAATCCCCCGAAGGAAGCAGTAAGCCCAATTCTAATCAAGTTTTTATTTTAATTAATGATTATTTTAAATGATTTCATCATCATTCTAATATATGTATTGATTTATTTTAGATTGCCCATCTATGGCTTATTTCGACCAACCGAGAGTTGAAGATGCTATTTTTTATTACTTTACGATCTGTGCAAACTTTATCAGACCCTAAGGCCGTTGATGGAATAAAAATAAAATTATTTGGAGCAATAACCATCACAAGAAAAATAATTTTGAAGGGTAGGCTTGTTACTGTTGATGATGGTAGTCGTAGTTGTAGTGGTGCTGCTGTTGGGCTAATGATACTCCTCTTATAGTTTTGAAACAACAAGCCATTATGATTATGATCATACTGGTTATACATATTTTTCTCCAGATTTTTCCACATCTAGCGAATGTTCTTCATGCAAATGTCAAGACTGCAAGGCTAAACATGATGTAGTGATTAATGCACTAACTGCTTCTGTAAAGAAAATGACATCTAAGAGGGGTGTCATTCCATCAAAGAGGATTTCATATCCATACACTCCACGAGAGATCAAGGTAGCTAAGAGGAGAAGGAAAGATATTTCCAAGGCATCACCAAGCATCAAAAAGAGCAAAATTACAACACCTCTGTCTTTGTCTTGCACCAAAATTATCGTACTGCTTTATTTTATCTATTCGAATTTATCCCAACAGATGATCCATCTATTGCAAAAGATGGATAATTTGTTGTATATCTATAATTAGCATTGACAATTCTGGATTTCCAGGTGGATGTCACAACAGAAGCTACTGCTGAAGAGCATAATATCACAGTTGATAATCCATCAACTGCTTTCAAAGAAAAAGAAAAAGTGGAGCCTGTCAGTTCGGGAGAACGGAAGAATTACCCATTTGAAGGGTTCAACATCTTAGATGAGGCTCTAAAAAATCTAACAAAGTTGGTCAACAACTATTCAAAATGGATTGCCGATGGGCTGTTAAAACATTATGCCAGCAGGTATATAAATCAACTTTAAAGATATTGATTTATACAATTATTATTGTAAGAACAAGACATTAACACATATAAATTATCATGTAGAAAATAAAATGACGAACACTACAAAGTGAATGAATCGAGTCTTATTGTTGCACATCCCAAAATAAAGAATTAGTTCTATTTGATGTCACAGACCCAAACTTACTGGAATGATGAGTTTTAAATTCCATACATATTACTATTAATTAATACTTTATTTAATTGCATCTGCATATTAATTTTTTTATCACGTAATCCAAAATATTTGATAACATGTGTAGCACATCGATGTCATTTTTTACTACCTCCAAAATAAGGCCAAGTTGCAAACACCAGAACAATACAGATACACGACAAAAAATTATTTGTACAAAGTTTACATCAATAATGCCTACTATAGGTATTGTCAACAACAGCCGAAAGTTTTTCGAAATGAGAAATGCTTAATTACATCATCAAAGGTTTTAGCATTCTAGCTGACTTACCTTGGTATTTGATCGTCGAAGTGTACATCTCAATCAATGGTGGTGATGAATTCCATTGGGTGTTGGCTGTCTTCGTTCTAAAAGAGAGGCGTATCCGAGTTTATGACTCGATGTCGTGAATGAGACATTTTGAGCCATCATCTGAGATACAAAAAATAGCTAAAATATTGCCTACTTACCTTGATATGAGTGACTTTTTGGACCAAAAGGTTCGTACTGATTGATCGACGATTGAAGCATACCGGGATAAAATGGGTAATCCATTTGATGTACAATATGTTAAAGAAATTGCTCAACAAACCATTGGTAGCTTGTAAGTATAAGTATCATGATTTAGTTTCATTTCATAAATTTTACAACGCTTACATGAACTGCAAGATATGGATTATCTATTTTTTTAAAACGCATGGATTGCGATCCTTTTGTTGCCACTTACACTGAGTATTTGAGTGATGGATTACAAGTACCAAATGATGGACTTGATGCCAGATTACTCCGCAAAAGACATGCTTCTCTTTTATGGAAATACAGAGAAACGAAATCTCAGAAGTCGTACGCAAGTGACATTAAAGATCCATGACGACCAAAGACGAATTTCATAGCACCGGATGAAGAACAACTTGTCCATATCGATTAGATATTTATAGATTGAGTCCGTCAATGTAATAACCTATCCTCCTTGGTTTAACTTAGCTTGTTGATTTATTTGTACAGTAGATCATTTGTACCCATAATATTTTTTTTACATTTCATTTATTTGTTGAGTTATTTCATGTAATTTCCAAAGGCTTCGATTTATTTTATGTTGTCTATGAATATAATTTAATCCTTAGTTTTGAACATGTTAATTGAAATAGAATTCTAGATTCAAATATCACAACAGATAATACATCTGCTGCAATAGACGACATATCTTATCAAACAGATTTAGACATATGTTGCAACATGTAGGTCATCTGCTGGAAATTATATTAACAGGTCTTCCTACTTTTTTGATTTGTTCCAACAGATTACCTATCAGTTGCAACAGATAGATTATATATTACAACAGATTGTATATCTGTTGTGACAGATAGACTGGGAAATATCTACATAATGCAACAGATGACCAAACTGTTCCAACAGATAATCAATCTGTCACAACAAGTATTATATGTGTTACAACAAATAGACAATCTGTTGGATTATAAAAATCCAACTTTCGCTAGACATAAAAATTATTGCCACTACATGTAAAGTGAAGTGGCTTGAAATAAAAAATTGTTATCATGTTAGTCTTTGTCTTTTTATATATTCTTCTTTATACACGAACTCCAACCATTTAGTTAGGTCATCTGCTGGAAATTATATAAACAGATAGATTATATATTGCAACAAATTATATATCTGTTGCGACAGACAGACGGAAATATCTACATAATGCAACAAATAACCAACCTATTCCAACAGATAATCAATCTGTCACAACAGGTATTATATCTGTTACAATAGATAGACAATCTGTTGCATTATAAAAATTCAACTTTTGCCATATATAAAATTATTGCCACTATATGTAAAGTGAAGTGGCTTGAAATAAAAAATTGTTATCGTGCACATCTCTATCTTTGTACATATTCTTCTTTATACACGAGCTCTAGCCATTTAGTTAGTACCCCATATGCCCAGACCTCTTGCATCTTTCCCACAACGGTGTCGCACATACTGGTCATTTCTATGTCGGTTAGCAAACACTCGATGTATGCAAGCGAGTACGTCCTGTACGCTGCATCAGTTATATCTTTTAGGAGTTGGATGTTCTTATTTCGACCTTTAAAAACCCATGATTCCTTCATCAAAATTTCCACCGGTAAATGATCCATCATCTTACTCTGCATCAACAACTTGGGGAATAACTTCAAGAGTGGCTGTACGTGGGTTAAAAAAGTGTCCTCGTTGAAGACAGGTAAGTTGCAGTCATAATCTTAATCTTTCCCTCGTCGAGTAGTATCTCAACAGCGAGAAAATATTTGAATTCCACGTTTATGACTGCATGGATTCTCTTTGCCTTGTCCAGCTCTTGCCATGTGGATATGACCTCTTTTCTCTAACATATATAATCATGTCTTCATCCTATTCGAACATAGAAACTAACTTATTAAATCTATGGCTACCGGGACCAGATTTCCTGTGGAGATTATTGTACCTATCCTTGAAATTATTGTAGAAGTTGAGGTCCATTATCCTAACGGCAGCATCATAAGCATCCGGGTACGCTAATTGTCTGCCCCTCATGAGGCAGAGAATTTCATCAACATACTGTGGTATAAGAAGATAATTTTTAATTGGATTAGTAATTGTAATGAATAAAAACATAGTGGAAAGATTCTATTGTAGAGGGTTCTCTTAATCAGTTCACAGATTACCCAGCTAACGCAACTTATGCAACAGATGTGTATTATGTTGCAATAGAATATCCAGCTATTGAAACAGATTACATATCTGTTGCGTAGCTTCTTTTTCATGGAGTAAATAGGAAGGCTAGGTTAGCAAAAGTAAACTTACATTGTTCACGTACCACTCATGCATATTTTTCATATTCGTGATGTCTTTGGTGGCAAATGAATGCATGATGTATTCTTCTTGAACCTTCGTCTTGTCATTTATGATTTTTTGTAGTTTTTTCTTTTCGTAGCCAAGTGTCGCGTATATGTCCACCTTCTTCAGCGGCCCCTGAACTTCAAAAACTCTTAGAGCGGGAGGAGTTGCAATATTTTTTTTATTTTCACAATAGAGAGTATTTGTCTAATATTTCTTGTCTTCCTCCTAACCGCCAATATAGGAGTGTATGACTCCCTCAGCTTCTTGGATGGTATGACACCCCTCTTAGATTTCAAATCCTTGGTAGCTTTAACCATAGCCTTTTGTTTTTCAAAGAGTTTAACCTCTCTGTCCTTGCACACTTTGCATTCGCAATGAGAATACAAGGGTGAAGAGGAGTGAGAGGGTCCACTATAAGGGTGGGAGAGACTGGTGTAGGGGTGAGAGGGAACTGCGCAAGGGATGTTTTCAAACGTATTTATTTTTTCCTGAACACCAACATGCTCATAATCACGACTGAAAGTAGCAGCAACATCAGGATGGCTGCCACCATAATCAACAACTCCACCAGCAACACCCCTAGAAGAAACACTGGATTTATTGCAGTAGGTTGGTTATGCAGAGCTTTAACATTTGGCTGACCTTGCCTAACTGCTCTTCTTATGGCCGTTGCTCCATCCTATTCCTTCTTTATTAACTCCACCATTGGGTCTTCTATTGTATCAACAAAACCTAGAGTAAGAAAAAAAGTCATCCCCAACTCATGAACAGTAGGCACGATCCAAGGATGCATAACCTATAAAAAAAGATAGAAGGCATTTAAATCATACAATAATAATTTACAGTCAGTTGGGTAATATGTTAACACAACCAACTTATGCAACAGACGATTTAGCTACCGTAACAGCTGGTCTGTATGTCACAACAAATTGATAATATATTACATCAGATTACCTATCTGTTGTATAATTTACAGTAGATAGGTAATCTGTTGAGTCAGGTTTAGAGAACCAAAGTAACAGATGGTTAATTTGTTATGAACTATGGATCTTTTGTCGCAATGGATTATCCATCTGTTGCACCAGTTGCAGTTGATGGGTAATTTATTGTAATGGATGACCCATCTATCGCAACAGATGTCTCATCTATTTCAAATCTTTCTTTGAGGTAAATTATTTTAGTTGAAAGAAGACATACTGCATTAGATTACCCATCTGTTGCATCAGATTACCTATTTGTTGCATAATTTGCAGTAGATTGATAATCTGTTGAGTTGGGTTCAGAGGACCAGAGCAATATGGTTAATCCATTGCAAAATATGGATTGTCTGTCATAATAGATTACCCATCTAGTACACCAGTTGTAGTTGACAGGTAATATGTTACAACGGATGACCCATCTATTGCAATAAATGACACATCTGTTTTAATATCTTTCTCTAAGGCAAATTATTTTAGTTGAAAGAAGACGTACTGCATCATCCGGAGGGTTAAAGAGATCAACCTCCTTAATATTTTTACTACCATTTGCAGCCAACCACCTAAGGATCCTTGGATGAGAAACCTCATCCGGGTAAACCTTAAACTGCTTTCGGAGGGGAGGAATGGCTTCACATGTCCAAGCCTTAAAAAAGTAAATAGAAAGCAAGAAAAAAAAGGTCATAATAACAATATTCAATATAAATTAATGGGTGAGTAAAAGTAGTGATCAATTTTACCATGAAAGCCCAAGGAAAGCCGTATAATGTGGTCTTCTTTAGGGATATCTTTGTTAGTAAATATTCGACAGTCAAGTAGTAGCTATCATATCCCCAGGTATAATCATTAAATTTCTCAAAATCATTAGCAAGCGCCAATAAATCATCTTCTATGACTTTTCTGACGTATCTTGCCAATAAAATGAAATGAACAAACCAAACTAAGCATAATTTCTCCCTGTAGTGCTTTGGTATGTTTTTATCCCCGAGATCTGCCATCAAATCATCTGCTTTGTAGCTACATCCAACAATGCCCAACAACCCATCTTTTTTCCCTTGCATTTGTTAGACCCTTCGTGGGGTATTTTCTTGATGAGAGGTTCTTCTGGACGATCGCATCTTAGGACCGTCACTATGGCAAACTCTTTCAATCCAAAACAAATAGGCATGCCACAGTAGTTGATCCAGATTTCATCCATCTTTTTTTGCCCTCCTTTGAATCTTTATCATCCCCCGTGTACTTGATCCTGTGCTTGAGAATACCATATACCATGCTTATTGGGAAACGGAGAGTGCGGTCCACAGGCAGCTCAAGAAAGTATGCAAAGCAGCTCTTGTTAAAAAGTTTGTCTATGTTTTCATTCTTCATAATACTCTTAAGTTCATCAAAATATTTCCCCAACTGACATTTAAGTACAAGATCACCAGTTACTTTGTCAGGGTTATCTATCGGCATCGCAACTCGAAACCTATCGATACTAATAGTTTTGACAGGATAATGTTGGGATTTCGATAATAATTCACGCCCCATTGGTGAGAAGGAGGTATCACTTTCCTTAGCTTCATTTTGCCCTGACTAAGATTGTTTAGGAAGTTCCTCCGAATCTATCTGTACTCTAGCCTTTTTTGTTGGGTGGTAAGAAGTTGATCCACTTTCAGTTTCTTTTCTTTTGGGAGACATCTTTTAACTACAAATAATAGAAAAATAAAAAATACATTGCATTTGATGTCTGTATAATTTTATAAAAAAAAGGTAAGGCAAATTTCAATAAATTATTCTACGCCACATTACCAAAAAAAATACTCCAATGGATAACCCACAGTTGGAACAGATGGGGAATTTGTTTGAAGACCTATTTAATATCTCCCAACAGATCTTCCACCTATTACAACAGATGGACCACCAGCACCACAACCAATGCCACCAATACTAATACCAAGACCACCGACATCACCACTAATAACACAAATACCGAAACCACCAACAACATCCACCAACAATACCACAAACACCATCTAAAAATACCATGATAGTCAACAAAATATTGAGATAAAAACTAGGGTTTTCTCGGGTGCTCCCTACTTTTTTAGAATCTAAACTCAAAATTGTTAACCCATTCTCGAAGATAAGAAAACTAAAAGTCTTTTTTTATCATTAACTAAAAAGCCCTAATCTTTAGAATAAAAAAAATATAGAACTCTTATCAAACTCTGTTACCTGTGAAGATAGAAAAAATGATGGATACAAGCGAGAATGAAGTCAAAAATAACAACATGTGGTCGAAAATAGAAAGAAAATTGGTCTGTTTTGAAGGGTTGAGCAATATGTTGAGTAGTTATTGTCTGGATTATTGAGAAGAGTGAGAACGTGAAATTTGAAATAAGGAAAAGTTTTTTTTGCAAATGGATGATTTGTATGGGTTGATTTGTAATTTTGGAAAAGAATAACAAGTTTTGAAATCATTAATCTGGTCTGAATTGATCTTAATTAATTTTTAAAATTTCAAAAGATATAGTTTTTAAAATATTAAGTTAGTGAGAACTCATTTCAACTCAGAGTGATCGATTGATGACTCGGATCGGGATGAACGCAATACCAACACTATTCAATTGTAACAACTCAATTGAAGTTGTAGTTGATCCTATGAGCTCATTTATCCCTAGTTACACCTAAATCAATTTAGGTACTATCTTAATATTAAGTTCATAAGAACTCATTTCAACTCAGAGTGATCGATCGACGACTCGGGTCGGGATGAATACAATACCAACACCGTGCAATTGCAACAACTCAATTGAAGTTGTTGTTGTTGACCCTATGAGCTCATTCATACCTAGTTCCACCTAAATCAATTTAGGTACTATCTTAACATTGAATTAATAAGAACTCATTTCAACTCGGAGTGATCGATCGACGACTCGGGTGGGGATGAATGCAATACCAATACCATGCAATTACAAAAACTCAATGAAGTTGTTGTTGACCCAATGAGCTCATTCATACCTTGTTCCACCTAAATAAATTTAGTTCTATCTTATTATTAGGTTAATGAGAACTCATTTCCACTCATAGTGATTGGTCGATGACTCGGGTCGGGATGAACGCAATGCCAACACCATGCAATTGCAATGACTCAATTGAAGTTGTTGTTGACCCTATGAATTCATTCATCCCTAGTTCCACCTAAATCAATTTAGGTACTATCTTAAAATTAAGTTAATGAGAACTCATTTTAACTTAGAGTGATCGATCGATGACTCGGGTTGGGATGAATGCAATACCAATACCATGCAATTGCCATGACTCAATTGAAGTTACTGTTGACCCTATGAACTCATTCATCCCTAATTACACCTAAATCAATTAAGGTTTTATCTTAACATTAAGTTATTGAGAACTCATTTCAACTCAGAATGATCGATCGACGACTCAAATCGGGATAAATATAATACCAACACCATGCAATTGCAACGACTCAATTGAAGTTGTAGTTGACCCTTTGAGCTCATTCATACCTAGTTCCACCTAAATTAATTTAGGTACTATATTAACATTAAGTTAATGAAAACTCATTTCAACTCAGAGTGATCGATCGATGACTCAGATTAGGATGAACGCAATACCAACACCATGCAATTACAACAACTCAATTGAAGTTGTAGTTGACCCTATGAGCTCATTCATCCCTAGTTCCACCTAAATCAATTTAGGTACTATCTTAAAATTAAGTTAATGAGAACTCATTTCAACTCAGAGTGATCGATCAACAACTCGGGTCGGGATGAATGCAATACCAACACCATGCAATTGCAAAGACTCAATTGAAGTTTTTGTTGACCCTATGAACTCATTTATCCCTAGTTCCACCTAAATCAATTAAGGTTCTATCTTAACATTAAGTTAATGAGAACTCATTCATCCCTAGTTCCGCCTAAATTAATTTAGGTACTAGCTTAACATTAAGTTAATGCGAATATTTTCAATTCAGAGTGATCGATTGATGACTCGGGTCGGGATGAACGCAATACCAACACCATGCAATTGCAAAGACTCAATTGAAGTTGTAGTTGACCATATGAATTTATTCATTCATCCCTAATTCCACCTAAATCAATTGCAATGAAATCTTTTGGACCAAACGACTGAGCTATTGGAAATTTCTAATAGATATTCATATCCGTTGCAACAGCTGACATATTTGATTTAATTATCAAATAGACATTTGCATCTGTTGTGATAGATGACTGAGTTGTTGGAAATTTTCAAATAGATATTGATATCTGTTGTAACAAATGACATATCTGATTTAATTATCAATGGACATTTGCATCTGTTGTCACAGATGACTGAGCTATTGGGATATTTAAACAAATATTGATATCTGTTGTAACAGATGACATATCTAATTTAATTATCAAATGGATATTTACATCTGTTATCACAATGACTGAGCTATTGGAGTTTTTAAACAAATATTTGTATCTATTGTAACAGATGACTGTGTTGTTGAGATTTTTAAACAGATATTGCTATTTATTACAACAGATGACGTATTTGTTTGAAAATCTTTTTTTTCTTTTAATTTTAAAGCAAGCTTCTATCTGAGTAGATAAAGTAGTAGTACAAAATGCGGTAAAAAATATTTCTTGGATAATTCAAAAATGAGTTCATTGAGTAGTCTTATCTTGTCTTTTCAATGTCACTAGTCTTCCTCATGCCCCTCAAATTACTGATGAATATTAATTAATGAATATTGAAAAATTCATCTGTTGTTTCTTTAAGAGAAAAATAGTGTAGATGGTCATATTTCTAGAGAGCTGCATCTAGGTAGCGTTGTCGGAATTATCACCTAGATTTTAGCTAATAGCAGAAGACCAAGAAAGCAACCTTACGAGAATCAAAGGTTGAAATAATGTACAGTAAGTCTAGAAAACTTACGCCAACAGCAACTGCAGTTAAAGTAAGGAATCTAAGCAAATGCGACAATTTTTGAATTTTAAATTGCATTCCATGCCTTTTTGTTTGTGGTTCGGATTAGGTCCATTATTGTTGACCTGATCGGAACCACAATGAAGATTAAAAAACAGTTTGAGTTTCATTACATCCTTAGCAATATGGTTAAAATTGATTGTATTTTTTAGCCTTAGCATACTTTTAACATTTCTTAGAGAAGATCAGAGGCTTGTTGTAGTATGTGAATTTTGATAATTTTCAAGCTTGCCTCCAGCTTGCCGATTTGGTATTCAAGCTTGTCATTGCCATATTTGAAGTTGGTATAGAGTTCCTGATCTCTTGTGAGCTCGATCAGGAACACTATCTTCGAAGTTGTGGCATTGTAGAAGCCCTTCAAAATACATTCTTTAGAAGCCTTAAATGATACATGTAGGGTCACTGTGTTTGTTTTAGGTCAAAATGTGTTGATGCACATTGAAGATATGGTCCCAACCATTGAATAACTCACTTTTATCATGCGTTGCTCAATGCAACTTGCTCAACCAACCTTCAAGGGATTTGATAAATTAATAAGCAAGGAGTTACGTAATGTTTGATCTAAACCAATTCTACCAAGCCCATCAAACGTTACGTAACTCCAGGCTCATTACCATATCAAAAAACTTTGCTTGAGTTAGTGGAAAAATCAACCGAGCTCAATCTCTCAGCCTTTCTGCTGATCGCTCTTCTCCAATATAGAAGACAAGATATCCACCATGCAAAAGTATACATCGTCAGTATAAATGTTTTCCAGAGAAAAAATGGCATTATCAACTCCTCTGTCTTGCTGAAGTATCCAGAAAAGAAAAATTTCAACTCCTTTGTCTTGCACCGTTGAGCAATGTACAAGGGCCACAGAAGAACGACATGAGCTGAAAAAGGTGAGAAGATAAAAAGGGGAGGAATAGGAAGGACAAACTGAATGCTATATTTAGTTCATCTTTGTTTGGTTTATTAAACAAATAAAATGTGAATGCAAATGAAAATATTTCTGCCTTTTCTCGTTCAAAAGAAAAGGCAGAAATATTTTCATTTGCATTAACATTTTATTTGTTTAACAAACCAAACAAAGATGAACTAAATGTAGCATTCAGTTTGTCCTTCATATTCCTTTCCTTTTCTCTGTTATTCTTCTGTGGCCCTTGTACATTGCTCAACAGTGCAAGACAAAAAAGTTGAAATTTTTCTTTTTCGAATACTTGAGCAAGACAGAGGAGTTAATAATGCCACTTTTTCTCTGGCAAGCATTTCTGTTGATGGTGTAGACTTTTGTATGGCAAATATCTTGTCATCTATATTGGAGAAGAGCGATCATCAAAAAGGTTGAGAGATTGAGTTCGTTTGATTTTTTCACTAACTCAGGCAAAGTTTTTTTATAGGGTAATGAGCCTGGAGTTACGTAATGCTTGATAGTCTTAGTAGAGTCGGTTTAGATCAAACGTTACATAACTCCTTGCTTAGTAATTTATCAAATCCCTTGAAGGTTGGTTAAGTAAGCTGCATTGAGCAACACTCGATAAAAATGAGTTATTCAATGGTTGGGACCACATCTTCAATGTGCATCAACACATTTTGACCTAAAACAAACACAATGACCCTCCATGTATCCTTTAAGGCTTTTGAAGAAAGTGTTCTGAAGACCTTCTTCAATGCCATAAATTTGAAGGAAAAAATATTCCTGATCGAGCTCACAAGAGATCAGGAACTTTATACCAACTTCAAAGACAGCAACGACAAGCTTGAATACCAAATCGACAAGCTAGAGGTAAGCTTAAAAATTATCAGGATTCACATACTATAGCAAGCCTCTGATCTTCTCCAAGGAATATTGAAAGCATGCTAAGGCAAGAAAACACAATCACTTAATCCATATTGCTAAGGAAGTAATGACACTCAATCTGTCTTTCAATCTTGTTTATGGTTTCGATCAGGTCAACAACAGTGGACCTAATTAGAACCACAAATAAGAAGGCATAAGATGCAATTTAAAATTCAGAAATTGACGCCTTTGCTTAGATTCCTTACTTTTACTGTAGTTGTTGTTGGCGAAAGTTTTCTAGACTTACTGTACATTATTTCAACCCTTGATGCCTGTAAGGCTACTTTCTTGGTGTTCTGTTATTTTCTATCTAGGTGATAATCCCGACCACGCTATCAACGTATCCATCTGCATTATTTTTCTTTCAGAGAGACAACATGTGAATTTACATTACCGGATACACTTTCATATTTGCACTTGATTCAGATTTCTCATGTTTTAAGATAATTTCATCGGTCAGATTCGCTAGAAATTACTTTATACACTATGTCTCTTCTTCAATTAGCTCTCAGATGATATAGTCTTTCATCAACTCCCCTTTCCCTCGCAGACATTCTCCTTCGGCTCCTTCTGGTGTATAATCATCCTCTCGATCAACCCTTCCATATAAATTTGGGCCATGGGAATTTCTATTGGTTTTCCATTCTTGTTTGATAAAGTGCGAGGCTTTGAAGGCATTCTCAAAGTCCAATGCACACTTAAAGTTAAGTCCAATCGCTATTAGTTCTCTGCAATGACACCAAATATTGATCCCTTCTCAAAACTTGACACGCATAAATACGAGCAACAACCATCAGTAATTCATAATAGGGTATCTGCACCATCTTCATGGGGCCCTCAGCCTTATCAATTCAAATCCATCAAACTTAACTGTACAATGCAGGATCTTATTTGAATGATCAGTGCCTAATCGGTTAAAAACTGCATTAACAAAAATATTGTAATTTGTGTGTGTTGTCCCGATGACCTTATCATTAATCCTTAACTCCCACACATGATAGTGGATCCATCCATCTACACACACCTTATTCTTCCTAGCCTATCTATGGCTTAAATTGAATAAACAGATGACTAGCAAGTTGCAATAGATGCCATATTTGTTTAAATTGTGAAACAATTGTATACATCTATTACGATAGGTGATCAATCTGTTGCAACATATGACATGTTCATGGAAAAGCAAACAGATATATCTATCTGTTGCAACAGATTGTCAATATGTTAAAAGTTATCTGACAGATGAAATATATTTTGTAATAGATTACCCATCTATTAGATTTATTTTAAAGTAATTTTTCTTCTTTCCGAAATACAATAAAAGATAAAATTTTGTATTTAGATCCATTTTTTTAATTTACATATTCGAAAAGTCACCGGTTTTATTTAATTAATGGATATGAACCGTCGTGGCTTTTTGTTTGACTAACCCCTTCCAATTCAATTATTTATAAATAAGTCCCTCGTTACTCTTTCATTCTACGACACTTACAATACAAATATGGCTGATCCAAATTTGTACAATAAGATTCATATCGAGTCTTTGCAAAAATTTCAAAGGCAGTTTGATGAATTCCAGAGGAATTCGACCGATTTCGGAGCAAGGCTGAGGAGGGTCTTGCTGCTGTCGGATGAAAATTGTCCAGTTGACAATAATAATAATAATAATAATAATAATAGTTAGATTATGTTTTTTCTTTTAGCGTATGTATTATTTTCCTCCTTTTGTATATCATATCTACCCAAGAAATTCAAAAATCTATGTTTTGGTGGTTGACTTTGAATTTTTAATTCTTATTTAGTATTTAATTATCATTCTGTTTATTCCTTATTCTCAACATGTTGACGGTTGGTGGTAGAGATTGAGTATTTGTGGCAACAGAGGTTAATCTGATGCGACAGATCGATCATATATTGCAACATGCGGTTATTAATAAAAAAAGATTATTGTTATTGAGAGGTTGAAAAGACATGACTTTTCGATTAGTTAATATGAAAAACGGTTTGTAAATAAATAATAAGGAAATAAATGTTAAACATAAGTTTTAGCCGTAAAAGAACGGTTATTTAATTTTAATAACTGATCGTGATTTTTTACCATTTTTTTAAAAATTTATTTTCTAAAATTATTTATTTATTATATAATTAAAAAAAGTCACAATATTGGATTAATTAATTAACTTATATGATGATTGTTAAGAAAAAAGTCACAACTGTTCACCTTTTTCTTAACAATCATCATATAAGTTAATTAATTAATCCAATATTGTGACCTTTTTTTATTATATAATCAATAAATAATTTTAAAAAATAAATTTAAAAACAAAAATGGTGAAAGTCACGATCAGTTATTAAAATCAAAGTGACTTTTTGTCTAAAACACATTTAACAATGTTACTGATGTATCAAATTCCCCATCTGTTGCGACGATGTATCAGCTGTTAGAAAAATTCAAAAAAGCAATTAAAACAGATCGTCCATTTGCTGCAACAGATGATATATCTGTTGCAACTGATAGTTTATCTGATTCAACAGGTATGCAATCTTTTGCTAGAACTCAATAAAAATGGTTATTATTTTATTAAAAAAATGGTTATTTAAAAAATATTTTTTTTAATTTATATAATAAAAAATTCAGCAAATTTAAATTAATGATATGATGCTAATTTTTTTTAAAAAGATAGATTATATGTTGCAACAGATAGATTATCTGATTCAACAGGTTCTCTATTTGTTGCAACAGATGGTATATCTGTTGTCACAGATGAGTTATCTGATATAACAAATATAGAATCTGTTGTCACTACTCAATAAAAATAGTTCTTGAAAAAAAACTAATTGATAATAATAATTTGAAAAATCATGACTTATCATAATATTTTTTAATTTATTTAAAGTCATAACTTTTCACAGTAATCAAAAATATAATTAATAAAAGGAGGTGAACAGTTAGATTAAATATTGCAACAGATAGATTATCTGATGCAATATGTTCTATATTTGTTGAAACAGATGGTATATCTGTTGTCACAGATGAGTTATCTGATGCAAAAAATATAGAATCTGTGACAACTCAATACAAATGGTTCTTGAAAAGAACTAATTAATAATAATAATCTAAAAAGTCATGACTTATCATTATATTTCTTAATTTAATTAAAGTCATAACTTTTCACAGTAGTAAAAATATAATTAATAAATGGAGGTGAATAGTTAGATTAGATGTTGCAACAGATAGATTATCTGATGCAACAGATTCTCTATTTGTTGCAACAAATAGTATATTTGTTGTCACAGATGAGTTATCTAATGCAACAAATATAGAATCTGTTGTCACAACTCAATAAAAATGGTTCTTGGAAAGAACTAATTAATAATAATAATCTGAAAAGTCATGAGTTATCACAATATTTCTTAATTTAATTATGTCATGACTTTTCACAGTAAAAAAAATGTAATTAATAAATGGAGGTGAATAGTCGCGCCTTTTTGCCACTCATTCAAATTCAATCCTCTATAAATAGGTCCCTCCTTATTCATTCGTTCATTCAACTACACTCTATTTATTTATTGCATCCTGTCTTTCATAATACACCTTTCACCACTTTCTCTTTCCTAACTCAGGTAAGGTTTTTTTTTGTCAATTTATAGTATATGTTGTATTACATTCAGATATTCTTTTCTTTACTTTTGTTTTAGTATTTTTTGTCAGTTCATATGTGTTCTAGATATGGCTGATCCAGTGTGGGACATGGCTTTTTTACAAGACACCGTGAATGAACTTCGGATGCAGGTTCATGACCTGCAATGAAAACTACGGAGTAGTTAGAGCAAGGATGCTTCATGATATTCGACGGCTGAGGAGGGCCTTGCTGCTACCTGTGGAAGATTGGCCGGCTGACAATAATAATAATAATTAGATTATTATTTTTCTTTTAGTCTCGTTTATGTATATGTATATTTATTTGTTTTAGTTTTAAAAAAAAATTATGTTTGATCAACTTTGACATTTTAATTCATATTTAGCTTTCATTCTGTCTATTATCTTCTCAACAAACATGTCGACGATTGGACGTAAGGAATAATTTTGAATCCAGTAGCAATAGCAAGATTTATCTGTTGGGTTTGTGGCAGGGGCTGATTTGTGTTATTCCAAACAGATTACTCATATGTTGCAGCAGATACAGAGTCTGGTGCAACAGATAATCAGTCTGATGCAATAGATATCTAGTCTGTTTCAACAGATAACTAGTCTGTTGCATGGCCTTGACATTTTAATTCATACTCCTCCGTCTCAAATTACCCGTCCCAAATTGAGATGATGCATTGATTAAGAAAAATAATTAATAACATGCCTAGTTTATCATAATACCCCTATTAAATGATGTTTACATCTTAATTTGAAGAAAAAGTGACTAATGCGAAGGGTAAAACGTGGAATTTTTTATCTCTTCTTGATTAATGAAAAAAGACAAGTAAAATGAGAAATCAAATTGAAAAATTTGAGAAGGATAATTTGAGACGGAGGGAGCCTTTAACTTTTATTCTGTCTATTATATTCTCAACAAATATGTCGATGATTGGATGTAAGAAATAATTTTGAATTCAGTTTGCATAGCAAGAGTTGAAACATATTGGTTATCTGTTGGGTTTGTGGCAAGGGCTGATTTGTGTTGTTCCAAACAGATTAATCATATGTTGCAATAGATAAGCAGTCTGATGCAATAGATAATCAGTCTTATACAATAGATAATCAGTCTGATACAACAGATAATCAGTCTGATGCAATAGATAACTAGTTTGTTGCAATAAATAAATCTTCAGTTGCAACATATTACTCATCTGATGCACCAGATGAGTGATTTTTTTTAAATTGTGGGCACTTATATTGGATTCATGATCGGGTTCTATCCATTGTTGGAAAAACAACAGTAACTGTGTACCCAGCTGAAAAATTCAAATAAAAATTATAATTTTACTTACCAAAGGCACCTGTGAAGTAATGTCAAAGTGAAAAGTGATGTAGGAAACAAAATTTGACCTAAAAAGTTGGTCAGATAGTAGAAGTAGCGGTAATAACAACTATAACAACAACAATAGTCGACAAGAAGAAGATGAAGATGATAATGAAGTTGAAGATAATGAGGTAGAAGATGATGATAATGAGGTAGAAGAGGATGATAATGAGGCAGATGATGATGAATAAAGCAGCAACAACAATGAACAACAATAATTGTGAAGAGAGAGAAAACAACAACAGATGAGAAGAGAGAGAGAAACATGCCCTTTTCCCATCTGTTTCCTGTTATATTAACTAACATTTGGATCAAAGTATAAATAAAAAAACTTGTGGGTTATTTTCAAACTTCCCCAACTTTCTTAATCTATAATAAAGTAATTGTCACCTTTACTTAATAATTCAGACTTGTGTCACCTACACCTCATTTTAAAACTCTTTTGTCACTTACAACTCAAAGCCCCAAGATAGATAGATAGATAGAATCGACTATTGATTTAGTGTGATCGCATCGTTATTTTTTTACTCATTTTATAATTACTCATTATCTAATTATTATATTTATCCTTTACCATAACTTTTTATAGTACTAGTTTAACCGCACGTGCCTCGCACGTATAATGTTTGATCATTTAAAATTAAATAATTTTATCTATTGTAGAGATTCTTAATAAATATAAAAGTTTAAATCACTTCTCAAAGATTCTTCACACTTTAATATAATAATGTAAATATAAACATATATTTTGGTGTAAGCACATATATATTTTATCACCAAAAGTTCTAATTTGTTGATGGATCATCAATTTTGCGTTTGTCATGCAGTACCTCTTTTCGTTGCTTGCAGAGGCTAAAAGAGACACATCAATTTGAACCATATTTATGGTACGGTTTATTTTTCTATATTTAAAATCTTTTCTTGTTTTTAAAGTCAAGGTACAATTTTTTTCTATGTTTAAATCTTTTTCCTTCTTTTAAGTTAGATCTTTACAAAATCATTGATTACATTCTTATTACGTACTTAAAACTTTAAAAAATTTGGCACTTCTTAACTTTTTTTATTCTAATGCTTTTATATTTATTTCTAGATTTTTCAAATCTTCTTAAAATTAAATTTAGTTGATTTAAAATTCTTAAACTAATGAAAAAAGTATTAGTTGTCTTTAATTTTGATGACTTCTAATAAGGAAAAGTTTTATCATAAATATATTTAATTAATTTTTAACTCTTAAATATTTGAAAAAAATGGTGAAAAGACGATTTTGCCTAAAGCAAACACTTTTAATGAAAGGCAAAAGGTTCAAACAACATTTCTAAGACCCTTTACACTTTTAATATATTAGAGATATAGATTATAGATATAGATATAGATATAGATATAAATTAATTTATAATCTTTCAAATTATTAATGTGTAACATTATGTAACAACGAGAAATAATACAATATATTCAAATATTGTATTTATCAAAAATTCAAAATAATACGATACAACATGGAGTTGTTAATGTGGCATGTCTCTAAGGGTAGCATTGAGAAAAGTAGATTCAAGATTTAAAGTTTGTGGGTTCCCCATGTTAGATAAAAATAAAACCAAATAGTAATTAAGGAGATTTGAACCCAGAACCAAGAGATCAATAAAACTTTTCAAGTTTCTCTACTTCACTAAATCAACAATACACTTTGTTTATAGATTCTCAACTTATAATTCTTATATATTTACTAGTTTTCTCTATATCTATATCTATAATCTATAATCTATAATATATTAAAAATGTGAAGCCCCTTAGAAAAGTGATTTAAACTTTTTATCCTTCATTAAAAAACTCTCCTTTAGACAAAGTTGTCTTTTCACTATTTTATTTTATTTATTATTTATTTATTTATTTTTTATTAGATTAACTAAGCTCCTAAAATATATAGGCTATTAAAATATATAGAAGGAGGATCAATTAATATTTTTCTTTATATCGATCAATTAAAAAAAAATACTTCTAAATAACTTCACGAGGAAAATGAGCCAATAATTAACCAATTTTGTTCTTCCTAATACTATGAGAAAACGTGAGATACAGTAGTATATTGTAGGAAAGTGTCATTATTCTATATATAGAATAGGTTAGATTTATGATTACGGAAATTCTATTTTTTCATTACCGGTAATGACGGCGTGCCTTTAGAGATTGAACCTAAATCATTCTTTTGGACAGTATCATGGTAACATTGATAATAGTAATCTATTAAGGAAATGCTTCTATAAAATATTGAGATGCATGTTAAACTAGAAAAGAAATCAATTTACATATTGGAAAAATATACTAGAGAAGAAATCCATTTACTTATTGGGAGAATATGATTGATGCTCATCAATTAACTTAGTGGATCCTTAATTTTTTAACCCTCAACTTCTTCACTGTTTTTGTCAACGTGTATATATAGAAATATCTTCTTTGTTTTCATTCAAGTCATTCTTTAGAGTCAAAATTTTTACTTAAACAAGAATTATTTTCATCAAAATCGAAACTTTGTGATCACTATTGTTTTGTTGTAGTTTACAGGTCATAGATGAATGTCGGTTGACTTTGAGGGATTTCTTATATAAATATTAGGTTTAATTATATTATTTTGATGTCTTTATTATCGTATTATTTTATTTTAATTTACAGGTGGTAGATGAATGTTGGTCAGCTTTAAGAATTTTTTTTAGGTAAAGATTAAGTTTAATTGTATTGTCTTAATATCTCTATTAATTTATTATTTTGTGGTAGTTTACAGGTCGTAGATGAATATCGATCGGATTTGAGAAATATTTGTGTCTAAAGTTTAAATTTAATTATATTATTTTGATATCTCTTTTATCGTATTGTGTTGTTGTAGTTTGCAAGTGGTAGATAAATGTCGGTCAACTTTGAAGAATTTTTTTAGGTAAAGGTTAAGTTTAATTGCATTGCTTTGATATCTTTGATTTGAATTTTTTTTTTTGTGTGTAAATAAGGTATAGTTATATTATTTTGATATCTCTATTATCGTATTATTTTGTTATAGTTGACAAGTGGTAGATGAGTGTCAGACGCTTTGAGGAAATTTTTATGTAAAGGTTAGATTTAATTGTATCTTTTGATGTCTCTATTATCGTATTTTTTCGTTGCAGTTTACAGGTGATAGATGAATGTCAATCGACTTTGAGAATTTTTTTTGGTAAAGGTTAGGTTTAATTAAATAAATTCTTCATATTTACATATTCAAAAGATGTTGAATTTAATTATTGTATTCATCTCTATTATTTAAATAAATTTCTATTTAGTGTAACATTTGAAATCATTAAAGTGAGGTACACGTGCGAGGCGCGTACACTAAACTAGTAAATACTAAATCCACACGAAAATTATTGGATTCCCGAGAACCCCATCCAAGCCCCTAAATCCGCTCCTGAGTGTTGAAATTTATCTTTTTTGTGGTTTTTTAGTTTTTTTTTCTTATTTTAAATTTTATATGTTGAGTTAAAAAAATCACAACGGCAACCTCTATTGATGAGGTTTGATTAATGTACGAAAATAGTAGTAATGAAAGAAACTAAAGCAGTTCTTACGTTTGAGTTACTCGAAAATAATGATCACAACAGTTGGCACAACCATGATAATAAAAAGGGGTAGTGGAGCTTTCTTATCATCCTTCCCTATTATTGAAGCTCTTTTATTATCCCTCCCTATTGGACTTGTTTTATTATCATTCTCTACAAAAAAGCTTAAAGTTAGTATAACCATCACGATTCTCATCTTTAAGTTTAACTAGTTAAATTGCACGTGCCTCACACGTGTAACATATAATTATTTAAAATTAAGTGATTTTATCTATTGTAGAGATTTTTAATGAAGTGTAAAAGTTTAAATCACTTTTCAAAGATTCTTCACACTTTAATATAATAATATAAACATAAACTATAAGCACATATATATTTTACCACCAGAAGTTTGAAGTGGTTGATGGATCATCGTGTTTGGGTTTGCTATGCAATACCTCTTTTTTCACTGCCAGAGGCTAAGAGAGACCTATAAATTTAAACTATACTAGTCTAACCACACGTGCTTCGCATGTGTAACTTTTGATTATTTAAAATTAGATGAGTTTGTATATTGCAAAAATTTATAATGAAGTGCAAAAAGTTCAAATCACTTCTCAAATATCCTTCACAATTTGATAAAATAACGTATACATAACATATATTTTAAGTACATATATATTTTACCATTAAAAGCTTTAATCACACAAAAAAAAACATATAAAGCAACGGAGTCATCATAGTATTTTTTAACTCCTCCGAAAGAAAGGATGACAATTTGATTAATTACCAATTAGAGTCTGATAGATGCTATTTTTCTATTTCTTCAACAAAAAGGATAATTTTTCTTCTTCTACCCATAATTCATGGAGAAAGAAGGAATAAGAACTTTAGTTCCAAAGCAAATAAGAATATACATATAATATAACCAATTGAGTGTTACATGCAATTTCTACGAATTAAAATTAGAAACATAACCTTTGACTTTTATGACATATAACAATTGATTATCATCATCTAATGCACTTCATTCCTTGGCGACATCATGATTCTTATTTTTTCAATTAAAAGTTTCAGCTGAAAGGAAAAAAAAACACAAAAAATATGAGAATAAATTGCTAATTTTCAGCCTATTCAAATTACATAATTATAATAATTGACATAAACAATCATCTATCATTGACTTTTTTGACTAAATATTTTTTCTTCTTTTGCCAGTTCATAAATATAATTTTTGGTAAACTCTTTAAAGTATTGAAAGCTAAATTTGTTTTCATAAAAAGTCACTTAAATAAAATTATATAAGATAGTATTTTAACTGATTTGGAAGTGTACTAAATATTAAGAATTTTACTTCTTTTAAATAAGTAAATAATTATATAAGGTGATATTTTAATTGATTTAAAAGTATAAAATAACGGATCCGGCTCCTCTCCATTTTCCTTCTCTTCAATTTTTTCAAGTTCTTGCTTAGATTGAAGACACATGTAATAGTTTAAAATTAATAGTTGATATTTAATTAGTTAAATCAAAGTTCTAACCATAGTTATCTACTTCCATATATTTAGTTATATTTCTTCCTTAATTATCCATTATATCTTTTACTCAATATTTTTTTTAAAAAATCTTTACTGCCACAAATATATATTAATAACTTTTCTAAATATATATATATTTTAAAAATCATAATATAGTTAAAATTTTAATTTTTCTAGTTGAGAATTCAAAAGAGCTACATAAAGAAAATATAATGAATTTATTTGGCACAATCTTTATATTTGATTTGGCACATATATAATGGATTTGTTTGGCACATAAAGAAAATAAAATTAGAATAACTTCAAGCCACGATCTTTATTTTCTTTATTTGAAAAACATTACTTAAGAAAAATGGCAAGCATTAGTATAAAAAAGAAAAGTATAAAGAAAATATAACGAATTTATTTGGTACAATCATTATATTTGATTCGGCACACGTATAATGAATATTGGGCATATAAAGAAAATAAAATTAGAAAAACTTCAAGCGACAATCTTTATTTTGTTAATTTGAAAAATATTACTTAAGAAAAATGACAAACATTAGTGAAAAAAAAGTAAAATCCGAGCAGAAAATTGTTCAAGGATAAAAAGAAAATAGTTTAATATATTTAAGAATGATATAATAGATTATTAAAAATATTTAAGTAATAAATATATGGAAGTAGATAACTATGGTTAGAACTTTAATTTAACTAATTAAATCTCAATCATTAATTTTAAATTATGACATGTGTTTTCAATCCAAGGAAGAACTTGAGAAATTGGGGAGAAGGGAAATGGAGAGGAGCCGAATCCTAAAATACTAACACTTTCACATATTGTAAAAAAGGGAAAATTACGTATAGTTTTAAAAAAAATGCTTTCACTTTTCTGAAAAAATATTTTGCTTCTTTTGCCACTATGTCCATAAATATAATTTTTTGTAAATTCCTTACGGAGAAACTTAGTGAAAAGACGATACTGTCTATTACGAAGAGTTTTAATGAAGGGCAAAAAGTTCAAATCACTTTTGTAAGGGTCTTCACACTTTTCTTTACACTTTTAATATATTATAAATTATAGATATAGATAGATTATAGATTATAGATATAGATTTGTGATAAAGCTATTTTTTCTCTATATTTAAATTTTTTCTTATTTTTTAAAGTCGAATATTTACATAATCATTGATTATATTCTTATTACGTACTTAAAACTTTTAAAAATTTGATATTTTTAAAAATTTTCTTATTCTAATGCTTTTATATTTATTTCTAAAATTGTCAAATATTTTTAAAATCAAATTTCTCTAATTCTTCGGAGGTAGCGGTATGGACTGCGTACATCTTACCCTCCCCAGACCCCACTGGTTGAATTAGGAAAAAATATTAGTTGTCATTAATTCTGATGACTTCTAATAAGAAAAGGTTTTACCATAATTATATTTAATTAATTTTCAACTCTTAAATATTAGAAAAAAATAGTGAAAAGACATTTTTGTATAAAGCAGAGACTTCTGGTGAAGGATGAAAAATTCAAATAATATTCTAAGGCTCTTCACACTTTTAATATATTATTATTTGTTATAAATATACCATATATAGTGAATGTCTAATTTACCATATATAGTGAATACCTACTTTATCATATATTGTGTATGTCTATTTATGGAAAAGTTACAAACCCCAAGGTTAGTTTTCACCTATAAATAAAGGAATTTTGCTTCATTGTAATTCATCTCTCAAGAGAAATAAGAATTACTCTCTATTCTCTCTCTATTCTCTCTTTATTCTCTCTATTCTTCTTCTTTGTTCTTTATTGGTTTATAACACGTTATCAACACGATGCTCTAACCAACTGAGGTGAGATTATAAATCTGAAGGATTTCAAGGTTAGTAATTCTTTATGTTATATTTCTTTTGCTACTACTAATATAATTATTATTGTATTTGTGGAAAAATAACTGGTTGGGGACCATTTATGTTTTAAATTTATTACTCAAGAATAATATTATTAAAAGGGATGATAATATGTTGGGTTTAAGTCCCATCAATTTATGCCTAAAACGCCTTTATATGGGTAAGACATTGAGTTCGAATCTCAATGCACTATATTGATGATATTATGATGGCTAAGGCAAAATAATGGGTGTTTGATGAAAAGTCATGAAATTCGACCCATTGAATACGCTCCATTCCATGAAGTGAATGTGGTAGTAATATATAATAAGTCTGAAATATGACAACTTACTTCATTCTTGAGGTGTATGTGGTAGTAGTGCATAATATGTCTGAAAGTAGATAAGTGATTGAATGCACGAATATACGCGGGGAGGGACAATATGATAATGATCATCAAAAGTAATGATATTCTTGCACGCGTATTATGATCATAAGATATGTTAGAGAAAAATTATCTAGATCATATGTATACCTCGATTTGCTCCTGAAGTAGCAATATCACGACAGAGGTTATTAGCTATCAAAATTTGATAGACTTAAGGCACGATTATATTCCATTCCTGGGAAATAAGGGTTTCGATTGTTTCAATACAAATGTGCACTTGATTGTGATGGTATCACAACTCACCTCCGAAAGAGGCAAAATAACTGAGAAGAATTATTTTGAAATCTACTTCTAAAGTAGTAAATCTGTAATTTATTCATGTAATAGTAAATATGAAATTTACTAAAGAAAAAAAAATATATGTCATGGTAAACTTGGAGTTTACTAATATAAAATTTCATAAGTTGACATGAACTATTGGGATATCCCATAGATGTGCATATTAAGTATTAAATACATAATGAAGAATTCAAAAATTCTTCTTGAGATTTTAATGTTGCTTGCTCTCATGATAAGTTGGTTGGACCAACTAATTTTGGGATTGGATCCCTTAAAATCTAAAAAGTATAAAAGGTGAATAAGGGCCCGTTCACCTATCATGTGATATGTTGAAAAGATGCATCAATAAGATGATCACATGTACATTCATGGTCAACCTACATTTGACATTCATAAAGTTACTTGTTCATTATAAATTGTGCATAATTTTCAGATTGTGTAATCAGGCTAATTCATCTTGATGATGATGGTTTAGTATTGAATGCCTTCCATAAATAGATGAACCATTACTAATGAGAACAAAGTTTCATGTATTGATATGAAATATGATATATTGCATACAATAACACTTGTATGCATTAGACCAATATATTATGATTATTTCTTCCCTCTCAATTGGTTCAAGGTCAGGAATCAACTATTCCATCTAATAGTTTTGATGTGCGGTATACGATTAATAAATATACCATGATGCACAAAGATGAATTCCTCAAAGAAGATGGAGGATGTATGTTAGTTTTCCTAACATAAGGGGAAGATTATAAGCAGTTATGAAATATGTTAGGAATTATCATCAGATCCTCATTCAAAAAATAATTCAAGTCAAATGCCTAAAATATCTCATATTTAGCTCCAAGTGCTCCTATTTTGTGTCCTTAAAGGATAAAGTCTATGCATGCGTGAAGAATGATAGACCAATCGGTTCCAAATGAAATAATCCTTGAAAAGGATAAGGAGCAAATAATCATAATAAGAAGGCAATGTGCTTTTGAAGAGTCTACGACATCACATTTCATAAAACCTAATGAAAGGTTCAGGTACCTGAAAATAATGAAGTGATGAGATCTCAAAATGTTATGTCACATTGTGAATCAATTTAAAATGATCTATCATCGACGATATCTTTGATACAATATTGGCACAATATTGTGAAGATTACGAGGATCTAAATTCTACGTTTATTTAAGCATGTTGACGTAGAAACATTATCAAGTGACATGAAAATATGCATTTTGATAAGCGTAAAGCTTATTGAATTTGCAGTGCAGACACTTGAAGATGTCACTCGTGAAATGTTGGATATTGTCACTTGACAAAACTTATGTGAAAAAATTTTAAGGATTCAAATGCTTGAAGCATATAAAAGTTTCTGGGAAACTTATTTAGAATCCTTATATTATATAAGCTTATAGCTTGAAAATTATTGAAAATTTTGGAAGAGTTTTCAAAAGCAAATAGATTATTTACTGAAATCAGAAATATACTAATTTGGATTGGTTATGAAGTATCATATCTTAGTGCAATTGGTGCACTCATGTACCTTGCAAATACTAAAAGGCCTATAGCCTTTTCGGTTAATATGTTAGCAAGGTATATTTCTACTCCTACTAGGAGACATAGAAAAGAGATCAAACACATGAGCTTGTTTTATTCTAAAGATTGCAGTCTCAATCTTATTAGTTATGCTGATGCTGGGTATTTATTTAACCTGCATAAATCTCGATCTCAAACATACAATGTGTTCATATGTGGGGATACTGTCATATCTTAGAGATATTCGAAACAGTCTATCTATACACTTTATCGAACCATGATGAGATAATAGCTATTCATAAAGCAAGCCAAGAATGAGTATGGTTGAGATCCATGAGACATCTCATTCGAGAAAAATGTGGCGTGAAATGTGACAATGTACCCATAATTTTATACGAAAATAATGCAATATGCATAACAGATTTGATGGAGGATTCATAAAAAAGAGATAGAACGAAGCATACTTTATCAAAACTTTTCTACATACATGAGCTCCAAAATAATGGTGATATTAACGTGCAACGTATTCATTCAAGTGACAATGTGGCTGTTTTATTCACTAAGTCTCCTTCAATTGCAACTTTCAAGAAGATGCTGCATAAGATCGGGATACCAAGGTTCAAAGATGTTCTCATTAGGGGGAATTAATACGCGCTGTACTCTTTTTCCCTTTCAAGGTTTTGTCCCACTGGGTTTTCCTTGTAAGGTTTTTAATGAGGCAACCTGTATGCGTATTATTAGAAATGTGTACTCTTTTTCCTTCACTAGATTTTTTTTTTCACTTGGTTTTTTCTAGTAAGGTTTTAATGAGGCACATTATCTATCAATTAGACATTCAAAGGAGAGTGTTATAAATATACCATATATAGTGAATGTCTATTTTACCATATATAGTGAATACCTACTTTACCATATATTGTGTATGTCTATTTATGAAAAAGTTACAAACGTCAAGGTTAGTTTTCACCTATAAATAAAAGGGTTTTGCTTCATTGTAATTCATCCCTCAAGAGAAATAAGAATTACTCTCTATTTTCTCTCTATTCTCTCTACTCTTCTTCTTTATTCTTTATTGATCCATAACATTATTATTATTATTATTATTATTATTATTATTATTATTATTATTATTATTGATTTATACTTAGTTATATACATGTTATATACATGTCTTCAGATCAAATTGGAATATATTATGCAATTTACCAGTAGGTGGTGGAGCTAATTCGAAGGGCACGTCATTGAAGAAACGATAAGTTTCATAACGGAAATAGCAGTTAAGCCCTATAATTATTATCATAAATGCCAAGAAAATTGTGTGGACTATACAAGTGCTCATTCCAATTTCATGCAAATTTCAAGGTTCAAATACGATATTAGTTTGGTCGCTCTAAAATTAAACATTTTTACTTTAATTTTGCAATTTATCAGAAGGTTTGACATTTTATTTTTGAAAATATTTTGGGTGTATGTAATAGAGTCAAGACAAATTAAAGGCTTTTAATTATACCGACAAGAATCTTATGACAAATGTAGTGTTCCTATAGAGAAAAAGAATGTGAAAGAGATAAAATCACTAAAGAACAATTGGTTCCGCAACAAACGTGATCATAAAACGGAAGAAATAATTTTTTTATTTTTTATTTTTATTTGTACACATAAGAGATGGTGGAGCATATCGGCTAATTTGACACTACAAAATATATAAATCACACAAAACATACAAACACAATCAATCAAACACACAAAACAAAACAAATCCAAAATATAGTGTCCAGTCCAATAATTACAACCCGAAATGGAAAGGTACTAAAAAATAAACCTACGCTAACCTATACTAATCCTAAACTACACTCCAATGCCTTACCCGATGCTTCGGGCCTTCATCACGGACGTCCTCCGAGTACATGATACGTCGGAGCATTCCCCGGTGAATAAATACAAATGTGACCTCGGGGAATTCCCCGGCAAATGAATACAATTGATACAAATTCATAAAATAAAACCATTCAACAAACATTTTTCAACATTCAACAATTCACAAGTTCTAAATTTACTTACCCGAACCTACTATTTGCCTACCTAGCTCGACCTATCATGATTCTATCACGTTCAACATTAATGAGTCAAAATTTATCCAAATTCAACAACATTAATATCCATTTCAAATCAAACAATCGATTCCATTAACTTCCGATTCCCATCCCCAAATCCATTCTCAACCAATGACTAACATATGCTTTGATTATTAATTCAAGTTTTCAACATTCAAATCCAACATCCACAATACAAAATAAAGATTCAAACATGTCAAACAACAAATCATTCACATTCACGTAAAAAATAAAGAGGGAGAAGATAGAATTGGACCTCAATGCCGCTTTCAAAATCGATGTATTATTATGATTAAATCCAGAAGAATCCGCATCCAAAACCTTCGATTCGGACCTCAATAACGGACCAACTCCAACTCGGTATTCAAAAATTGAGATCTAAAAAAACTTAAACCAGTAGAAAACACCTCAATACAAATCTCAAATTGTGGATTTCGTACCAAATTTAAACGGGTCTCGCCAGAATAGGAGAGAGTACCACCGACGACGTTTCCTGATGACAAATATTATGGATTTCCGGCAAATTTCACCGGATTTTCTCCCTCTTTCTCTCAATTACTGTTCACCCACTGGATTTCTCCATTTTCCAATCAATTTTTCTGTTTTCCATCATTTTCTCCGTGTGTGTGCGATTTGTGAATGGAGAAAATCGATTGAGTGTGAACCCCCTTTTATGTGATGCGTGTGTATGGTTTCATTATCTCGTGTGTCTGTGAAAAGAAGAAGAAAAAGAACAGGACAATGGCATGTTAAAAAATAGCCCTCTATTCTTTGCGTGTAGTGTTGCTGTGAGTAGATAACCAAAAAATGTGCTCCTCCGATGCGTTTTTGCCATGCTGTGTTGTTAATTGTGTATAAGAAATGGATATAGGGGAGAGTGTATTGTGAACTATGCGTATGTTTATTCTGTGTGTATATGTCATAAAGATGAAGCCAACAAATATAGTTTTTCCTTTTTCAGATATAGTGTGCATATGTGGGTCTCCAAGAGAAGATGGATTTTTTTTGTGTATCAACGTATGTGAGGTGCGTGTTGGTGTATATATGTACTATGTGTGTGTGAATTTGTCTTGTATATGAATGAAAAATGGTGAGATCCTCCATTTTTATCTTTTTTTGTCAATTTGTTAATAAAGTGGAATAAAATGTGAGGGGTAGGGGGGTTGAGGTAGGGGTAGGGTAGTGAGGTAGTATGGGGCAGTGATGTGTTGTGATAAAGTTTATTAGGATAAGGAAATATTAGGGATTCATTGAAATTTTGTTATTTTTTATATTTTTGTGGGGCATAATCACATGGGTGGGGGTGTAAGGTAACGTGAGGTACAAAAAATGGATGAATTGAGTTATCGGGAGGGACAAAATTAGGTGTCTACATTATGCCCCTTTTTGGGTGTAAACGTAAAGTGTTTTCAGATAAAAAAGTAGACAAAGAGACCAAATTTTTACCCGACCATTATTCAAGCAAAGAAACGAAAGGGAGAAGGACAACCGAGTTGGAGAGTCGAGTGAGCTCCTTTCGAGGTTCTGGTCCGCGGCTCTATCATTACATCAAAAATGAGAATTACAAGTTAAAACATAAATGAAATTATAAAAATCCTATCCATGCATCTTCTTTTGGACTCTTGACTTGAGTTTCATCACCCTATTCTTCAGGCGGGCTCCTGACTCGCAATTTCTTCAACTTGTTGCATGGCTTTCAATTTCTTCATTTTGTTGCTTAACTTTTAATTTCTTCACCCTGTTCTCCAGGCGGGCTCCTAACTTGCTATTTTCAATCTGTTGACTTTTAACTTGTTCACCCTGTTCTCCAGGCGAGCTCCTGACTTGCTATTTTTCAATCTGTTGACTTTCAACTTCTTCACCTTGTTGCTTGACTTTCTATTTATTTGCCCTATTCTTCAGGTGGACTCCTGGAATCACATAAAAAATAGAAAGAATATAATCCCAAACAAATATTATGATAAAAAATTCATTTACCAGAAAAGTAAAGTTTCAAATAACAGGAATTAAATTTTATGCTCCAGTTTATCATCAGAGGACCTTTGTGAATATCAAATCCAAATAACTATCAAGACTCTGACCAAGAAAAGCATCTCTTGTGAGTAAAATTAAATGACCAAGACTAGGAAGTGCGTCTCCTAAGAATTAAAGTTAGGAATACTGACTAGAAAGTGCGTCTTCTAGAGATAAAAATTTAAGTTAAAAAAAGTGTGCCACCTGACAAATGAAAACTAACAAGGAAGTGCATCTCCTAAGGGTTAAGTGCAATGACTCAACTAGAAAGTACATTTTCTAGAAATCAAGGGGACTGAATCGACCAGGAAGTACATCTACTAGGAATTAAGAGGAATGACTCGACCAGGAAGTACATCTTCTAAGAATCAAGGAAAATGACTCAACTAGGAAGTACATCTTCTAGGAATCAAGGGAACTGACTTGGCTAGGAAGTACATCTTCTAGGAATCAAGAGGAATGACTCGACCAGGAAGTACATCTTCCAGGAATCAAGGCTTAAGTTAGGAAATGCATCACCTAACAAGTAAAATTTGAATTACTCAATCAAGGAAGTGTGTTTTCTTACCAATGCCACTTGAATTACCAAAAAAAGGAAGTGTGTCTCCTTATCAATGCCACTTGAATTACCCAAACAAGGAAGTGCATCTCCTTACAAATGTTACTTGAATTACCTAAACAAGGAAGTGCATCTCCTTACAAATGTCTCTTGAATTACCCAAACAAGGAAGTGTGTCTCCTTACAAATATTGCTTGAATTATCCAGACAAGGAAGTGCATCTCCTCACAAATGTCACTTGAATTTCCCAAACAAGGAAGTGCATCTGCTCACAAATGCTGCTTCAATTGCCCAAACAAGGAAGTGCATTTCCTTACAAATATCGCTTGAATTGCCCAAACAAGGAAGTGTGTCTCCTTACAAATATTACTTGAATTACCTAAATAAGGAAGTGCATCTCCTTACAAATGTAGCTTGAATTACCCAAACAAGGAAGTGCATCTCCTTACAAATGTTGTTTGAATTACGTAAATAAGGAAGTGTGTCTACTAGAGATATTGGATTATGAGTTTTACCATGATTTTGATTACCAAATTTGTGCAGAAACACTGCCTCTTGCATTTGTGAAAGTGAGGCATTGCAATCTTTGATATTTAAACCCTAAAGTCCTTGATTTGAAGATAACCTGTGTTCCTGTTTCATACAAAGAAAACTTGTGAGTTTAAAAACATGGTGGTTGGTTTGTGGCTTAAGCTTTCGCAGCAAACGCTCTTGCTGTTGTCACATTTAACCTTGCTTCCAACTATTATCATATATCATTGACTTTCTGTATCATTGACTCAAACTTAGATTATTCAGAGTGACTCTAAAATAAACATAATATCTCTGCTTTGCCATGCTTCTCAGATAACCCTTATGAACCTTGATATTTCCATGAGTTCCCAGACTTATTTATTGATAAAACTTTCTGCATGCCTTATTTCGGCTCACACTCATGTCTCTTTCATGTACTGGCTTTTGCCTTGCTTTATGCAATTAGAAAAGCTGATAGTCAGTTTTGAAATCTTTTCTCACTTGTTTTGACATGGACTTGACTCAAAGACAAAAGAATAACTGAAAATGATTTTTATTTCGATAATTGACTCAAGAAAAATAAAATAAAAGTAAAGAGAAGAAAGAACAGACAATAAATGTCCCTATTTGAAACAAAGAAACAAAAAATTTATCTAAAATAATAGTCAAATCTAATGATTATGCCATGCATTTTGGATTAAGCTGCCTAATCTTTCCATCCAAACTTTCTACCAATTGTTCTTGAGTTAATGGCCATGAAACTGAGTTATTTCCTTAGATCAATTGCATTTAAGACCTCATTCGTCTAGTGACACCTTGAAAGGCTTTCTCCAACAAGCCTCTCTCATTTTTCTCTCAGCTCACCATCATCTTATGGTGTCTGTGAGGGTTTTTCACCAATGAGACTCTCTTATTTTTATTTCTCTCAACTCACCATCGTCTTACGATGCCCGTGCGGATTTTCACCGATAAGACTCTCTCATTTTTATCTCTCTCAACTTACTATCGTCTTATGGTGCCCGAGAGGGTTTTCACCAATAAGACTCTCTCATTTCTATTTCTCTCCTAATTTCTTATGCTGAGGAAGACAAGTAGTTCCCAAAATGCGTCATCATATCTATTGCATGCTTAGCCTTAAAATTTTCAAAGATTGATCTGAATGTCTTTCTTTGGTTGTAACTTAGCTTTTGGATAGGGGTAGAAAGAATAATGGCATGTGGCCCAAACGACACTTGAAGTGGGTTAGGACTTACAACTTTTGGAATTGATTCAAGTAATGAGGATTAACTCATACCATAGTTTCTTTTTACTGGCAATTCTAAATTTTTATTTGGTTGGACAGAACCCGGAGTAGGGAAGCCTACGTATCTCACCCTCGAAAGAGGAGAATCAGGTCACACGTAGTTTCGGTAGCTTGTTTTTTTGATTAATTTCTGATTTTTTTGTTTTTCTCTTTTATGGACTCTTTTTCTCTTTGAAACTCTCTGACTCTATTTTTCTCGACACTCTTCTCTTTTATTTCTTTTTGGACATATTTTCTTTTTCTTGTTTTTTTTAAATTTTTCTAACTCTATTATTTTGCTCGACACTTTTCTTTTGAGCTTTGCTGACTCTATCTTAATTCCAAAAGAAGGGTATAAAAGAAAATAGGTCTAAAGCTCAAATGGGGTAAACAAGGATGACACAATGTTTGGATAGCAGAATGAAATGTCTTCGCCATATCAATCCTTGAAAATGCAAGTACATATCATGTAATATGAAAGTGAGAGATGAAGATCATTTGTGACATCTTTTTAAGCATTAACTTTGACTAAGTCTGTGCGTCACTACTTTTTCTGCGCTTTTCTAGCATACAACTCCACTTTTGTTGTGCATTCCTCACATTAAATGACTCATGATTTTATGGAGATGATTTTCTTTCTATCCACGCAGCCACTATTTAACCTAATTGAGCCATGTCTTTTAATTGATGATCAAGTTATTCTTGTGATTCTCAAAATAAGTGCCTTAATTTTCAAAAAAGAATTTAACTTGTCATCAAATGTCTCAACACTCAACCTATTTTCTCAGATGCTCTCTTTTTCTAACTTTAATCCTCTAATTCAATGTTCATGCTTAAACTGGATTTCAAGATTTGGCTGAAAATTCCACTAGCATGTCATATGACTAGAATCAACATAAAATGTGCTATGCAAAGAAAACAAACAAACAACACAAATTTAAAAAAAAAAGGAAAAAGGGACACCCTATTTAATTAAAATGAAATATAGAAGGGTTTAAACATAATGACAAAGGGACAAAACAAGAAGATCCCAAACTATAACCCTGAAATAATTTGGATAACAGAAAATAAAACAAAACATAGTACCAGACCTCTTCCTAGAAGGGAGAGGGGTGACTTCTCAATTGTTCAGCCTGACATCTTAGCCATTGGTTTGCATATCAGCATGACTAGAGCTTTTCTCACTGTCAATGGTTTGCACCATAATTTATTTATCTTGAATCATCTTTTCAATTTCTCTTTTCAAAGCACGACAATCTTCAATACTGTGACCCTAAACATCAGAATGATATGCACATCGTACATTAGGATCAAAGCTTCTTGAATGCGGGTCAGGAGTATACCAAGGAGAGGAGTGATCATGCCTCGCTATACCAATCTCTGGAATAAACTGGCATATGACTCTCCAATTGGTGTGAAGCTATCCCTCAACTTCTGCCTCATTCTATTGTTTGTCTTGGATCGAAAATCTTGCCTAGAAGGGCTTTGGTATGTTTGTGGAGTTTGAGGATGACTCTGAGGAGTTGGTGCACGCCATTGTGGGTAAGAAAGGAATTGGACATATGGTTGTGCATTGTATACTGGATATGGAGGTAAAAGAATGAAGTATAATGGATTTTGGGAGTGATTCTGTAGAGCTTGGGCATGAACTTGGGTTTGAGCCTGAGGGTAACAACGATGTGGTCTTCTTGACCGTGCCCATTGTCCAACTACAATAGCAGATACATCTTCCTTATTTTTCTTCCCCCCAACCTTCCTGAACCCTTTTGAATTGCTTGAGTAGTTGCTTTCACTATTGCAAAACTCACAATATGACCGGTCTTAATTCCATCCTCTATCATCTTTCCCATTTTGAGGACCTCAATAAATGGCTTGCCTAATGCAGGTAACAAGTATTGATAATATGTTTCATCCTGTACTTGAATAAATACCTCCACTATCTTACTTTTTTCCATTGGTGGTTTACCCTAGCAGCTTGTTTACGCCATCTAATCGCATACTCTCTAAAACTTTCAGTACTTTTTTCTTCAAATTAGTTAGGGATTTCTCGTCCGAAATCAACTCCATATTTTATTGGAATTATTGCACGAATTCATTAGCTAGGTCATCCTAACTATTCCACTTGTTGATGTGTTGGTCGAAAAACCATTCTGAAGCTAGACCTAAAAGACTCTCACCGAAATATGCCATAAGTAATTCTTCCTTCCCTCCAGTGCCCCTTAGTTGGTTGCAATAACGTCTCAAATGTGCTACAAGATCACCATGTCCATCATACTTCTCAAACTTCGGCATTTTAAAATCAAAAGGGAGATGAACACCTGGAAACATGCACAGATCTTTATATGAGACACTTTTGTACCCCTCAATTCCTTGAAAGTTTTTCATAGCCAACTCTAAACTTCTCAATTTTCTGGTCATTTTCTCTTGTTCTTCTATCATAACAGGTTTCTCAGTGTTAAGAGGAAATTCAAGCGGGTGAGTGTAGCTATAAGGATCAATCGACTTAAATGTGGGCCCAATAGCATGATGTTGATCAGCAAAAATATTCAATACAGGATCTCTCATAGAGTGGGGAGGCATAACCGTTGGATTAACATTAAAAGCAGGGGCTTCAGGCGGGGGTGGCGCTATAAAAATGGGAATTGCAGGTGGAGCCGAGTATGTGGAAGTTTTGTATTGAGGATCTTGGAGAGGAATATTAGGAGTGTTAGGATAGTGTTGCCCTGAAGTAAATATTGATGCATGTTGTGGCGTGTCAACAAAAATAGGGCATTGTGCATGTGACACTGGAGGCAAGCTAGAAAGATATTCCAAATTATCAGTGGGAAATGGAGGAGGTGGCAACCCATTATCCCAAGCTCGATGCATTTATAGTATTTGCTTCCTTAATTTTTGAATCTCTTCATTAGCTCCTAAATTCTCATTTCCCGAACTCTTTATCTGATTAGTGACAACAACCTCGGTATCCTTGTTGGCCATAACTTTCTCTTTGACTTGGAGCAATATGGAGGAACAGTCAAAATGCCACAAACCAACCACCTTAAACTAACTGGACAAGAGATAGCAAACGTGTTAGAGTTCAACACTTTTTCAAAATCTTTTTTCGTTTTTCCTTTTCTTTGAAAAAGATCTCTGAACTCTAGAAGGGCGCCTACGTATCTTACTCCCGAAAGAGGAGAATCAGGTGTGCGTAGTTCGTGAAGTCTTGCCAAAATGGCCAATTAAACTCTTTTTCTTGAAACTTTAAGAAGAAAAGAAAATAACAAATTGTCAAAATAATTGACGAAAATCTTATTGAATTTTTCAGGTTTAACATCCCCATACAAAATGAAACCTATGATCAAAGAAAAATCTTTTTGGATTTTTGAATCTGAATTTCATGCGAAAATGAAACTTGAAACTATTAAAGAAAAATATTTTAGTATTTTTCTTTTAGAGATGTATATGACACCTACTCTAGATGAACAGTGAAGAGAATCTCTTTTGATTTTTCAGATTCCTATACAAAATAAAATTTATGATTACCAAAGAAAAATCTTTTTGGGGTTTCAATTTTGAATTTCATATCAAAAATTAAACTTGAAACTATTAATGGAAAATCTTTTTGTAGTTTTCTTTTGAAGATGTATATGAAACACCTACTCTAATAAAGAGTGAAGAAAATCTTTTTGGATTTTTGAAATAAGATCCCCGAACCAGCAATAGGCTGCCTACGTATCTCACTTCCGAAAGAAGAGAATCGGGGGTGCGTAGTTCATCCAGATTGGACAATTAAGGATTAAATAGCAAACTAAACCTTGACTTAGGAGACATTACCAAAGACAGATGATGAAAAACGTCAATAAAATCTTTTTAGGATTTTTTAATTTGACACTTCACATAAAAATGACACCAACAACTATGAAAGAAAAATCTTTTGTTATTTTCTTTATATGAAATACATAGAACTTCTACCATCTTTTTTGAATTGTTCTTTTATAAAAATCTCCTAAAAAAATCTTTTTGAAAATTTTGAATTGTGAATGCTTGCTAAAGGAAACAAAAGGAAAATCTTTTTGATGTTTTTTTTTTGTTTTTGGAAAATGAGTGCAAAGCATAAAAAATCTTTTTGAAAATTTTGAATTGTGAAAAACAAAAGTCATAAAGAACACTAAAAGCTATGGAACTCTTTTTTGACTCACTTTTTTCTTTCTTTTTTTTTTCTTTTTATTTTGCCTTAACACACTCTTCTTTAATTCTGGCACATGATTCCCCAAATCAATCTGTCAAATGACCCTATTACACTAAAAAATACAATATTTAGCACGTAGGGATGCTTTTAAGGTGAGTCTCCTATGTAGTATCAAGTGGGTCCCACTAGGATTCAATGTGATACAAATAAGCATGACCTAAAGGCTGACCTACGTTGGGGTCCACTAATAAGGCTGTTTGGGGGAGTGTATGATCGATAGTGGTTGCGAAAGATTTCCACCCACTTCACACAAAAACAATCAATCAAACACACAAAACAAAACAAATCCAAAATATAGTGTCCAATCCAATAATTACAACCCGAAATGGAAAGGTACTAAATAATAAACCTGCGCTAACCTACACTAATCCTAAACTACACTCCAATGCCTTACCCAATGCTTCGGGCCTTCATCACAGACGTCCTCCGAGTACATGATACATTGGGGCATTCCCCGGTGAATAAATACAAATATGACCTCAGGAAATTCCCTGGCAAATGAATACAATTGATCTAAATTCATAAAATAAAACTATTCAACAAATATTTTTCAACATTCAACAATTCGCAAGTTCTAAATTTGCCTACCCAAACCTACTATTTGCCTACCCGGCTCGACCTATCATGATTCTATTACGTTCAACATCAATGAGTCAAAATTTATCCAAATTCAACAACATTAATATCCATTTCAAATCAATCAATCAATTCCATTAACTTCCGATTTCCATCCCCAAATCCATTCTCAACCAATAACTAACACATGCTTCTATTATCAATTCAAGTTTTCAACATTCAAATCCAACATCCACCAATACAAAACAAAGATTCAAACATGTCAAACAACAAATCATTCATATTCACATAAAAATTAAAGAAAGAGGAGATAGAAATGGACCTTAATGCTGATTTCAAAATTGATGTATTATTTCAATTAAATTCGGTAGAATCCGCGTCTAAAACCTTCTATTCGAACCTCAATAATGGACCAACTCCAACTCGGTATTCAAAAATTGAGATCTAAACAGACTTAAACCAGTAGAAAACCCCTCAATACAAAACTCAAATCACGGATTTCGTACGAATTCTAAATGGGTCTCACCGAAACATGAGAGAGTACCACTAGTGATGTGTCCTGATTAAAAATATAATGGATTTTTGGTGAGTTTCATCAGATTTTCTCCCTCTTTCTCTCGATTACTGTTCACCCGCCAGATTTCTCTATTTTCCAATTAATTTTTCTGTTTTCCATTATTTTCTCCGTATGTGTGCGTGTGCGATTTGTGAATGGAGAAAACCAATTGAGTGTGAGCCCCATTTTATGTGATGCGTGTGTATGGTTCCATTCTCTCGTGTGTCTATACAATGAAGAAGAAAAGGATAGAACAATGGCGTGTTCAAAAATGGCCCTATATTCTTTACGTGTAGTCTTGCTGTGAACAGATAACCAAAAAAATATTCTCCTCTGATGGGTTTTTGTCGTGCTGTGTTGTTAATTGTGTATAAGAAATGTAGATAGAGGAGAGTGTATTATGCACTGTGCGTATGTGTATTCTGTGTGTATATGCCGTGAAGAAGAAGCAAACAAATCGAGTTTTTCATTTTTCTAATATAGTGTGCGTATGTGGGTCTCCAAGAGAAGATGGATTTTGTTTTGTGTATCTCTGTATGTGAGGTGTGTGTTGGTGTATATATGTACTGTGTGTGTGAATTTGTCTTGTATATGAATGAAAAATGGTGAGGTCCTCTGTTTTTGTCTTTTTTGTCAATTTGTTAACAAAGTGGAATAAAATGTGAGGGGTAGGGGGTTGAGGTACGGGTAGGGTAGCGAAGTGGTATGGGGTAGTGATGTGTTGTGATAAAGTTTGTTAGGATAAGGGAATATTAGGGATTCATTGAAATTTTATTATTTTTTGTATTTTTGTGGGGCATAATCGCATGGGTGGGGGTGTAAGGTAAAATGAGATGAAAAAATGGATGAATTGGGTTGTCGGGAGGGACAAAATTAGGTGTCTACAACAAATTTAACACCCATTTCTTCCACATACTTACCAAAAACCGTCTGGGTTAAGCCCTTTGTAAATGGGTCCGCCAAATTATTCTTCGACTCAATCTTCAAAACTCTCACATCACCCATTTGAGTTATATCCCTAATTAAGTGATATTTTCTCTCAATATGCTTACTTCTTTTATGGCTTTGTGGTTCTTTCGAGTTTGCAACTGCACCACTATTGTCACAGTAAAGTGGTAGTGGTGTTTGTACTGAAGGAACACTTCAAGCTCTTTTAGAAAGTTACAGAGCCAAATAGTCTCTTTAGATGCCTCAAAAGCAACTACATATTTGACTTTCATGGTAGAATCAGTAACACATGATATCTTGATACTCCTCCAAACAATGGCTCCACCTCCTAAAGTAAACACATATCTTGAGGTAGATTTTCTAAAATCTTTATCTGACTGAAAATCTAATCAGTATACCCAATGGGTACAAGATTCCCAGAGTGAAAAACAAGCATGTAATCCCTAGTCCTTTTAAGGTACTTGATTATATGCTTAATCACAGTCCAATGTTCTTGCCCAGGATTAGACTGAAATCTTCTAACCATACTAACAGCAAAGCGGATATCTGTTCTAGTGCACAACATAGCAAATATGAGGCTCCTACAGTAGAAGCATAAGGGACCGCCTTCATTCTTTTTATCTCATCGATCATTTTGGGTGACTGATCTTTTGATAGAGTAATTCCACATCTAAAAGGAAGGAAACCCTTTTTGGAATTTTGCATGCTAAATCTTGCAAGAATAGTATCAATATAAAGTGTTTGAGATAGGCCTAATATCCTTTATTTGCGATCTCGCATAAGCTTGATCCCAAGGATATGAGCCGCTTCTCCCAAGTCTTTCATATCAAAACGTAAGGACAACCACTCTTTAATAGAATTCAATGTTCTCACATTATTTCCTATGAGCAAAATGTCATCTACGTACAGAATAGAAAATGCTACTCTATCTCTATCCTATTTTTTATAAACGGACGACTCATTTTCACATTGATCAAAACCAAAAGTCTTAATCGAATTATCAAAACAAGTATTCTATGCTCTAGATACTTGTTTCAAACCATAAATGAATTTCTTAAATTTACAAAATTTATGTTCATTACCACTTTCCATGAAACTGTCTGGTTATACCATATAAATGCACTCGTCAAGACTTCCATTTAGGAAAGCCGTCTTGACATCCATTTGTTAAATCTCATAATCATAATGAGCAGCAATGGATAAGAGAGTATTAATGGATTTAAGCATAACTACCGGTAAAAAAGTTTTCTCATAATCAATTCCTTCTTTTTTAGTCAACCCTTTTGAAACAAGCCTAGCCTTAAAAGCTTGCACTTTTCCATCCACACCTCTCTTTTTCTTATAGATCCATCTACAGCCAATGGGTTTGACTCCCGTAGGTGGTTCTATAAGTTCCCAGACTTGATTGGAATACATAGACTCCATTTCAGATTTCATAGCAGCAATCCATATTTTAGCATCTTTATCATTTAGTGCTCCGGAGTAATTAAGAGGTTCTGAATTAGGCTCCTTAGGGATTCTATCATACGATTCTCCCAAGAGCACAAACCATAAAGGTTTTCTAATAATTCTACCACTACGATGATTAGTCACTACATGATCTGCTACGTTTGGAACTAAGTGTTGAACATCCTCAATGTCTACTTGTACTATGACAGGTTCCTCGACATTATCCTGAACGTTTTCCTCCATAATTGCAGGTTGCTTGACGTTACTCCCATTACTTTGAGGTAGTGTAATGTCAAGTGATTGCTCTTATGAAACCTCTTGCCTATTGACATTTCTCCCACTACGTGGATGCAGTGGTATGTCAATAATGGTTTTTGTAATTTTTTCTTGTGTTTCATTATTCGTTATTCTATTTCTCAATTCTTGTAAAAGAATTTTACTTCTAGGAATGTGGTTCATTAAATAGTCCTCTTCAAGAAATCTGGAATTTGTTGAAACAATGACCTTCTGTTCCTTAGGACAATAAAATAAATCCCCTTTCTTCCCTTTTGGATATCCAATAAAAATGCACACTTCTATCCTAGATTCCAATTTATTAGTTTTTCCTTTTAGCACGTGTGTTGGACAACCCCAAACCCGAATATACCGTAGACTAGGCTTGCGCCCACTCCACGATTCAAATGGGGTAAAGGTACCGATTTTGAAAGAACCAAGTTCAGAATATAATTTGCAATTTCTAATGCATAACTCCAAAAAGAAAAGGGAAAATCTGAATAACTTAACATTGATCTAACCATTTCCATAAGAGTTCTATTTCAACGTTTTGCTACACCATTTTGTTGTGGTGTTCCTGGAGTAGAATATTGAGATGTAATTCCTGATTCTGATAAGTATTTAATGAATTCCGCAGAAAGGTATTCCCCACCACGATCAGATCGCAATGTATGGATATGTTTGTTATGCCACATTTTCGTTTCCATCTTAAATTCTTTGAATTTTTCAAAGCATTCAGATTTACGACGCAACAAATAAATATATCCATATTTTGAGTAATCATTTGTGAAAGTAAAAAAATACTCAAAACCACCTCTTGCTTATATATTCATAGGACCACACAAATCAGTATGAATTAATTCTAACTTATTACCGGCTCTATTTCCTTTGGAAGGAAAATGTCTCTTGGTCATTTTACCTTCTAAACAGGATTCACAAGTTGGAAGTGCCTCCAATTTAATGAAATAAGAGGTCCATCAGAAACCAACCATGAAATTCTATTTATATTAATATGAACTAGATGTAAGTGCCATAAGTATGTTTCACTCAATTCCGAAATTATTTTTCTCTTATATGATTGACCAACATTATTAAGTTCCATTTTTTGTAGGATATCATGGGAAACATCAAATACAAACAAATCATGTATTCTAGGAGCAGAAATAATAAAATGCTTATTAAACTTAATAATTGCATAATTATTAGCAAAATAAATATTACAACCAACATCTATTATTCTTGAAACTAAAAGTAAATTCCTTCTTATAGAAGGTACGTAAAGAACATTATTCAAGCTTAAAACTCCAGAACTACTAACGAAATAGAAATATTTCCTATGGCTAAGGCTGGTTCTGGTTCCTCATTTGCTTGAAACCGTTCAGTTCATTTTCACTTAGGTGTTGTGTTTTCTAAAACCTCTGCAAAGATGTACAGATATGATTAGTGGCTCCCAAATCTATAGCCCGAAATTGGGTAGAAACAGTTGCTAAAAATGTTTCAACGACATATGAAAAAGATGTATCTTATTTCTGCATCTTTGCTATGTAGCCGGGACATTGTTTCTTATAATGACCAGATTTCTTGCAATGATAGCACTTGCCCTTAGGCTTAGCCACACCACCATTAGCACCTAAAACATTACGACTCTTCTTCTTTTTTTTCTTTTCGCCTTTCAGCTTAGAATTAGAATACGAAGGTTTGTCAACCATCAATGCTGTAGGAGGAGCTTGTTTCTTAATGATAGATTCTGCCTCTTGCAGCTCATTCAATAGTTTCGCAAGAGATAAGTCCATCTTATTCATGTTATAATTCAAGTGAAACTGCTGAAAGCTATCTGGCAGAGTCTGTAGGAACATCTCAACCTAAGATTTCTTTTCAATAACCGCACCAAGAATTTGTAGCTCGTTTAATAGACTCATTATTTTAAGAACATGTTCCCTTACCGAAGTTCCTTCAACCATTTTCGTGGTCAAAAGAGCTTTCATAGCCGTCTGCTTTGTAGCACGATTTTGGTCACCGAACATCTCTTTGAGAGATTCAAGCATATCATAAGCAGTAGTCATAGATTAATGTTGATGCTGCAACACATTTGTCATTGAGACAAGAATGCAGCATCTTGCCATCTCATCAGCCTTAACCCACTTATCGTAGGCTTTAATCTCATCATCAGTGGGTTCAGCCGACTTAACAGGACATTTCTCAGCCAGCACAAATTTAATTCCCTCAACAGTAAGAACAATATCCAAATTATGTTTTTAGTCCACATAGTTAGGGCAATCTAGTTTATTTTGATTCAGGATAGAAGTTAAGGGATTGAATGAAGACATGGTTAATCTGTTATATAATCAAATTAAAATAGATCATTAGACATGCTACAGAAAAATAAAATTCTTAAAACCACATCACACATATAACCATGCACATAAACAGTTAGAATCGTTAGGAAAACTTAACCATTTAAGCAAATATACATGTAATGCCTGATATTTTATATCTTAAATAAAACAGAACCAACTCAGTTAGAGAGTAAACTGTTGATTTAAGTTGGATAAATATCACATTTCATAAGTATCTGTACCATTGAACCAACATGTAACTTAGTTGAAAAGTTAATACAAGTCATCAAAAATAAGAGACTATAAAATAATATTACAATATACAAGTTTATCCGATAGGGAAGATGACCGATGTCAACATGTAAACTCATATTATTTATTGTTATTAACCACTATAAATCATAAGGAATGATCTCTATCACCACTGTTTGCAAAACATAATTTTTTTAGAATTTTTAATTTTTTTGAAAACATAAAAAATGCCTAAAAACTCATCAAAATGATCCCCAATGGCCAAAAAATGGCCTGGCTCACAATATTTTGTGAGTATTGTTCAATGGGTCATTTCCAATAAACTTACCAAAGTTCAGGACATTCAGAGTTCGTCAAAAACTCAAAAACTCCAAAGCCGACCAAATCGACAATTATTGGCCGAACTGTTGCGAGGGCCAGCAGGGCTGCCTTCACTGCTTTGCCTTACTACTACTGTTTATATAGTGAGTAATGACTATAGTTGGTCGTATTTGAAACTCATCATCGTTTTTTTCTTAATCCACAAAAAGCGAATTTAACAAAACTAAGCAAAACATGTTAAAGTCGTTTTTATGTTTTCTTGCTGATAAACTTAGATTCTACTGAAATCATAAACATCATTCATAACAAGAAAACCAGCCATCAACAACATGATATTTACAGTGATTATCAAAAACATGTAAACCAATCATGTAATTTCTTTTTACATTATCTAGCATATGTAAGAAGACTACTGATACCGATTGTTAGAACATGCACAACGGAAGCAATAATTCTATAGGATCAATAACTTACATATAATCTATATAACATAATCAAAACGAAAATTAGAAAACTTACCTCTAGAAGCTTTCACACAGTTCGTTTAACACCTTGTTTGTCAGGTCTGCTGTCTTCTACTATTTTCTAATTAACTTTATTAATCAACCTTGTGTGGGCAAGTACTTTTTGGATTAGAGAAGAATGATAGAGTTCTGAAAAAAGTGTATATTTATTTTTCAATCACATTCTTCTATTTATTCCCAATTTCAGTTGAAGAAGGAAAGTCAAGAGGCAAAAACCTTTTGGCCCTGTATTGTAGCCTTAATACCAAAATATTTTTTGACTTTAATATCATCTTAAAACCAAAAAACGTTTTCCATCTTAAATATTGTCATAATGCCAAAATTAATTGTTAATACACTTCTTTTATTCCTTATTTACATAAGACCAGTAAATAAAATGGTATTACTTTTTCTCTTTTCCAAATCTGATTAGCTAATCAGGCATAGTAGGGACCGCAGATTTATTAACTGGGGCTTCCAATTATGATATTAATTCGCAAATGAATGAATTACCATATCACAATAAATTACAAATTATTTCACTAAAAATTTGTAATTGCACTCCTCATCTTTGATTGTGAACATTAATTTATTACTTATAAGAACCGATAATTTTAATCTTCCATGCATGAGTTAAAATACTCCATACACAAAATTGTCTGCTATATAAGTAAAGGACACACATGTTAATGCAATAATCTATTCAAATAAATATTTTATTAATACAATAAATTGTCTTTACATGGGATGAAAATATAATACTATAACACAAATTACATGGTTAATAGTATATCCTAATAAAGAGATCTGGAAAAAAGTCATTTACTTCGATGCAATGTATATTTATTTTTTTGATAACTAATTAATTTTATTAATCACCAAGTAGCAAGCAGTACAAAGCAGAACTACATCATAGTTCTACCTATCTTCCTATTGTCATCTTATCCTAAATCAAACTCAACTTATAAATCAAAATGTGCATTTCTGTAAGTAATTACTAAGCTTAACGGAAGCACTAACATTGCAGACACATGCTATCTCCTTTGCAATGCTACGATGATCTCTTCTCTTATGATAAAAAAATTCTTGCATTTCTTTCACTCCAGATTGCTTGAATCATCTCAGTGAATGCTAACTTTATGATTTGTGCTTTGATGTATCTACCATTGGTCTCCTTGATGATCCATTGTTGCATCTCATGGCTATCCAGATTGAGAGGACTTGGCCATTTTAGCCAGTCCAATATCTTTTCCCAAAGCTGCTTTGTAAAAGAACATTCAGTAAATAAGTGGTCTTTAGTTTCATCTGCAACTGCACACATCACACATGTAGGATCAAGATCTGCTTTCTACCTTCTCAATCTATCAATAGTATTGTGATGACCATGCCAATATATCCATAAAGTAAATATAGATTTAGGTCTGACTTCATTCTTGCATATCAAGTGTTTCCAAGCAACTTTAGGATGATCACCCAAGAGCTGAAAATAGAAGTGTTGGATCATACTCTTAGTTTTGTTAATAGGAGCCTAGAGTTGCCTAACCATTGCACCTGCTTTCAGTATTTTCTGCACCATCCAGCTAGCATGTTTAGGTTGAGGAGCTAGCTAGAGTTGTCTACCTTTGAGATGAATGGTATGAAGCCACTTTATCCAGAGCCCATCCTGTTTGTGCGCAAGGTCCCAGCCAAACTTAAGTATTGCTGTTTGTGCACATGTATTTTGTAAGAGGACAAAGACTCTCATTGCCTCGATCATTATAAAGGGGAAAATCAGAAAATTACGGTTGATAAATTTGAGAGGAAAAGCAAGAGTGAAAAAATTATTGATTTGCAAAGAATTTTAAAATGGACGAAAGAAGAAAAGCATTGGAAAAAAGTAGGAATTTTTTTCCATTTCCATTCTATTCATATTTCTTTTCTATTTAAGTTTTTTTGGGGTTATGAGTAAATTATAATATTTTTTTGCATGTTTATTATCTAAGTTATTTCCATTCAAGATTTATATATCAACAAAATTTTAAAAATCTAGAATGAATCGACGGCAATTGCTTCCTCCTCTTAACAAATTATATAAGGTAATGACCTTTTTTCATGAACTATCATGTATTTAGTTAATTGTTTGTTTATTACTCCTTTTCTTTTTATTATTTCAATTTAAGTTAACTAAATATTAATGTGCAAGACTTTCAAGAAGAAAGTTCAAGAACTGGATAATTAAATGTATAATAAGTTATGTGATTAATTTCATTCTTTTTTATAGTTAAAGACAAATAATAGCCACTATCAGCAATTTTATGTCATTATTTTTAAGGAAAAACTTGAAAAGTAGCAACTCCGTAGCTTTAATTATAATTTTTATAGCAATAGTTTTATAATTACGAAAAATAATAATTGTATTTTATATTTAAATAAAATATTGTTATATAAATACATATACAAATTTAATAGTAGTTCATATTTTAACTCCCATCGATCAGAGTTAAATAAGGGAAATAATCATCCTTAAGTAATGCTACATTTACTTATAAAGATTCATTTTCCTAACTTGACTCTTCTATTTCTCTTCCTTTTTTATTCTTTTCCGTTTTTTTTCTCTTTTTTTTTCTAATTTTTCGTTTACTTATTTTTTTTCTTTCTCATATTTTTCTTTTTCTTTTCCTATTTTCGTTTCTTTTTTATCGTTTTATTTTTTTATTTTGCTTTCTTTTTCTTTTCACTTTATTTTGACTCTTTTATTTCTCTTCTTTTTTTATCTTTTTTCATTTTTTCTTTATTTTTTTCATTTTCTTATTTTTATTCCTTTCTCGTATTTTTCTTTTTCTTTTCCTATTTTTGTTTCTTCTTCTTTTTTTCTATTTTTATTTTTTATTTTTTTAACCTTATATTTCTTTTTCTTCTTTTTTTTTGGTTTTCACTTCTTTTTCTTTGAATTTTTCTTTTTTTTTCTTTTTCTATTTTTGTTTTTTTCTTCGTTTTTTTACTCTTCTATCTCTTGCTTTTATTTTTAAAAGACGCATATATATATATATATATATATATATATATATATATATATATATATCATATATATTTATAAAATATACAAAAATACAAGAAAGATAAGAAAACACGAAACAAACACCAAAATCAGTCCACTAGCCAAGAAATCGAGGACCTCTTTTGGTGATCACTCTCGGATTCGCTACCAACAAGAAGAATACAAGATTCAATGATGTATATAACACCCAAAACATCATCAACACATGAAGAACAAGAGGATTACAATAATAATAACCAACGGTTTTAACAACACAAGAAACAACAACAAAAAATTACACTAAACAAAGGGATAGAAAAATAGACTACACGAAGGCATAATCTTAAGAACCCAAGAGCATATTTCACTCTTGGACCCTTAACACTACACTACAATTCACATATCTCTTACGAGGCACAAGAGGGACCTCGATCTCCCAAGCATCCAACGTTTCCAAGCTTGAATCCAACACAAGTGATTCCACACTCAAGTTGAAATCCCTAGTTACAATGTTTGGCCATAGGGGCCTTTCTCACAAGAGAGAAATATCTAAGTTTCTACAACTTTCAATATTCATCAAAACTAATGACTAAAACCCTACATCATTCTATTTATAGTGTGCTAAAAATAATAGGTAAAATGACCAAAAGGTCCCTTTAATGAAATGTGACCAAGGGCGCCCTTGGAGTGCAAGTTTAGGGTCGGTTTTGGTGTGATCCAAGGTCTTCTCCACACTTCACTTGGACGCTTTATTGGACGGGTCTAATGCATTCTCACATACGTGCATCCTCGTGGTTGTACCCGTATCAATGGCCGAACGGACTGTGCCAGCAGCTTCGAAATATCATTTTAAGGCTAGGTAGACCTTTGGTTCGGGTCCCGGTGCATCCGAGCTCATTTTGATCTATTGATCAAAAAGTTGGAAAATTGAAAATATGGGTGTGGGACCCACATTTGATCAAAATGACCTCAGATGGGAAATCCAAATTTACCGGAAGATCTGAAATGTCGATTTTAGAGTGTTAGCATGTTTGGTATGATTTTACGGCTTTTAAATCTCATTTCGATCCTCGGTTTGAAAAATTATGATTTCGAATTTCAGGGGTCAACTTTTTGAAAAAATTATGATATTTTTTTTGGAAATCTGATATTGCCATCGCGTTCGGAATGTCGAATTTAGTGTGGTTGCATAGTTCGTTTATATATATCGAACTCCGAACGAATTCCGAGCACCCTGTCGAAGTGTGAGTTGGACTTAAAAAACTGCTGGTGCAGATTTTCTGCTATAGCTGATTTTTTCCTTTTTGGACTATTTTGCTCATTTTCCATCTTGCCTCTTGAGAGTTAAACCGTAAAATAGTTGGGAGCTTAAAAGTGAAGCTTGTGGGAGCTTGGGAAGCCAGATTAACACATATTTCTTGATTTTATTATGGATTTAAGGTAAGAATTCACTTTTTTATTAGTAATTTCTTAATTAATTTCTCAAAATCCCAAAAATCTGAAGGCATGATTTTAAACCCAAAGTTCACTCCTTTTCACTTGAATAAAGTTTTTATCTTATAATTATTAGTTTTTCATCAATTTAACGTTCAAAACAACTCTGATTCTTGATTTTAACTTGGATTTTAAAGATTTTACCCGGTAAAGCTCAAAAATAATTTTTCTTCGATTTGAACCTCATTTTTTACTCGATTTAACTTGGGTTTTCAGCTGTAGGTTCCTAAAAATATGGGGAACATGTTTTTGAAGTAAAGTTTCAATTTTGCCCTTCTTTTTTGGAAATCTATTTTGAGGGTCCGTTTTGACCCCGAACCAAAAGTAGGCAATATGGGTGTCGTTGTTTTTTTTTTACGCGTAAATTTCTTATTTGATACTTTTAGTGGAGTTTGGGATCGTTCGTGGAAAGTAAGGTCGTGGGTTCAAAGTATAGCGGATCGATTTTGGCTTTTGAGGTAGGTTATGACTTAACTCTTTCAGATTGGATTGGGTAGTAAATGATGATACAAAATGCATGTTAAGGGTGAGAACTAATCATGAAAAATGGCTATTTATGTGTTGTGCCCGTGTGGGGCCTATATATGATATAATTGCCGAAGTTGAGTTATTATGTCATATGTGTGACCGTATGGGGTTCTATGCAATATTAATAACTTGAATACATATGAATACTTGTATTGTGTTGTTAACATGCTTAATATGGTACCATTGGTGTATTTTGATTATATTCATACTTTATTTGGCATATGAGACATGTGGAAATTCGTGAATGAAACTGAAATAATGAGTGAATATTGGCTCATATGATTGGGGAAATATATCATTGTGGTTGGTGTTGAAAATACTCATTGTGATTGGTTGTGACCATTACATCCTCATATCATACTGTAACGCCTCGAGTCTGTACCTCGGAAGCTACACGATGCTCATAATTCCGAAGGATCACAAGCTAAGCCATGACTGGTACCTGCTGCAATAACTGAATAATAATACGATAAATATGCGGAAAGTAGGTGAAAAACTGGCCGTAAGGTTCAATACTATAAATAGTACTGGATACGGTATCACAATACCAAACTAAACATCAATGCTGAAAACTGAACAACTGTCTGAAAATACTCTAGTCTAAAAAGCCTCTAAACTGTTTGAACCGTGGAGTTGATGGGACAAGTCCCCAACTAACTCCGACTACTAAAAATAAACTAAAATGTTAAAATAAATAATCACGTCCTCAAACTATGAGAACTCACCACTAACTCTGTATGCTGAGAATCTTAACTGTTAAGGGTGCTCTAAAGGACGTGTGTCTGAACCTATGATATAAAATATCATATCACAAAAGAAAAGCATGCGTCAGTACTTTGAATGTACTGGTATGATCAGTGAGGTAGGCTGAGGTGCATGGGTTCATATGTATGAACAAAGACAACTGAATATCATGAGTATAACTAAATAAGAGTACATGCATGAATACGTATACTTTAATTGAGATCATGATAATACTGAATACTGAAACTGATTTACTGATATCTGAATGACTGTGTCTGACAGTCCTGATTCTGTGGAACTATACTAAGTTCTGTACTTGTACTCAATAATTTAGCTGTGTGCCTAGAGCCAGTGTCATGTTTTCACGATATCCTCAGTTAAGCCATGTTCAATAGAATTCAGTCAGGCATGTGACTTAGAAAAACTCAGTAAACTCAGTAAACTTAGTAATCCTAGTAATCTCAAAAAGCTCAGTAGCATTCCAGTTTTAGCAATCAGAGTTAGCGGTGAGTCCTCATCCTTAGAGGATATGATCATTACTTTATTTCTTCATTACTTATTCTATTTTAGTATTTGGAGTTAGTTGGGGAGATGTCCCATCAACTCCTTATTTAGACAGTTCAGTTTTAGAGGTTTTTCAGGCTACAGTATGTTCAGACAATTTTGTTTCAGTTTGTTTTGGTATTGATATACCATACTTTCATATATTATGTTTTATCAGTTTTGAACCTTATGGCCTTTCAGCCTTTATTTCTGCATTTATACACTATATTATGCAGTGTTCAGGAACAGATATCAGTCATGGGTTAGCTTGTGGTCCTTTGAGGTCATGAGCACTATGTAGAGTTTTGGGTACCAGAGCCTAAGGTTCAATAGTGTCCTAGGAAGTCTGAAAGCCGCATCTAGTAGAGTCTTGTACATGGGTGTGTTACGCGCCACATTTATGTGTAGGAGGCTATAAGACGTTTTAGGAACAATTTCCCTTCATTCAGTATTCATATTGTGCCAATGAGCATAATCTCAAGTTAATCTCTCAGTCTAATCTTTTTCTCTTCCATTTATAGAATATGCCTCCCAAGAAGAGAACTGGAAATCAGTCAGGCCCTTAGCCCAAAGATTCTTTGGGTGAACATGTCTCTCACAGAGATACATTCACTACTCTTGCTCAGTCAGTTGCTGCTCAGAATGAATGACCAGTTGTTGTTTTGGCCAACCCAGTGGCCAATTCAGCTGCAGCAAGGATTTGGGACTTCACCCGAATGAATTCTCCATCCTTTTCTGGGTTTAATTCAGATGAGGACCCTCAGAAATTTATTGATCAAGGTCAAAAGGTTACGAACATCATAGGGGTTACTTCTAGTGAGAGTGCTGAGAAGCTGTATATCAGTTGCAGGATATTTCTCATACTTGTTTCAAGTAGTGAAAGTCAGAGAGGTCAGTTGATGCAGGATCCAAAAGTAAGAGGAGTTTGTTACCGCATTCTTAGATAGATTCTTTCCCCAAGAGATGAGAGAAGCTAAGGTGTTAGAATTTATCAACCTCAAGCAGCACAACATGACGGTGAAAGAGTTTTCTCTTAAGTTTACTCAATTAGCCAGATATACTCCCTATATGGTGGCAGATAGCAGGGCTAAGATGAGTAAGTTTGTTTCTGGGGTGAATGATAGTATGGTCAATGAGTGCAGGTTTGCGATGTTGAATAGTGACATGAACATAGCCAGGCTTATGACCCATTCTCAGCAGATAGAAGATCAAAATATTAAAATGAGGGAGAAGCAGAATAAGAGAGCAAGGACAGGTAGTTTCAACTTTGTTCAGCCTAAATTAGAAGCAGGGAATCGTTCTCAATTCCGTCCTAAGTCATTCGTTCCAGCTCCTTGTTTAGTTAGTACTCCAGTGCCAAAATTTAGAGACGGCAATAGAGATAGGGCGCCAGGCTCTAAGTCTCAAGGCAGTGTCAGCAATGCCCGAACTAATCCCATTTGTCATACTTATGGTAAGAACCATAAAGGTGTTTGCAGAGATAGCAACGATATCTGTTTCGAATGTGGAAAGCCAAGCCATAGAGTCAGGGATTATCCCCAGTCAGGTTATCAGGGTCAGTAAAATCGTTTCTCAACTCAGTTCGGTCACTCAAATCAGCAGGGTACCACTTACAGTGCTACTAGTGGGCAACGCCCAAATAGAATTTATGCTCTCTAGTCCTGGCAAGATTAGGAAAATTCTACTAATATGGTTACTGGTATGTTACAGATCTTTCACTTGCATGTTTACGCTTTGCTAGATCTAGGAGCTTCTTTGTCTTTCGTTACTCCTTACATAGCAGTTGATTTTGAAGTCAGTCCTAAAATTCTAGCAGATCCCTTTTCAGTCTCTACCCTAGTGGGAAAAACTTTCATAGCCCGACAGGTATACAGGAACTGTCCGGTTATGATATTTTAGAAAGTCACCTCAGCAGACTTAGTCGAATTAGAGATGACTAATTTTAATGTCATTCTTGACATGGATTGGCTTTATTCCTGCTATGCCACAGTCGACTGCAGAAATAGAGTTATCCAATTCTAGTTTCCGAATGAACCTGTCCTAGAATGAAGGGGTAGTACTTCAGTTTTTAGAGATCGGCTTATTTCCTACCTTCGGGCAAGGAAAATAATATCTAAAGGATATGTTTATCATCTTTTTCATGTTAAGGACTCTAGCTTTGAGAGTCCTAGTCTTGAATCACTCCCAATTATGAATGAATATTCAGATGACTTTCCCAAAGATCTTTCAGGAATTCTTCCCAAAAGAGAAATAGACTTCAGCATTGATCTTCTTCCAGATACTCAGCCTATATCTATTCTGCCATATAGAATGGCACCAGCAGAACTCGGAGAATTGAAAGAGCAGTTGAAGGATCTTTTAGATAAGGGATTCATCAGACCCAGTGTATCCCTGTGGAGTGCACCGGTCTTATTCGTGCGTAAGAAAGATAGTTTTATTAGAATGTGCATTGATTACCGTTAGCTCAATAAAGTCACGGTCAAGAACAGGTATCTACTTCCCCGAATTGATGACTTGTTTGACCAACTTCTGGGTGCTAGTTATTTCTAAAAAATAAACCTCAGATCAGGATATCATTAGCTCTGAGTCAGAGAATGTGACATTGTAAAAATAGCATTGTGTACTCAGTATGGTCACTTTGAATTCCTAGTCATGTCCTTTGATCTTACCAATGCTCCAGCAGCATTCATAGACTTGATGAACCATTTATTCAAATAGTACTTGGACATGTTCGTTATAGTCTTCATAGATGAAATTTTGGTTTATTTCTGCAGTGAGCGTGATCATGCAGACTATCTCAGAATTATGCTTCAGACTCTCAGAGATCATTAGTTGTTTACCAAATTCAGTAAGTGCGACTTTTGGCTAAGGTCAGTAGCATTTCTTAGTCATATCATTTCCTGTGATGGCATTAGGGTTGATCCTCAAAACACCAAAGCAGTAAGAAACTAGCCTAGACCTATCTCTCTATTAGATATCAGGAGATTTTTGGGTTTGGCTGGCTATTATAGATGATTTGTTAAGGAATTTTCTTCTATTGCATCCCCTATGTACAGATTTACTCAGAAGAAAGTCAAGTTTCAGAGGTCAGATCCTTGTGAGAAGAGTTTTTAGGAGTTGAAGACTCGACTCATCTCAACTCCAGTTTTGGCGCTTCTAGATAGTTCAGATGGGTTCGTAGTGTATTATGATACATCCAGAGTTGGTTTGGGTTGTGTCCTCATGCAGCATGGTAAGGTCATAGCCTACGCCTCCAGATAGCTTAAACCCCATGAGAAGAATTATCTGACTTATGATCTTGAGTTAGCAGCCGTAGTATTTGCCTTAAGGATTTGGAGGCATTATCTATATAGAGTTCATGTAGATGTGTTCACAGATCATAAGAGTCTTCAGTATGTCTTTTCCTAGAAAGATCTCAATCTTCATCAGAGGAGATGGTTAAAGCTCTTGAAAGATTATGACATAAGTGTCCTTTATCATTCAAGCAAGGCCAATGTAGTGGCCGATGCTCTCAGTAGACTGTCTATGGGTAGTGTTGCTCATGTTGAGGATAGTAAAAAGAAGTTAGCTCAGGAAGTCCATCAGCTTGCCAGACTAGGTGTTCACTTAGTTGATATAGAAGAGGGTGATATATGAGTTCAGAGTATTTTAGAATCATCTCTAGTTTTCAAGGTAAAAGAAAAGCAGGATAGAGATCCCAGCCTTGTCAAGTTGAAAGAGTCAATCAAGGACCAAAAATTAGAGGTTTTCTCCCAAGGGGGAGATGGTGTGTTGCATTTTCAGGGTCGTCTTTGCATGCCAGATGTAGATGACTTGAGGTAATGAATTCTTACAGAAGTGCATGGTGCGCTCTAGTCTATTCATCCTGGGGCCACTAAGATATACCATGACTTATAGGAGATCTATTAGTGGAGTGGGATGAAGAGAGATGTCACAGAGTTTATGGCTAAGTGCTCTACATATCAGCAGGTTAAGATAGAGCATAAGAAGCCTAGTGGGTCCATACAGGAGTTCAATAGTCCTACTTTGAAGTAGGAAGAAGTGAACATAGACTTTGTGATGGGTTTGCCTCGTACTGTCATCAGTATGATTCAATTTGGGTTATTGTACATAGGATGACCAAATCAGCTCATTTTCTTCCATATCTCTTATTCAGTCGGGGATTATGCCAAATTGTACATCAGAAAGTTGGTCAGATTATACAGTGTTCCGCTATCTATTATCTCAGACAGAGGTACCTAGTTCACCTCTCATTTTTGGAAAGCATTCCAAAAGGATCTTGGTACCCAAGTTCATCTCAGTACCGCCTTTCATCCTCAGACAGATGGTCAAGCGGAAAGGACCATTTAGACTTTAGAAGATATGCTAAGGGCGTGTGCAATTGATTTCAAGGGTAGTTAGGATGACCACTTTCTTTGATTGAGTTTGTATACAACAACAACTATCATTCCAGTATTCGGATGGCTCCATTTGAAGTTCTCTATGGTCGGAGATGTAGATCTCCAATCGATTGGTTTGAATTTAGTGAGGCCTCATTTTTAGGGCCTGACTTAGTATTCAATGCCTTAGAAAAAGTCCAGTTGATCAGAGAAAGACTCTAGGCTGCTCAGAGCCGCCAGAAGTCTTATGCAGATATGCGCAGAAAGGATCTTGAGTTTGAGATTGGTGATTATGTCTATCTAAAGATCTCTCCCATGAAAGAAGTGAAGCGGTTCAACAAAAAGGGAAAGCTCAGTCCCCGATATGTCGGTCCTTTCAAAATTCTAAGTCATTTCAGCAAGGTAGCTTATGAGCTCAAGTTGCCTTTAGATCTAGCCTCAGTTCATCCAGTTTTCTAAGTCTCTTTGCTCAAGAAGTGCATAGGTGACCTAGTAGTTGTAGTCCCTATTCAGAGCATAGATGTTCAGAACAGCCTCTCTTCTGAAGAGATTCCAATCAAAATCTTAGACTATCAGACTCGCAGACTGAGGAACAAAAAAGTCCATCTAGTCAAAGTTCTTTGGCAAAATTAGTTCGTTAAGGAAGCTACTTAGGAAGTAGAAGCAAATATGTGAACCAAGAATCCTCACCTCTTCTCCGCTAACTCTGACTCAGCTCAAGGAAACAATTCTCCTTAAGTTTTTCAGTTTCATGTTCAGATTTCAGTTACAAGCTTGGTATTCAATTCATGTTCAGATCCCCATTATAAACTTGGTATTAATTACCATTGCATGTTCAGTCAAGCATTCAAGAGTCAGTTCAATCAAGTATTCATGCATTAGACATGTATGTTCAGTAAAAAAGCACAGTTTATCAAGAATTTCAGTCATGCTTTCATGAGGAACAACTCAGTCAGATATCCATGCATCATACATGCATATTTAGTATGAGATTTAAGTATACTAGTAGTTCCAGTCGTATAGTAATGTTTCAGATGTTCACGCCCCTTAAGTAAGTGCAGTCCATCAGTATTCTCAGTCTAGTCAGTCCCATTCGAGGATGAATATTCCCAAGGGGGAGATATTGTAATACCTCACATATGTCTAAGCTAGAAAATAAACCATTATTCCTACGTATGAAACCTCCTTTCCTATGATTCATATTTGAGTACATGACTTATAATGAGTATCCTAGTGAGAGGAGAGCTTATGATGTGTTAAGCATTTTCATAAGAGTCACTTAGAGTAAGGCAAGCTAAGAGCTTTTGAATCCATCAGTTTTAGTGTTTGATTTTGCAAGAGTCATCTTTGAACGAGCATAACTTGATGTATATACGGTATTTTGGGAGATTTATACCACCAAATTGTAGAGAATTGAATTAGCTTTCCAACGATACCAATTTTACCAAAATCTAACACTCGAGCAAGAAGTTATGGCTTTGCAAAGTGGAGTGTATCGCCTAACAAATCGCCTAAGGCTACTGAAATGGTTATTCCATAAGTTGTGCGATGCACAACCTAGCTTATGCCATAATTTGTGCAACGCACAACCTAACTTATGCCATAAGTTGTGCGATGCACAACCTAGCTTACGCGATAAGTTGTGCGCCGCATATCTTATGGCCCAAGTGACGTAAACACCCCATTTTTGAGTTATCTTAAGGGTAGAATGGGGATTTCCCACCCTTATATAAGCCTATAACATAGGATTTAGCCCTAATTCAACTAAAGTATAGTCACTTCTCTCAAAATTCTCTCAAGAACAAGTTAGGGTTCTCAATTGGTGATTCAAATTCACAAAAATTCCATCGTAAATCTTCGTAGAATCACGTACTAAGGTATGCATAGTGTTCATTCATGGATTCCTTTCGTCCATGAAGCCCAAGAATCAAGTTTTAAACTATGGATTATGATATTTATGCTATGGGTTGATTAGTTTATGTGGTTGTTGTTGTATGATTCCCAAGTTGAAATCTTTATGTATTTTTATGAAAATATGTTAGCATGTAAGTTGAAAACCATGAATTTTAGTTGGTTATGATATGTTAATTTGATGATTATGACATGCCTTAAGTCATGCAACCTAAGTGTTTGATAAAATGCCTAAGAGACTAAAAATTATGTATTATAGCTCAATTGTGATATATGTGATAGATTCATATTTTACCCTTATGTTCAAATGACTCCCATGCTATTTGATGTGCAATGTAGATGTTTGTTGGAATGCTCATGATGTTAGCGTATGAAATTTTGACATTGAGTATATGCATTCCTACCAAGTACAAGATTATGATAACCATGTACTTCATGAAATCTCCAACTTATTGTATTATGGATTGTTGATATTGGTCATGTATTCAAGAATGTCATAACTTGTCAGTTTCCTTCTATCAAAGTCCTGGGGGTACTTGTACCCGACAATTTAACTGTGTGCCTAGAGCCAGTGTTATGTTTTGATGATATCCTTAATCAAGCCATGTTCAGTAGAATTCAGTCAGTCATGTGACTCACGAAAACTCAGCAAACTCAGTAATCCTAGTAATCTTAGAAAGCTTAGTAATTCAGTAATCTCAGTAGTATTTCGTCAGCCAATGGAACTCAATAAACTCAGTCCAGTTCAGTTTAGTAATTATGTTCAGTATCTATTCAGATGGGAGTAGGATTTAGCACCGAGTGGAACTAATGATAAGGATACACACTGATAGTTGAGGGTGTGATCCTTAGAAGCAATCCTTGCGTTCCAGAACTATATAGCCAGCATAGGTTGAGACATCAACACTGACAGATGAGGTTTGATGAGGTAGATAAACACTATCATATGAGGGTCCCACTATTCTCTTTTGGGGACACCGCCAGATGAGGGTCACCCACAACTTGTCTTTACTAGTGGCGCGGTATTGACACCCTTCTAATTAGGGTTACAGATTGGACCCCAACGCATCTATAATGCATTATTTGGGGCATGTCAGTTAAATGACTACTTCCCACAGTCTCAGTCTCAGTAAAAGAACTCAGATAGTTCTTTAAATTTTAGGACTGTCAGATACAGTTAACTCAGCATAGTACAAAACTCAACTAGTTCCTTCAGAATGTAGACTGTCAGATACAGTCGTTCAGTACCAGTTATATCAGTTATTAGTAACTCATGTTATCAGTAATCAGACTCAGTAGTCAGTACCATCACGAATTCAGTTATAGTTACTTATTTATGCATGTATTCTTACGTTCATGTTATACAGTCAGTTAGCATTGTTCATACATTTAAACCCTTTTTGTTCAGCCTACCTCACATGCATACCAGTACATTCAATCGTATTGATGCATTTGCACTATGGTGTTTTATTCTATATCATAGGTTCAGAAGCACAAGCTCCAGAGCATCAGTAACATTCCAGTTTTAGCAGTCAAATTTAGCAGTGAATCCTCATCCTTCGATGACATGATCATTACTTTATTTCTTCATTACTTACTTTATTTCAGTATTTGGAGTTAGTTGGGACACGTCTCATCAACTCTTTATTCAGACAGTTCAGTTTTAGAGGCTTTTTAGACTACAGTATGTTTAGACAGTTTTGTGTAAGTTTGTTTTGGTATTGATATACCATACTTTTAGATGTTATGTTTTATCAGTTTCGAACCTTATGGACTTTCATCCTTTATTTCTGCATTTATACAATATATTATGCAGTGTTCAGGTACAGATACTAGTCATGGGTTAGCTTGTGGTCCTTCAGGGTCATGAGCACCATGTAGAATTCCGGGTACCAGATTTGGGGCATTATACTATGCCCTTTCGGTGCAGGTTCTAGCTCAATTACGCCCCATCTTACTTTACTCAAGTGATTGTTGGAGCTTCCAAGATAGTGGTTGGACATTCATGCATCCGAAGTTCACCTCTATCTTCCTACTATAGTTATATCTTTATTAGTATTCAAAGACAGATATTATTCCTTTGTGGTTATTTTTTTGATGTATTTGACTCTTGGATTGTATTACTAGTGCTTACACTATTGACACCTAGTTTTGGGTATGATTGGTATTTTGAATAAGTTCTTTCTGCATTATTATGATTACTTATATGGTTTGGCTTTGTTCTAGAAGCCTTACCTTGGAATATTTTGCCTTTTTCTCTTTTTGTATCCCTTGGGTGATAGGCTTACTTGTCAAGGTACTCCACGACAAGTGACATCAAGACCTTTATTTTTGTGTTGTGATAAATTAGTATCACAGAAGCTAGGTTTCATTAGTCTCAACAGTGTAAGAACAAGATGTCTAATAGAATCTCACGAATCAATACATAGACGTCTGTATCTATCTTTGAGAGGCTATAGGATGTCTTTAGGAAACCTCCCTCATTTTATTCTTTATCGTGAGAAATTATTTCATACCTTGTGTTATGATTTGTTTCACTCTTTCTGCATGGATGGTATGGCTTATACTACTATCAGTTGAGAGATATTGTGAGAGATTGGTGGAGATTATTTGTTGGTTGTAGGCCTTTTGATACTCCTCAGTTGTCATGGGATCTGATTGCTGATGCTTTTTTGGAGAGATTTGTGCCTTAAATTTTAAGGGATCGAATACGGGATGAGTCGAATCATTTAGAGAAAGGCACCATGACAGTTGTTAAGTATGAGGCATATTTCCCTGCTCTGTCCAGATATTCCTATAATAGTATTTTCATTGAGACTGAGAAGACTCAAAATTTTGTGAAAGGTTTGGATGTCTCCCTTTAGTTGGCTATGTCTCAGATGGTTGTACTTAGGGCTTTCTTTTAGAGTATTGTGGATCATGCTAAGACGACAGAGGATATTCTTTAAGTATCTCAGGGTCGCGCTAAGAAGGTGCGGTATTTTTATGAGTTTAGAGGTCAGTCTCCCCACGGTAGAGATTTTAGTGGTTTTTGTGGATAGTGTATACCAGTGCAGGTAGCCTTACAGAGTTCAGGTGTTTGACCTTCTAGTTCCGTAATTCAGGGTGGCCATTCGGGCCTAGTTGTGCCTTCTCTTATTGAGACTGGTCGTAGAGGTTGTTATGTGCCTGATGAGACTAGCCATTTGGCCAAGGACTATTCTTGCTGTGTTTTAGAGCTACTTCTATTTTATCTGTGAGGGTTAGGGGTTTTACCAAAGGTGCGAGAGGTAGAGATGGTAGAGCTTGTGGTGGTGGTTGTAGAGATACTCAACCAGTTAGTAGTCGTGGATAGTGTTATGCTATACCAGCCACACCTGAGGCAGAGACTTCTGATGTTGTTATTACAGGTATCTTTCTTGTTTGTTTTAGACCTGCATCTGCATTATTTGATCCCGGATTGACTTTCTCCTATGTGTTTATGTATTTTGCTTTGGGTTTTGATTCTATTAGTAAACCTCTTGCCATGCCTATTCGTATATCTACCCTGGTAGGTGATTTTTTAGTAGTGGATCGAGTGTACTGATATTGTATTATGACTTTTGCCAGGCGTGATACTTTGGTAGATTTACTTGTATTAGATATGATTGACTTTGATGTTATTTTGGGTATGGATTAGTTAGCTCCTTATCACTATGTCTTAGATTATTTTGATAAGACTGTGACTTTAGCTTCGCCGGGTGTGCCAAGGATAGCTTGAAAGGGTGCACTGAATTCTGTTCCTAAGAGGACTATGTCTTATGTTTAGACTCATAAATTGGTTAAGAGGGGATGTTTATCTTACTTGGCCCATATTCATGACACGAGTGTTGTTTTGCCTCCTTTCTTAGATTCTGTCCGTGTTGTCTGTGAGTTTATTGATATATTCCCTATGAACATGCCTAGTATGCCTCCGGATTAAGATATTAATTTTAATATTAATGTTGAGCCAGGCACCAAGACCATTTCTATTCTTCCTTATAGGATGGCCCCAGCAGAGTTGAAACAACTAAAGGATCAGCTACAGGAGTTATTGGATAAGGGATTTATCTGACCTAGTGTTTCACCTTAGGGTGCGCCTGTCTTGTTTGTGAAGAAAAAGAATGGGTCATGTATTGATTATCAGTAGTTGAATAAGGTGACGGTTAAGAATAAGTGTTCTCTTCTTCGCATTGATGATTTATTTGATCATCTTTAGGTGTTGTAGTGTTTTTGAAGATTGATGTGAGATTCGATTATCACCAGTTGAGGATTAGAGTTTTGGATATTCTGAAGATATCTTTTCAGACTCGATATGGTCATTATGAGTTCTTGGTCATGACTTTCAGGTTGACCAATCCCCCTTTCGCACTCATGGAGTTGATGAACTAGGTGTTTCGACTGTATCTTGACTTCTTTGTTCTTGTACGTATAGATGATATCTTAGTGTACTCTAAGAGTGAGGTTGATCATAAGAAACATTTGCGGATTGTGCTTCAGAGATTGAGGGATGAGAAGTTGTACGTGAAGTTCTCTAAATACAAGCTTTGGTTAGAGCGTGTTTCTTTCTTGGTCATGCGGTGATAAATGAAGGTATTATGGTTGATCCAGCCAAGGTTATAGTGGTTTGTGATTGGAATAGACCTACTTCGCTCATTGAGATTTGGAGTTTTGTCGGCTTAGTAGGTTATTATTGGTGTTTTGTTAAGGGTTTCTTTTTTATTGCAACTTTTTTGACTAAGTTGACTCAGAAAAAGATTTTCATCTAGTGGTCTGATGCTTGTGAGGCGGGCTTCCAAAAGCTCAAGGATTTATTGACTTCAACTCTTATATTGACTTTGCCCAAGAAGGGCGTGGGCTTTACCATGTTTTGTGTACGCATCTCGTCAAGATTGAAGCCTCATGAGAGGAATTATCCTACCCATGATTTGGAATTGTACGCAGTTATGCTTGCTATAAATTTGTGGAGAAACTACTTGTATGGAGTCCGTTGTGAGATCTTCTTAGATTATTGTAGACTTCAGTACTTCTTTACCTAACGAGATCTTCATATGAGGTGGTGGCATTGTCTTGAGTTACTTAAGGATTTTGATTGACTATTCTCTACCATCCGAGCAAGGCTTGAGCCGAAAGTCAACTAGCATGGGTAGCTTGGTGCATCTTTTGACCCAAGAGAGGCCCTTGGCCTTAGAGGTGCAGTCTTTAGCTTACCAGGTGGTTAGACTTGATATTTCGACACCTGGCCGTGTTTTGTCATTTGTGAAGGCTAGATCTTCTTTGATAGAGCAGATTTGAGCTCATCAGTTTGATGATGTTGGATTGAGGTTGATTCGAGATAAGGTGCTGAGTGGGGAGGCTAAGGAAGCCTCACTTGATTCAAATGGAGTTTTGAGGATTGGGGGCTGCGTTTGTGTGCCGAGAGTGGGTGACTAGAGTACGTTGATCTTGAAGGAGGCCCATTATTTTAGATATTCTATCTATCCAGATATGACTAAGATGTATCATGATTTGAGGCAACACTACTGGTGGGGTGGTATGAGGCGAGATATGGCATATTTTGTGGCTTGTTGCATATGTTGTCAGCAGGTGGAGCCCGAGCATATGAGACCTGGTGGATTTCTTCAGAGGTTACCCATTCTTGAGAGGAAGTGAGAAAGATCACTATAGACTTTGTAATTGGTTTGCCTCGTACATCTCATGTCTTTAACAGTGTTTGGGTCATCGTGGATCGATTGACCAAGCCAGCTCATTTTATTCAGGTTCGGGTTTTATTCAGTGCTGAGAGGTTGGCTCGTATCTCTATTCGTGAGATTATTTTTCTGCATGGTGTGCTGGTGTCTATTATTTCAGATTGAGGTTCTGTGTTCATATCTCACTTTTGGACGACTTTTCAGGGTGAGTTGGGTACTCAGGTTGATCTTAGCATAGCATTTCACCCCATACTAATGGCCAGTCAGAGCGGACTATCCAGGTTTTAGAGGATGCTCCGCGCATGCGTGATGGATTTTGGTGGCCAGTGGGAGCAGCTTTTGACTTTAGCAGAGTTTGCATATAATAATAGCTATCATTCTAGTATTGATATGTCTCCTTTTGAGGCATTGTATGGTAGGCATTATCGCTCCCCAGTGGGTTGGTTTGATGTTTTAGAGGTGAGACCTCGAGGTACGTACTTATTTCATGAGTCTTTAATCAGAGTCCGGATCATTCAGGATAGACTTTGAGCAACTCAGAAGTGTTATGCTGATCATAGACTTCATGCCTTGATATTTGGTGTTGGTGATCGTGTTTGAGTTTCACCCATCAAGGGTGTGATGGGATTTGGGAAGAAGAGCAAGCTTAGCCCTAGGTATATTGGTCCATTTTAAATTCTTCGAACTATTTGTGATGTGACTTATGAGTTGTCTTTGCCCCCTGATCTAGCAACTGTTCATCCTGTTTTTTATATTTCTATGATTCACCATTACATTTCGGATGTGTCTCATATTATTTTTTGGGATTCAATTCAGTTAGATGAGCAGTTGTCGTTTGTTGAGGAGTCGATCTCTATTTTGGCTAGGGATGTTAGGCGGTTGTGCTCTAGAGTTATTCTTGTGGTTAAGGTTCAGTGGCGACATCGACCAGTAGATAAGGCTACTTGGGAGGTTGAGTCGGATATGCATAGTTTTTATCCCCAGGTCTTTGTTGATTCAGGTATTTCTTTTGCCTTAGTTAGAGGACGAATCAGATTTTTAGTGGTGGATGATGTAATGACCTAAAAATTTGATGAATTATGTGAAATTTGTGATTTTGTGTGATTTGACTGTTTTATCTCTCTCTGTAGTTGCATTATGGTATTTCTGGGGTGTGAGAGTGATTGATATGTTTTTCGATGCATTTTGGTATCATTTATGCGATATTGTAGTTTTTGATGGCTTCGAGAGTCTTATTTTAGACTTATGGGAATATCTTTTGATCCGTGGGATGGATTGCTAAACGGACTACACCAGCAGATTCAAAATATCGATTTTAGGCTAGTTAGACCTTTAATTCGGGTCCTAGTGCACCCAAACTCATTTCGACCTATTGATCGAAAAGTTGGAAAATTGAAAATATGGGTGTGGGACACACATTTAATTGAAACGACCTTGGATGGAAAATCTGACTTCACCAGCAGATCTGGAATGTCGATTTTAGGGTGTTAGCATGTTTGGTATGATTTTACAGCTTTTAAATCTCATTTCGATCCTCGATTTAAAAAATTATGATTTTGAGTTTCGGCGGTCAACTTTGTGAAAATGATTTTTTTTTAAATCTGATATCACCATCGCGTCCAAAACATCGAATTTAGTGCGGTTGTGTAGTTCGTTTGCATATATCGGACTCCGAACGAATTGCAGGCACCCTGTCGAAATGTGAGTTGGACTTTAAAAAAAAAACTGTTGGTACAGATTTTCTGCTATATATATAGCAAATTTTTCCCTTTTTGGACTATTTTGCTCATTTTTCATCTTGCCTCTTGAGAGTTAAACCCTAAAATAGTGTGGGAGCTTAAAAGTGAAGATTGTGGAAGATTAGTAAGCTAGATTAACACTTATTTCTTGATTTTATTACGGATTTAAGGTAAGAATTCACTCTTTTTTAGTAATTTCTTAATTAATTTCTCAAAATTCCAAAAATCTTAAGGCATGATTTAAACCCAAATTTCACTACTTTTCACTTGAATTATATTTTTATCTTATAATTACTAATTTTGCATCAATTTAACCTTCAAAACAATTCTGATTCTTGATTTTAACTCGGATTTCAAAGATTTTACCCAATAAAGCTCAAAAATCATTTTTCTTCGATTTGAACATTGTTTTTTACTCGATTTAACTTGAATTTTCAGTTATAGGTTCCTAAAAATATGGGGAACATATTTTTGAAGTAAAGTTCTGATTTTGCCCTTCTTTTTCGAAAACTCGTTTTGGAGGTCTGTTTTGACCCCGAACCAAAAGTAGGCAATATAGGTGTCGTTGTTTTTATTTTGATGTGTAGATTTTATATTTGCTATTTTTAGTAGAGTTCGGGATCATTCGTGGAAAGTAAGATCGTGGATTCGAAGTGTAGTAGACTGGTTTCTGCTTTTGAGGTAGGTTATGGCTTAACTCTTTCAGACTGGGTTGGGTAGTAAATGATGACACAAAATGCATGCTAAGAGTGGGAACTAATCATGAAAAATAATTATTTATGTGTTGTGCCCGTGTGGGGACCTATATATGTTGTAATTGTCAAAATTGAGTTATTATGTGATTTGTGTGACCGTGAGGGGTTCAATGTGATATTAATAGCCTTGAATACATGTGAATAATTGTATTGTGTTGTTAAGATGCTTACTATGGTACCATTGGTGTAGTGTGATTATATTCATACTTTTTTTGCATATGCGACATGTGGAAATTCACGGATGAAACTGAAATAATGAATGAATATTGGCTCACATGGTTGTGGAAATATATCATTGTGGTTGGTTGTGAAAATATTCATTATGATTTGTTGTGAGTATTACATCATTATATCTTACTCACTCATGAAACATTGGTACCACCGTGGCAACATTTGAGAAACACTGGAAACACCTTTATAAAACCTTCCCCAGGGATGTGCCAGGGAGGAGATATTGTAACACCTTATAAAACGCTTTTTGAGGGATGTGCCTAAAAGGAGATATGAGATATGTGGATTGTATACGGGTTGACAAAACCCCCATTGGTCCTACGTCGGGAAGCTTTAGCTCCGTAGGACCGTAGGTGTATACGAGGATTGTGCGACAATCTCAGAGGTTGTGCGACGACCTCATGTATCATCATCATTATCATATACATTGCACTTATTTTATTGTGTTTTTATTGTGTTGTATTGCTGTATTGACTTGTCATTAATGTGATTGTCTTATCTTCTTTTACTTGTATTTGATGATCTTGTATGTTTGCATGTTCCCCTTATTCAACTTATATGTGATATAATGCATAGTCGTGATCTATCTTGGTATGTATGTGATATATTAGAATTGTTAGTGCAAGTGGTGTGGGCTACCATTGTAGGACATTTTCTGATTGCAGGTGATGTGCCCTTTGTGTATATTTTGTATGCTTTATTTACTACTTTGCTTGGTCGGCCTATGATACGTACTGAGTACAAGTGGACCTTATCCATGCCTACTGTGCTCTTTCGGTGCAGGTCCTAGCTGGAGTACGCCTTAACTTGCTTCACTTGGGCGATTGTTGGAGCTTCCAAGGTAGCAGTTGGACATTCATGCGTCCGAAGTTCACCTCTATATTCCTACAATAGTTATGTCTTTATTAGTATTCGAAGACAGGTATTATTCCTTTGTAATTATTTTTCTGATGTATTTGACTTTTGGATTGTATTAGTAGTTCTTAGACTATTAACACCTGGTTTTGGTCATGATTGATATTTTGAATAAGTTCTTTCCGCATTGTTATGATTACTTATATGGTTCGTCTTCATTCTAGAAGCCTTATCTTGGGATATTTTTGTCTTTTTCTCCTTTTGTATTGATTTGGGTGATAGGCTTACTTGTCAAGGTACGCCGCGACAATGCCATGACATTCATTTTGGGTCGTGACATTGGAAAAGATATAATTGACATATGATCTCTATTACTGCAAGCTTGAAAAAGTTGGTATTGACTTTTAACCATAAAAAATGATTTTTAATCAAGTTGAATTGGAAAATCTTAAAAACATTTTTTGGGTAATAAGTAAATTTTATTACCAAATAGGAGCTACAAAGTAAAAAAAAAAAAAAACAAATCTAGATAATTCCCAGACCTGTAATAGCAACTACTCTATCTCATATTCTTCATTCTATTACAAAATCAACTAAAACAAGATACAACCCGACCAATTAGTCATCTTGAATACCAATCTAGCACCTGTAAAATAGAAGCCAACTTTACACTTGTTCCTCAAATGTAAACCTCTTGAACTATTTTTCTCATTACCACTGCACTGTTGTCTCTTTTACCTTAAAAGATTCTGAGCTTCCTCTCCTCTGGATATAGTAGATGTTGGATGCTAAAGCAAATCTATAAACTTCAGCTCTTGGTATTTTGCCATTATAGTGTATAGTAACGCATCTTTGTTCCTCTATCCATCATCTAGCTTGACTCTGAATATTGAGATAGTCTAGTATATATTGCCACACCTGAGTTGAGTAAGGGCATATGAAAAACAAATGCTTAATATTTTCATGCTCACTATCACAAAGTACACAACCTACATGCTCCATACAATGACATTCTCTTCTTTGTCAGAAGTCTGCCATGAAGAACCAAGTACAGTATGAACAGCCATCTAGGGTAGGCAACATTATTATAGTATAGCTTCCTCCACTCTACTTTTTGATATCTCATCAACTGATACATTTGCTTAGTAGAGAATTTTTCTAGCTGTTTCACTGTATTGTCAGTCCAGTACTTGTATGTTTGCAAGATTTTCGTCGCCATCAATGAGGCTAGGGGTTAGAATAGCTCAGATTGTTCTTTGTTTTTTCATAGTACATGTGAACCCATTGAATCCACAATATGTCTTTCTTCTTGCTCAGGCTCCATAAGAGCTTACAAATTGCAGCTTTATTCTATTCATGTATACTTAGTACATTTAAACCACAACAGTCTTTGGGCTATATAGATGATGCCGGACAACCAAGGCTTTCCTGGATATGTCTACACAACCATTCCACAAGAAGACTCTACACAATAACTCAATGTATTTAATCACTTAGTTTGACAGTATGAAAAACTATGAATAAAATACTTGAATAGCAAAAAGAACACTCTTAATTAATTGGACCCTGCCAACATAAGAGAGAAACCTTAAAGTCCAACTTTGTATCCTCTCCGTTATCTTATTAATCAAAGACTGGTATTGAACTACTGAGATTTTCTTTATACTGAAGGGAACTCCCAAGTATCTAAATGGAATATACCTTTTTGGAAACCCCAATTCTTGTAGTATAGACTATAACACTTTAGTAGTGACACCACTAAAATAGATGGCACTAATCTTGTCCACATTTGCTTCTAAACCAGAAATTGTTGAGAATTCTTTGAATAAACCATAAAGCAATCTAACAAAATTTAGATCTCCTCTACTAAACAAAATTTAAATGCACAATACACATTTTGTCACATTTTGGATGATACTTAAAATTTGGGGTTTGCCATAGTTTCTTAAGAAACCTGGTGAAATACTTCATAACTAGAACAAAAAGATAAAGAGACACTGGTTAGCTCAATCAGAATGAAAGCGGTTAGATCTCTTTTATGTAACTCCTTTATTTTTATCCTTAAAAGGGTATTAGGATAGCCATTAGTTAAAATAGGGTAAGAAACAATACTAATACATTGAAAGATTCAATCTACAAAACTTCACAAAACTACAACTGACCTAAACCTGTCTAAGATGGCCCTATTCAACTAAACCATAATTTTTCCTCGTGTCTACTTTTAACATACATCTGGATGATATCCCTGTCCTCTCATGTCCCTTTACCAACTCATTACTCAATATTATGTTATCATTGATCGAACTTCTAGGCACAAATACATATTGATTCTTATCTATTATACGATTCATCACATGTTGCATTTTATTAGTAAGAACCTTGGAAATAATTTTATACAGTAAAGTGTAGTAGAAAATTGGCTTAAAATCTGAGTTTTTTGAAGGATGAGCAGTTTTGGAAATCAGGGTCACAGTGGTGCAATTTAGAGCTTTATGCAATTTACTTATTGATAAGAACTCTTGAACAACCTTAATAATCTCATCTTCTACTGTTGGCCACACTTTCTTGAAAAAGAAAGCATCGAAACTATCACATCCCAGAGCTTTGTTATTATTAATACCCTTCAATGCCTAAATTATTTCATCCCTGATGACATCTATAATCAGTTATGCCTGCTATTCTTTATCTAATGTAGGACCATCTCTCATTACTAGAGGATTGACTGTAGGAAGTTAAGTGGCACAGGACCCTAACAGCTTCTTGTAAAACCTAATTACTTCTTCTTCTATACCACTTCTGGTTTTAATAACAAGACAATTATCATTAACCAAGCTGGTGATCCTGTTCTGAGATAACCTACTCTTCGAACTAGCATGAAAATGGAGAGTGTTACCATCCCCTAGTTATAGACATTCCACTCTGGACATTTGTTTCATGATACACTCCTTTATGTTCAACCATTTTTCTAACTACATTTTCACCTTTTTTCAGCTTCAAGTAAGCTAGTTGGTTGCCCCACTTGTCCTATAGAACTTTGGATATTCTGCAACAGTTGTCTATGTATAATGATTCTAGTCTTTACTCCCTGGTATTCAGTACTATTTAGCTATTTGAAAACTGTTCATGCTCAGCTAAATGATTTAGTAATTTAGATGGTTGAGGTCTCATATCAACCTCTTGGGAGAAGTTGATAATGAGTGGTGAGTGATCAGAACATCCTTGACTCATAATCAGTACCTCCATGTTAGGCATATTCAACATCCATGTAGTGTTAACTAGGGTTCCATCTATTCTGATATAAGTATGTCCATTTGTCTATGTAAACTCTTTAGCAGTATGCTTTAGACTGTTCATGCTGGTATCCTTTAAGAATTCATCAAAATCCATTTATCTCAGCCTCTTGTACAATAGAAAATGCCAATTTATCTTCACTCTGATAAAACAAAACGTAATCTCCCATTGCTAACCAACATTCTAGCTGGGATGAGTGTAATCTTCTGAGATCTGCCCATATAATTCTTCTTCTGCTATAATATGGAGGCTATAGACAACACTGAAACTTGATCTGCATATCTCTTCTCGTCACCTTTGTATGAATATATTGTTTATTCATATCTACTAAAGTGCAAGTTACCAATTAAGGATCCCATATTATCCTTATTTTACCCTTTGGACTGCACACAAAATTACAAATTCTACTCCAACCAGGTGCTACTTGGGTTGCACACTGATCTTATTTCTTATGCTCTAACAAATCTAACATGCTAACTTTATGTCACGGCCCAAAATTCAAAGGGTTATGATGGCACTTGTCCCGGAGAACCTCAACAAGTAAGCCTATCACCCTAATCGATACACAAAGGGGGAAAAGACAATAATAACCCGAAGATAAGGTTTTTAGAATGAAGCCGAACCATGCAAGTATAATAAATGTGGAACTGAAACATAACAATGCAACCAAAATTTCCAAAATCAGGTGTCAACAGTATAAGAATGTATCTAGTACAACTCAAATAAAAAAAAAATACATAAGATATCCAAATACAAGAGAAAATTTGTCTTTGAAAGAAAATAGATACATGGTCTATAGAGAAAGGTAGTAGAAGACATCAGAATGCCTGAAAATTATCAACTACCTTAAAAGTTTCAACAGTAGCCCAAATCAAGTAACGTGGGGCACACTTGAACCGGAATTTACGCTAGAAGGGTACAGTAGGAGTGAGTACGGTCCACTTGTACTCAACAGGTATCGCCGATCGAGCAAAGTAGAATATAAAGTACACAAAATACACACTAAGTACATGTCACCTGCAATCAAAAAATATCCCACAACAATAGTCCACACCGCTTGCACTAATAGTTCTAATATATATATATATATATATATATATATATATCATAAATACAACAACAATACAACAAGTATAACACAAGTATACATTATATCACATGCAAGTATAAACAGAGAAAAACATGCATACATAAGATGGTCAAGTATAAGTAACAGGATATAGAGCAAGTAGACATATAACAAGTCAATATGTAAATTCAATCACAATATCAATCCAATAAAGCAAATGCAATGTATAAGATGATGATGATGATGTATGAGGTTGGCACACAGCCTTGAGTTTGGCACACAACCTTGAGTTTGACACACAGCCTAAAGTTTCTCCTGCATAATACTTCGAAAGAGGTCCATAATATCAAATATCTAATAACAATATTCAGTATTTCCAAATCACATACATGACATAAGACACAAATCAAGTACACATACATGGCAAGAAGT